>NC_135761.1:43772530-44080030 GCF_052425735.1 Oculina patagonica
CTCGTCTTTCTTTTCTTTTACTAACAGCCAGCGAAGGGACTCTGGAGTAAACCTGAAATAAAATTAATTAATACAATTGGATGCTAGGCTAGTAACTTTGAAGAAGCACCTTCCAACTTTAAAAATCCCACACAGAGACAGCTTGATTCTGGTTACATATCCATTATAACGCATGTATTACATTTAAACTGATTCGAAGATACATCATTCTTTTAACAAATGTCCCATGTAGGTTATGATATCCCCACGGGGGGTACTCCGGCTTGTAAATGACGGGGATGATCGAATGGAGGCAAAACTCAGGACCCAAAAAAACTCCCTTAGTCTTCCAACATTTCCCAAAAAAAATCCCTGGACAAAAATAACCCCCAAAAAAAATCCCTTGTCAAATTACCCCTAAATTGCCAGGAGGGGCAATAATATAACACAAAGAAAACCATAAAAAATTGAACGCTCGTGTTTGTTTATTCATCATACCATAAATACGCCAAGGCCGCGCCAAGGCACTTCAGTTCGTTTTTAATACCCCCAAAAATCCCCTATTTAAATCAAGTCACCCAAAAAAATACTTGCCAAATTTTCCAACCCAAAAAAATCCCGGAATCGAAAATTTCAAACCCAAAAAAAATCCTTCTATCATCCCCGTCATTTACAAGCCGGAGTACCCCCCCTGGGATGACATCACATAGCAAAAATACGTCTGAAATATTATTGCAAACTCCACCATCTCGATTTCAATAGTTTTTAAAATTGCCAGGTTGCCAAAATTGGACACTGCAAACGTCTTTCAACTACTCCTTGCGCACCACGGATGAATTGACCACGCTTTGCTTCTTGGAATAGTTTTAACACTATCAACTTTTCTCATTTTTTTTTTTTTTTTCATTTTAAATACTTCATTTTTTTCAAAGTTTAATCCACTACACTATCAGGGAGTTCTTACTATATGACATACCAGTAGCCAATCAGGAGTGGGATCGCTGGTGCCCCAGTCACTATGCACAGTATCCTCCAGTCTGTGCTAAGATAAGCAATCCCTGCTAAGGTCATAGCAGCCAGAGAAAAAGAATACCACAAAGATGTTCCCATCATGCTTCTGTGCTTAATGCCCACGAACTCGAGGGCCAATACGAAAATTGTGATTCCTGCTCCTCCTATTGATTGAAAAATACAAGAATTAATATTTTGTATTTTACATTTACAAAGTTATTTTTGTAGGCCAGAAAGCTTATCCAACCCTGTATTTCCAGACGAATTTACTGTTGGAACTTGTATGGCATATCAAGCACTAACTTGTTCATTTTAATAGTAGTCTCTTCTCAATTATGACGTCATATGGCAAAAACATGACGCCTGAAATATATTGTAAATCCACCATCCTAGATTTCAATAGCTTTAAAAAATTCCAGGTCGCCATTCAACACTGCAAACGTCTTTCAACTACTGGAAAGGGCCTCAACACGGATTTCAATGTCATCTAATTTCTCACTGAAGTAAGCGAGCGTTAGTGACATATTATGTTTTGTTTTGATGGATAGGTTATGACTTGCGCGCCTTTGTCAGTTGCTGTCTATTCCTTATCTATCCTACATCTTTGTTGTTTATTTATATTTTCCTTAGTGAACAAATATTTATACATACCAAAGCCAAAACCAACGAAAAACCGGAAGACAGCAAAGAGCCAGTAGACTTTCGGGAAAGCTGTCAGCAGACTAAAAATGGAAACTATACAACCAGCACCAAATGTGATTTTTTTTCTGCCCAGTTTGTCTGATAAAGTGCTCATAACGATGCTTCCGATCAGCGAGCCAAGATAGACCAAGGAGGACGAGATAGTACCGTACAGCTCCTTGTCACACACCAAGTCAAACTGTAAGGAAATCAGAATAAGTTAAAATTGGAATGAGTGAAGAAGACAGGGGGGGGGGGGGGGGGAGTGGATGCAACTCCCTTAAGATTCTATCTTAGTTTTGAAAAGACAATTTACTCTTTAACACAGAAACGTTTAGTAGTCGTTCATTCATCAATTATAGGAATTTTGAAATGCCAACTATGTGTCCATCACGTCATAATTACAAATATGTTTGACCAAACATAGTCACGTTTCCAAAATTGTACAATTCTTTTAGTGTTACATTCCTTTTGCATTTGGCGTTGATGTTGAATCACTTTCCTATATCTTCAGAGGAAGTAGTGAAATAAATCATAGCGGTTCTAATTGGGTCATATTACGTATCGGTCAGCAAAAATTGTCATCTTGTGGATCAAGCTAAGGTCTTTCTATTCAGTGCTAAATAATTTCGCAAGGCATTAAAAAAAAAGGAGCCCCCCCTAAAAACCCTTGCGAATGACCCTTTTTTGTCTAATCGCAATCCTAGTTGTTTTTTCACAAGTGTTTTTACAGGGCAACAACAACAACAACAACAATAAGTAAAACAAAAGTTGTCAGGCAGTTACCTCTGTGACAGCGGATGTGTAGTCGTCAACAAACTCCCAGGCTTCCCTGGACATATCGCATCTGTCATAAAATCTGTCATCTCCAAGGTACACGGTTTCGTTCACTTTACATTCGCTGTTGTTACCATTCTGGACGCAACGCCAGCCAGGCTCAGCAGCGATGAACGTGTTAAGCAGTGCTGGCCAGCCATACCAGCACCAGCCAAGAACGTTAACGTAGATTACTTGAATAACAGTATTTGGTAACGACCAAAGCTGCCAATTTTTTCGAGAACTCGGTCAGGGGTTAAGGCCATTACTGAAGATAAGGATAAAAACAACGTTTAGTACGTTTGCACAAATATTCTTGAATCTGTTCCTCACGCTGCAAATCAATTTCTAACCATATTGAGCATGCAGAGGGGGTGGGTGGGTAGCAGATCGTGATTTGAATACACTACCGGTTTAATTAGAAAAAAAAAAAAAAAAAAAAAAGGGGAAAAGAGAAAAAAAAAAAAAAAAAAAAAAAAAAAAAAAAAAATCTCTGCCAGATTAAGCATATGGCGCTTGTTTTTCCCGCGAATAGCAAAAATTCAACTTTAGCTTTTAGTTGTCTGCCGTTTGCCGTTTGTACGCGAAAATGAGTAGTTTTATGCTTGTCGTGAATGTGGGTTTTTTTTCTCCGTTTTTTGAGTGATTACTTTTAGAATTCAATAAAAGGTAACACAAGAAGCTCGCGTTTTCCGTTTGCCGAAAAAAGGCCTGGTTAATCTCTATAATGGCAATCCTTCTCCCGGATTAGGTCGCACGTGTCAAAATCTAAATGTTTTACGTTTGCTCTTTCAACATCTTAATGAAAATAAAATTAAGCAAATGAATGTAAACGGCATTTTAACTTGAAAAGTGAACTCGTCTGACTTATTCTTAAGCGAAATTATTATTAGTAATTGGCCGTATTCCATCCTGTATTATAGTTTGGCTCTCTGAGTTTATCTTTCTTTGCCACAGCGACTTCGAACTTTTTCGAAAATTTCAAGGTTAAAATCGGCGAATTATTGAGTTTTGTTCTTTGTGTGCTTTTAAAAGAGCGTGTCAAATATTGTGCGTGCTTTATTTTAAAGGAGTGTGGCAGATATTATGCAAATTACGATGTCTGTCCACTTGTTTACTAAGCCGCTTGGTCTGTTTTCAAGAAACCTTGCGAATTATTTGGATTTTGCTGTTTCATGTTGATCAGTTTACAAAACAGTTATGTGCTATACAGAATCTTTAGTCGTTTAAGAAAATTTCAAGGTTAAAATCGGCGAATTATTGAGTTTTGTTCTTTGCGTGCTTTTAAAAGAGTGTGTCAAATATTGTGCGTGCTTTTAAAGGAGTGTGGCAGATATTATGCAAATTACGATGTCTGTCCACTTGTTTACTAAGCCGCTTGGTCTGTTTTCAAGAAACCTTGCGAATTATTTGGATTTTGCTGTTTCATGTTGATCAGTTTACAAAACAGTTATGTGCTATACAGAATCTTTAGTCGTTTAAGAATAGGAGGACCAAAAAACAATTCAGTTTTAACTGGTCTAACAGGACTCAGTGATGTACCTTTGAAATCGACGATTTGGTGAGCTTTGTATTAAATTCTCCCGCACGACCAATAAAAGACGTCTAAAATTCAGGGCGAATTGTGTTCAGTTGCCTCTTGCATTCGGTCAGTGCACGTGTAAAGCGCAGACTGCAGACCGGGAGTAAAATGCAGTCTGAGGGTAAAATGCAGACTGCAGACCAGGGGTAAAATGCAGACCCAGGGTAATGTAACGAAATATGAGTCACAAAGCCGTTTTAACCGATAGGTTACATCAAAGCGTGAACACGTGTTGAAAAAAACATGTTCTAAGTGGTGTTGTGAAGTGTTTCAGTTACCAAGGTTGTTCAAGGTTACTCTTTAGTTTAAAGTCCAACGTTGCTCAGGTTTTACTCCACACTCACAGTTCCTTGCTTTTAGCAGTTTTGTCTAGTGTCTAGTTCGTAAGGGTTGTTTGGGCTGGCTTATTTCCGTTTCTCAGAGTAGTCATGTTCGGGAATCAAAACTGTCCGTGTGTCCCGCCTACCTGCGGTTCTTGTTTGGGTTCTTAGTCCAACTCTGTAGATAATTCATAGGATTTTAATTGGTTATTCTCTAATTTTGTTGATCACCAAAAAAGTGTGTTTTCACAGATTGAATCATGCTGGAATGATGTGCGGTAAAGTTCCGCGAAACCCAAACATGTCTTCCGTTTACCTATATTAGAAAGGCTGCTAGTTGGTTATAGTTAGTTGTGCAGTTGTTGCTGAAAAAGAAGCACTAAAAAATGAACAGAGTCAGCGTCCTGGTACCTCCTGTTGCAGACAGAGAGGGAGAAAGCTAATTTCCCCAAGCACGCAACAACAGTGGGTATCAAACGTTGTGTGATTGATTATCAAAAGTTCGAAGTTCCGTAGACAACTCTTTTTGCATGAGCGAACACGAAAATGAACTGACGGTAAACAAATTTTATGCCTTCACAAATGCGGTCAAATTTAGCTTTATTTGCAGCAAAAACAAAATCATTTTAAATATTTTTGTGGAGCCTTCAAATCTAAGTCTTCAGCTCTTGTAATCCGGGCGAAATTGAATGGTTTACAGCCCTTTCGGAAATCAATTTTATACGAATTACGTCACGCCATTTCTGATTTGTTTAATTTACCGCTCGCCAAACATAAAAGTGTTGTACATTTTATTTTAATCTGCGCCTGTTAAAAGCAGTTTCAAGAGTTGTGAACGCAGAATAAAATTTATTTATCACCAGTTTAACTTTTGTGATCTCTCGTGCGAAACGGATTCTCCCACGTACATTCCTTCAAATCACGCAACGTGTCCAGGAGGGCTTCAGGCTAAGATGGAACCAACGGGGTAAGATGAATTTGTTATTCATATTTCGTTACTTTACCCTCGGTCTACATTTTACCACCGGTCTGCAGTCTGCATGCTAGTCTGTGTTTTACATTGACCTCTTCTACATTGCAATTTTAGTTTAGGTTACTTGTTCTAAACGGTTACATTCATAACTGATCGGTACATATAGAAGCAAAGTTCATTACTTACTCAGGAGCTCAGAAAGAACCCTTGCACGCGAAAAGATAGTTTGGCCGTCACAACTTGATTTGCTTACATTACCTGATGAACTAACTTTAGAACTTTTAGTATTTTTTGTAACGACTATAGTGGTCGTTTTGTGCTATTTGTAGGCAACAATGATATAATTCGTGTCAGAAAAGTTTTCGTGAGAAATGTTATTGACAGTTTTGCCATTTGTTTTTAGCCAAAGAGTAATTACTTAGTGTTTTCGACAATTGAAAATTTAAAAAAAAAAAAGAATGCTTATTTCGAAACAAGCTGTCGCCCTTTCTGTTGTGCACGCAAATTTGTGGCGAGTGTAGAGGCACTTCAGGTTTGTCTAGCTTGGTGCAATGCACTGATTCAATCCATTTGTCGCATAAAGCAAAAGGGGAACTAATATTGTCTAGGGCTGCCTTAGTCCAATGCTGGTCTCGTCTCATAAAAAAAACACAACTTCTCTTACATTAGACAGGCTATATAAAAAATTCACTTTCTTTTACTAGAGTTGCAGACAACGTAATTTGCATAATATTTGCCACATTCCTTGAAAAGCACGCAAAGATCAATATACAATGATTCGTCAATTTTAGCCATTTACATAGTTATACAATTTAATTTGTGTGGATTAGTTTGTATTTTCTAAATCTAACAATGAATTGGTTCTTTTATGTTTGGTCTTTTTTTAGCAACCTTATTTGCATAATGTGTGTGAAATAAACGCATAAGCACCAAAAAGTCGAAGTCACTGTGGCAAGGGAAAATAAAAAGCGCAAGGAATTTTGGTATTTCTATGCTTTTTAAACATCTTCTAGTCGATTTAGTTGGATTTATTGTGAAATTGCGGTAATTTCCCATTTTTTTTTTGTTGCGGTATTGCAAAGTGAACTGCTGATAAATAAAATGCTTTTAAATGGCTTAGTTAAACCTTTCGGATGTCAAGTTGTCAAAATGATTTTGCTTCGTAAAACGCTCGGAATAAAACAGCATAAAAATAAAAGGAATAATTAACAATTATTCTATGAGTCCGCGTTGGATACGAGGTGGTAAATTAAATAGACAACGAGGAGCGAAGCCCCGAGTTGGCTATAACGACTCGTATCCAACAAGGGCGAATAGAATAATTGTTTAATTAAATTCTTCTTCAAGTTAAAATCGACTGGATATTTCAGTTTGATGTAAACAAGGTGATAGTATTAAAGGCGGGAAAATTTGTGGCGCGGTGTTCACTTCTTGAGTTGAATGAAACACACGAGGAAAGCGAGCGAGAGAGTTTTCTTCCCAAGATTTTCCTCGAACAATCTCCTCTAAAGTCGTCTATATATCCTGGAAATTGTGACAACAGTTAAGATTTACGGGAAGATCCGAAGCAAAAGCTTTTCTGGAAACTACACGTCTTGTGGAAGTCGAACGAAGCAAGTGTTTACATTGTACTTCTTTACGGCTCCACGGCTGTCATCAAGACTGCTATATTATTTGAAGCGAAACTGAGCTCAAAGTTCAGAAAGTTGAACAGGTTTATTAAAGTATAAAAGGACAAGACCAAGATTGAAAGGTAACAAACTTTACAGAAGTGCTGAGCCTAATTTTATGACGTACAATAAATGAAACTGTGTCAATTTGCCGCTCTTTTGTAAATTATTTGCTGCTTTTCTACTTCATTCACTCGCTCTTGTTGTGCGTTTACAAGTATTATTAATTAAACTTTTCGCACTGCAAACCTTTTGTTTTGCGTAGTTAATTTTATTATGGCATTTCTGAGGTTTTGGCAGGCACCGCTGATTATTTCTTGTTCATAAAGCTCGCCAAAATTGCTGTTTTCTACCATTTTTCTGATGGAGCTGTCGCTTCCCGCAGAAAAATTTTACGTTGAGCGCGCGGCACTTGCCGCACTCATTTCCGATATAATGTCAAACATAGGTATACGAGCTGATAACCGGGATTCAGTGAACCAATCAGAAAGCTAGAAATGCAATATCCGAGGTTGAGAATTTAATAACAATTTTATGCTCGCTAAAAACACCTTAGCACGGTTCGTAAAACATGGCTTTGCTCTTAAAAAAAGGCAAATTTTATCAATTTTTTGCCGGCATAAAATTTATTTTTCGGCAGTTCGATTCGCCATCTGAATTTTAAAGCTTGTCATGTCGCAATTTGCAATGCTCCGCACGTCGCTGTCGGAATTTAATTCGTCATTTCGTCTAAGGGACATGAGATATGTTTTATGCAAAGCCTCCTTGCATACGCAACAATAAAGTGGCAATGTATGTAGTTTAGTATTTACTTGTGGGTAGGAAAAAGCAACAGATGTTTTTGAATGATTCTATCGATTCACTTTTCGACTAAGAAGCTTTTTGCCTGTTAAATCCGCGGGACCTAAAAACGAGCCTTGAGGGGAATATTAATGACCTACACTTGTTGACGATTCAGGGGATTTGTGACTACACCAGTTTGCCGTTTATTATTTCCTTCACTGTCGCTATTTCAACAAAAGTTTTGTTGTTCGTCGCCATTTTGTTTCTTCTATGTCACCGTACCCTTACAGGGCCACGGTGGTCGCTCGAACGAAATGTTGTCTGACACCCCTTCAAACGTGTTTTCAGGACGTGTTCATTGTTATTAAATGCGACATATAAAAAGATAAATTCAATTCTTCGCCATATCTTTACTGCAAATCGGGAGGTTGTGATTAGAAACAAATTTTGATTCGAACATTACTCCGCGCTTCCGATGTATTCCTGAAATTGACTATCTGAATCAAATTTCAAATAATCAACTCATTAATGTACGGATTGAATCAAGCTGTGAGATATGCGTTAAAAGTTTCCACGCTCAGCAATCCCAAAAATGCACGTCTGCAGTTAACCTTTGTTAATAGAAACTCAGTTGTGTTCTTTTGGAAATCCGCGAACTGCCCAGAATGCCATTGTTTTTAGCGACATGTACTTACAGCGCCCGATTTCAGGGTGAGCGGCATAATAGTTCGCATATTTTGAACTAGTCAGTTGTAATTGGCTGATGGACTTAGCTTTGGGAATACTCTGACGAGTACCGCAAGATCATGTACTCTCAAAGGCTATTCCTTGTTCACATGTTTGTTCGGCCTGTTTGACTTTCAGCCCGTTCGTCTCTACCGAGCCTCATGCGAATTCTGCCAGCGCAAGTAATTTGTAATTTGGCGCATTGATCATATAAAACTAAAAAAACAACAACAAACGAGCGCATGTTGTTGTCGGAACGAGCCGACCCACGCCGTCAGTGCCTCGTGGGATTTCGCATTCTATTGTTTCTAAAAATTAATTATTCAACTTTGGATTGATCAAAAGTTATAAATAATTGATTGTAACTTTTCAGTTACGAAAGAGAGCTTTCGGTCAATGAGCTGCAGTTCGATTAGAAAAGACATTTCAATTGTGGGTTCCGAAAGCGATCGCGATCGAAGAGTATGTGTCTCAATTCTTGCTCATTCTGGTGTTATCAGTTTGTCACACTTCACTGATGCTTAATTGCCCTAGCTTGGCCTCTATTGTTTATGAAAGCGGAGTTTTGAATTCATTAAAACGCAAGCGGGAATTTTAAATCAACTCACGGGGGTAAAATCAGACAAGTTAAAAAAGATAATGCTTCCAACCGTCGGATTTGCGCGAAAAAGCGGCAAGTAACTCTTGAAATGCTACTTATAAAAAGCCATATGAATGCTTTCCTGCTTAGTTCTGTTTTCTCGAGATTTTCAACCTCAAAGTGTCGATCTTATACATGCAGAGCTGCAAAATAGCTGCATTTGAGGCCGAAAAAGATAATACTTCCCAAACATTAACAGACGTAAAAGTAGCCGGATTGTCTTTATTTACCTCATTTTTACAAAAGCCATATAAATGGTAACGAGTAAACTAAACCGTTTTCTTGTAAAAGTAGAATTCCCGAGCAGTGGTGACCATTTTGGCCGACTTTCTTTGTTATTACGTGTTCTTTGTCTAATGAGCTTTTGAATTTTCGCGCGAGAAGGGCTTCTAAAGTCCCGGATGTGTCGCGGTGATGATTGGTTCTCCCACTGTTTTCTATTCGCCGATAGAAAAGAGTCACGCGCGCGCGTAGCTCTTTAGGCGGTAAATTTTCTTGATTTTTGTCTTCAAAGTGCACAATATTGTAGGTTTTGGACTGCAATCCTTTAGAGTTTCTACTAAAACAATTAGACTACTCGCCCTCGTTTTCTATGAGCGATAGTCAACTCGGCTGCGCCTCGTTGACTATTTGCTCATAGAAAACTCGGGCTCGTAGTCTAATTTTTTAATTAGAAAGGCTGTTAAGTTGGCTATAGTTAGTTGTGCAGTTGTTGCTGAAAATAATAATAATAATAATAATAATAATAATAATAATAATAATAATAATAATAATAATAACTTTATTACCGTGTGTAAAATGTTTAGCTGAGGGGAAAAGTCCCCTCTACTAATTGTGGACACCTGACTAAGAAAAAAAAACTTAAAAAAAACTTAAACTTATCATTATACAACTATTACAATTAATAATTTAAAGTTAAAATAAGATAAAAAGAAGCTATTTACATAGTAAAAACGGGTAAAAAAGTAAATCTATTTATGTGATAAAAAAGACTATATACATGGCTAGTATTAATAGTCACAGAGGCGGTAATTGCAGCGTTCATTATTTAAAAAGTTATTGAAGTCACGTTTCCGAATCGTTTTCTTAAATGTCTTAAGTGACTGGCAGTTTCTTTCATCCGTCGTCAGGTGGCCCCAGAGCTTTGGACCCAGGTATCTAATAGAATGCTTTCCGTACGTAACTGTAGTGAAGCGGGGCATCGAAAAGTCTGATTGCCTCAGCTGGTAGGACGACTGATGAGGCTTAAATAGCTGACGGATCGGATTTGGACTAAGCCCATTTTTAACCTTATACATCAGTATGCATATATCTTGCAATCGCCTGTTTTTTAAAATAGGTAGTTCTGCCCTCTTTAGTAAAACTTCGTAGCCGTGTTTTAAACGTGTTTTAAACGTCTGGTACCTCCCGTTGCAAACAGAGGGTGAGCGCTATTAAAACGCTTCAATAAATAAACAAATAAACCACTTTCACTGAACTTTATGAATAGATCGGTCTCTGATTGTGGCCTGCGACAGAGCGTCGCAGGCCACAATCAGCATTGTAATTGTCGCAGATCATTCTGTTGCGCGGATAAAACTTAGTAGCTGAGAAAAATTGGATGTGTTTGAATGAACTAGAAATAAATGAAAAACAAATGGTTGCTAAATGGAGACATGGAGGACTACAAGCGAAACTTTTTGAGAATGGCTAAAACCACTTTAGCGAGTTCGATACAAAATGCGTTACTACAAAACGACCCAGACAAACAGGACACTGTAGAAAATAACAAAACCACACTCTTCTGCTCAGTTTGAAACCTTTAAAAACATAACAGCGTTACAAACTTTGAAAAAAGGTAAAATTTCTTACCTTTTAGATAAGCGTCCATTTTATTCACTTTCAGTGTTTATATAAGCAGACCAAGAGCCAATACTTCCCCATCCGTTGAGTCCTGACTTAACCAACAGAACATGTAACAGAAAGACAAGTATTAATCAGTGGATAAATTTTTCTATTTGTGAATAATTTTCACGCTCCAATGTTTCCTTAGAGTCCTTAGAACCATTTTGGATACCGCGACTGAATTGCTAACATTCAATAGCCTGGTAGCGGTGGCCCAACAGAACGAATTTGTAGTTTTGCTGATTCGCTTTTGCAATCTATCGCCAAAAATCAAGAGTCGTACATCAAAGACACCACTCATTATGTAAGCTTCATTATATAAACTCCACTTCCAGACAAAGGGGTTCTAGTTAATTCAGACGTTTGCTTACTCTTCACTAACATTCCTCAAGAGGAAGGTATTAGTGTTGTTTGTCAAGCATTTTCAGTCGAAACCTCCTATCCCAACATCCTTGCATACGCATCAACAAAGTAGTAATTTATTTCATTTAAGTACTAGTGGATAGGATAAAGCAACAGATGTTTTTGACGGATTTTATTTATCCATTTTTCAACTTGGAACTTAAAAGCTTTTGCCTGTTAAATCAGTGGGACACAAAAACAAGCCTTGAATGCTTTAGAGAGAAATATTTATGTCCTACTCTTGCTGACGACTCAGGGAATTTGTGATACATCTGTTCAAGTCTTATTAACTCTTTCCTTCGCTGTCGCTATTTCAACAAAAGTTTTGTCGTTCGTCGCCATTTTATTCCTTCCATGTCGCTGTATACATGGCAGTGTCTCTTGTCGGAATTTACCGTTACAGGGCCTCGATGATCGCTCGAACCGAAAACGTTGTCTGACACCCCTTCAAACATGTGTTTACACGACGCGTTCACGTTTATCAAATGCAGCATGTAGAAAGACAAATTCAATTTCTCACCTTCTCTTTACTGTAAATCTGGCGGCTGTGATCAAAAAACAAATTTTTATTCGAACATTGATCCGCGCTTTATTTTTATTAAGACGAATGCATTCTTGAAATTGACTAACTGATTCAAATTTCAAATAATCAATTCATTAATGTACTCTAGTCGGGTACGCTTCACTTGGCACGACTGTTAAAGAACATAAAATTGTAGTTTTTAGACTGCAATTCTTAAGAGTTTCTACTCAAACAATAAGAATACTCGCCTTTGCTTTCTATACGCTTGGGCTTGTTGTCTAACTGTTTAATAGACTCTTTTGGTAGCGCGCGCAAGTAAAATCGACGAAATCACAAACCAAAACTATAAATAAACCACTTTCGCTGAACTTTATGAATGTTTGATAGTTGGCTCTGTTTGGGCTTTGCCCCTCCTTAACTAACAGCCGATAAAAACCTCAAGCTTGCCATGGAATTGATTTAAGTCACTCTGAACGCAACGAAGGTTTTGACAAGTCGATATCTGAAAATATTTCAGGCGACAGCGCATTCCATTTAGAAAGATTTACATTCCATCGCAGGCCACAAACAGACTAATCGTGGCAGATCATTCTATTGCACAAATGTAAATAAGAAGCTGAGAAAACTAGAATGGGATTGAAACTAGAAATACATTTCAAACAAATGTTGGCTCAATAGAGGCATGGATGACTAGAAGCGAAACCTCTTGAGAATGGCTAAAACAACCTTTCAATTTCAAGGTTTTACGACTGCGATGCAAAATGAGTTTAGGTTAACCACAAAACGGCCCAGACAAACAGGACACTGTAGAAAACTGATAACACAAACATATTTTACAACTCTTCTACTTATAGACTATTAAAGCACAAAATAGCGTTAAAACCTTCAAAAAGGTTAAAGCTCTTACCTTAAAGATGTACGTCCGAGTAATTTTGTTCCTGCAAACAGATTGAGAGCCAATATTTACCCACCCGTTGAGTCCAGACAGAAAAAAAAAGAACATAAAGACAAGTACTGATATGAATATTTTTTCCTATTTATGAATAAATTTTATGCTCCAGCGTTTCCTTATGGCCAGTTTGGACCTCACGACTATTCTACGAAAATTCAGTTGCCGGCAAATGCTCAATCAATTTCAAAATGCAAAACTTTAAGCAAGGCCTGAAGTCGGTGCCTTCAAACTACATCATTTCATTTGAGTGTTTTCCGAACGATGTACATCTTAAAAAAAGTTTTGTCATACAAAACGATCTTTCGATGGAACCGGTAGATCGAGAAACAATCGCCTCAGGGTTCCTTCAATCCAGTGATCAAACCAATAAGAAGCTTAACTGGGTGCTTATGCAAAGCAATTTTAATTGCTAAATATTTTCAAGTGTTTTCACACAGTATGTGAGGTTTGTGGTGAATGGGTTGTGAGGTTTGAGGGAATGTATTGTGAGGTTTGAGGGAATGTATTCAGGGAATGTATTGTGAGGTCTGAGCGAATGCATATTTCTAATTTGCTGCCATTTGGCATACACTTATTGGATTTGTCCGAGCCCGATTTTGAAAGTTATTTGAGTGAGACCGAAGGCCGAGTCCAATATTGAAGTGTTGGGCGAGGATGAATCCTATAAGTAATTTATTTACCGAAGAAATAATCCACCTACCAATACAAAACCATTTAACCAACTAAATTTAATTGAAATAAATTTTACTCCACAAGTTTAAAAGGCAAGAGACAAAAAAATCAAACAATACAAAACACATATTTATCTGGCACATTCGTTTAATCGCCATACTAACCGCCTTGAACTGAATAATACAGAAGCTCCATCGCACGAAGCGCTCCAGCGGAGCACCATGGGTAAGGTATTTTGGAGAACCAGGGTGTTTACCATTTACAAAAAATTTCCGGAAATTCCGGGTGGGATGTAAATGGAACACGACTTTTCGGTTCGTTCCACTGGAAAATTCCCGAAATAAACGGACAACCTGAAAAGGTAGTCCCGTTTTCCCAGTGGAAATTTTCCCGATGGAAATGTGTGTTCCATTTACAAATTTTTCGTATTTCTGACCAGTCCCAATCCTTTCACGGTCTGTTTTGCAGCCAGGCCTTTCTTGTTGCTCTCAGACTAAAATGGCGGGGCAAGTTCCTTTAAGTTTACAGGCGGGTTTGTACCAGTGCAGTGATTGTCACCTGCTTTTAGCTAATCTGGAGAGTTACCTGCATCACGATTGTGCCTCTTATGTAAATGTAAATGGTATGTACAATTTTTGGCAAACCCGAAACTTTCTTTGAGCAAGATTTCGCGCGTAAAATGTTACATCTGAGAGCAAGAAGCTTATTCCATCCAAAGTTTTTATTTTTTGTAACATTGTTTGTTTTCAGCTAACATTTCTACCATTTCAAGTGAGCACATACTTGAACCGCCCACTGTTCATCAGCCCACACTTGAACGGCCCACACTCGAACGATGGGAGGATACAGATGTTAGACTGCTCATCACAACATATGTCGATAACAAGCATAGGTTTGGCGGGAAAGCGACGAAGAAAGAAGTATTCGAGAAAATAGCCGAGCAATTTACCACAACATCTGGTCGTTTGGTCTCCGGAGAACAATGTATGAGGAAGTGGGGAAAGATTACCTTAAAACAAAAGGAGATAGAAGATCACAACCAGAAAACTGGCAATAGCAAGAGGACCTGGAAATTTTATGATGAACTATCGGAGTGCCTTGCTAAGGATGCTACCGTTCATCCCGTAATTACGATGGAAAGCGCAATACAGTTGGACGATCAGAATCCAGTTGGTTGTGGCAGCCAACAACTTTCAGATAACGATTCGTCCTCTGAGTCGACAGGAGGAATGTGTACAAGTACAAGCGATTCATCTGGCAAAAGAGGAAAGGCCACCAAGCAAAAAAGATGCCGAAAGAAGCCAAAAAGTCGCTCTTCTGCGGCGGAAATGCTTGAATTTTTGAAATCGTATAGCGACAAGCGAGAAAAAGTGGAAGAGGAAAAGCTAAAGGTGTTAAAAGAAATGAAAGACGAAAAATCGGCTTTCTTTAATCGTTTCTTCGAATATATGGACAAGAAGTGAACATTGAAACAAAATGTTGCTGGTGTTGGAGTGTAGGCAACAGGGTAGGTGATGCAATATTGAAATGGAATTGTCAGAAACTCCCCCACACACACACACACCCCACGATTTCCTCTCTGTTGCTTACCCTTCAAGACCAGCAACAAAACATTTGTTTCTAAGTTCTTTTTGTCCATTTATTCAAAACATGTAGCCTGGATAGTTCTTCTGGCATTGTTTTCTACTTGTTGTTTGTTAAGTGTTGCGTTGTTATTTAAAACAATTATTTTTTTCTTAAAAGGAAATATTTTGATATCATTTTATTTGTTTTTCCTGTTTGCAAAAATTATCTTCAGTTCAAGATACAACTTATAGTTTGCTGGAGGTATCTTAGGGTCCATTCCCTTATAAATGTGGTACTTGTCGTTCATTAGCATTACTAATAAATGTACATGAGGGAGAGAAAGGAGCTGTGTTTCTGTGAGAACAATAATTTGGTTAGATTAACTTCCTCCTCCCCCCTCCCCTCATTACTCCCTTTTAAACATTTCTTCATAGTTCCGCCAACACCTTCAAATCAAAAACCAATGTCACAATGTTGTTCACTGCTTTATTTGAACTCTTGCTTAGTGAGTGTACAAGTCACCTGATTAAGACTTTAAAATTGCACAACTATAGATGTTACAAGAGTTGTTGATCAACACACAGAACCTTTTTAGTGGTATGAAGCAAAACAAGCTAAATAAAATTTCATATTGTGTTGTTTGTTTCAAAAGTGTCATTGATGTACCAAAAATATTTAAGGGATTCAACAGATGATATTCATTAGTTGCACGCGCTTAGCCTGAGCTGCTGGAGCTCCTCCATCCAGGTGTCCTGCAACTGCTCCGCCATCATCTCCATCATCACCATCATCATGATCTAAGAAGTAGCTGTCGTCAAAGTCATCATGAAGAAGACAAAAATTGTGCAGAACACATGCAGACATAATAAGGTGAACCAACAATTCCAAATCCAGGTGCTCTAGTGTGAGGAGTTTCCTCCATCTCCCTTTCAAGAGTCTGATTGATCTTTCAACAATTGACCTCAGAGCAGAGAGTTTAGTGTTAAACCTTCTCTGCCTTGCAGTAAGGTGCCCATTGTCTCTGAATGGGGTTATTAGCCAACTGAAAAAAAATGCCATACTTAAGGCAACTCGTTCAACTTCTAAATTTAAAGGTATTTTGAAGCTACTCACAATACAGTAAAAATCTGTGAGTAAGAACTTACATTTAATAACCTCTTAGGTTAAAATTTCCAAATGAGATACCATTTTTATAAGAACCTATTAAGCCTTAATTTGAAAACAGGTTCATATTTTTTTAAAATTGATTCAATATGTTTACTTTTGGGAAAATATAATCTGAATCCTCTTTGGAGATAGGTAACCTAGAAGCCTTATTACCCCAGATGCAATGTAATGCCAATTTTTGTGTTATAACCCATTATGCAAGAACCTGTTTAGGCTAATCTGAAAAACAATAGGTTCTTACTTAAAGGTTTTTACTGAATCTTCAATGTGTTGCTTAGTTCATTTTATATCAATGAATGGAGGAAAATGAAAGGTGAAGTACCTAAATACTCTTGCTTGGCTTACACATACATTCATGTGTGTGTGTGTGCGTATGCATGTTTGTGCTTGTGTGTAATGGCAGACAGCCATTACCAAAATACAGTAGAAAAACAAAACAAACAATACAATCAAATGAGAGAATAAACCTCTTTAGTGGGTATCCGCCGTCACCAAGAAGATGTGTGTCCCCAGGGAACTTGGCTGCAGCAGTTGCAAATAGAGAGGAGTTTCTGAGGACCCTTGAGTCATGGACTGAGCCTGGCCAACCCACTAAAATATCTCTGAACATCATGTTGTCATCGCACACAATCTGTAGTGCAACATTAAAAGATAATTTTACTTATTTCATTTTTATTGTTTTAATCAATACATTTATTTAATACCCACAGCAACAGCTTGTTGCTGACTCATTGTTTAAATTGTAATGCCTCTAACAAGGAAAAAATATGATCCTCACCTGGACAACAAGAGAATGGAATTTTTTTCTGTTGATATACGCATCTGGCTGCCTTACTGAAGCTCTTATCTTGATGTGCGTTCCATCAATAACACCAATAATTCTTGGAAACCCAGGAAGTCCTTTTGCTTGAAAATTTCCCATTATTTCATTCATTTCATTCCCTATTGAGTACATGACATTGAAAATAGCTAACTCTTTATTCATAAATTTGTGGAAGAGAACAGAAACGAAACGAAAAAAAAGGCAATAATATTTATTACGAGAAGGAAATTTGCTCCAAAAGTTCTAGAAAATTAACAGAAATTGCAATTTACCATTAGGCCACTTGATATACTGTTGTCGCAGATCGACACAGGCACTTGACACGCGATGAATTATTCTGTTCAGACTACTCAGGGTCACATTGAACCTGTCTGACACAGAACGGATTACCTCTGAATTTGCAACAAACCATAAGAATGCTAAGACTTGCTTATCAAGGGGAATCGGTGGCCTTCCAAAAGATTGTCGTTGTGGCACCCTTCCAGTGGTCTGTACCTCTCTGCAGAGAGCCTCTACGGTGCTTCTTGTCATTCTAAAGTGACTTTTAAACTCATCGATCGAGTATGTCGGAACAGAAACTTCAAAATACCCTTGATTTCGGTTGAGGTCACGCCTCATAAAAGTTGCAGCTGCTGCAAACAGAACGATTTCACCATCATCCTCGGAATTTATTACAATTTCATCTTCAACAGAAGAATCGAAGATCTCATCCAGCATCAACATTTGAGCCGCCATTTTGAATTTTCGCGGGAAATTCGAGGGAGCGACAGAGAGGAACCTGAGAACGAATGAGATAAGTGTCCAAATGGAACGCACTCTTCCCAACGGAAATTCCCGACGGAAATTTTCCGAGATTTCTTGTAAATGGTAAACAACCCCAATCAAGCCGAAAAGTTTGTTTGTCGCGTGGGGGTGGGGCAATCTATTCTTGGCGGAAAGTCGAGCGGCGCTGTGGTGGGCTTTTGGGCAACTTGGGTTTTCTTGTCTAAGCAAACTGATCCGGGAAAACTTCGAAATGAATATGGAGCAAAAACGCCTGATACCAAGCAATGACGCTATCCAATCTGACAGCTTCGATGGACTATACGTGGAAAAGGCTGAAAATAACGTCAGCGATCAGGAATTTAGTTCGGTAATATCAACACAGGAAACGACAACACAAAGTTTTCCATGGTCCCTCCCTGTAAAGTGATGGCATTGGCTTTCTTTTCTCGCTTTTCTATGTCGCTTCATTTAAAGGACAGTTAATCAACTTGTCCCGACAGATAGCAGAGATATTCGCTATTTATCCGAGTTCTTAAGTTGTTTTTAAGCAAATTCAGTTTCATCATTTTCCGGGCAGGGATAAAATTCACCATAGTCGATTTGATGCCGACCAAAACACGTAGCCATGTCTTTCAAGCATTTTGCACATACTCGGTGTGTTTCTTGACTGATTGATGCCGACCAAAAACACGTCGCCATGTTTTTCAAGCATTTTGCCCATACTCGGTGTGTTTCTTTAATAATTGATGGATTTATTTACTGGGGCAATCAAGAGAGCCACAAAACGGCAAGATCAAGGGTAGCTGGCAGCCTTTCAACCAACCCCCCCTCCCCTTCCCACTTGGGTTGTTGCTTTTCCTTACGGGGAAGCTGCAACGGTTTACTTGATTATGCTGCTTCTAAAACTCAACTTTACCAGAATAGAATGTTTCTCTGTTTTCCTTTGTAGCTCAACCGTGATCAAAATGTCGTTGTTTAAGTGGTAAAGAAATGTGTGGTAGTTTAAGGATCAACATATAATGCACAGCTGGATCTAGTACTAAGACAAACTCGGGACAGCTCGGTTTGGAAACGATGGGCACCATGGGTAAAAATGGGAGTCCTTTGCTGTTATTTTATTTGAAATGCCAGAGTCGCCAAGCCTGACTAGAGCGCATTTGAGAGATCACAAACTAACCACAAACTAAGCAGGTGTCAGAGCAAGACAGACAAGTTGCCACACTGTTAGTGCTGTTTAAGGACGACAACTGTGTCCACTCTATTTATTTTTGTGTCAATGGAAATTGCCTTTGAGATTCATCGATTCAACGTACATACAGTAAACGTAATCGTACATCTTAAACAAGGAGAATTACATAACTTTGGATGGAAAACATCGCATCAGTATGATCCTCTGTTTAGCGGCATCCACACGTTACTACGGACATGTTTGGGAAGTCCTGCTTCTGGACTTGGTCGTGCTCATCAAAGTAGAGTATGCTCTGGGGTCGCAGCGATGAAGGCACGCAACAGGGAGCTGGCACAGTTGCAGGCTCAACCGAATGCAAGAGCCCCTGTAAGATTGCATGGTTTGTGGGGCTTAAGTGAGCACCCATGACGGTTGGACATTCATCATCGCAGTAATTTGCTTTGAACCCAGCCGGAGCAATAATCCAATTATCTTCCTCGCCATAAATTCTGGAGAAGTCGATATATAAAGCTTTCCTACTACAAGTGTTGCGTCTTGTCCTCGAGGGGCGGTCGCCTGTCGTATACAAACAGAAATAACTGGGTTCAAAATTTGAAATTAAAGAAAAGTTTTATAGATACTATCTTATAAGCTGTGCTAATCTAAAGCGAAAATAATTGCTCTCAAAAATCATTTTTTTAGTCGATGCCACTTCAGGTCAGTCAGGAAAGCTTCATTCTTCTTCTGGGGATATAGCGCGTTTTTTTGAACCAACGGAACTTGTCAAAACCCATTTTTTTAAAAAAATCATGACCAGCCCCTCATAAACCTGCTTCTTCAAAACATGCCCTCGACGGGCCGGGAATGGCTTTCAAACCTTCATTTTCAAATTCCTGGATGCTGTTGTCAGATGTCATCATTCCGGTCCCCTCAGATTCATTGACTTGTTTATTAAACAAGTCAAGCACGAACTGTGGTATTTTCTTTTATAACCCCTTTTTTGGTTTAGGAGGAGTTTTCAAGCCCAGTATCTGCAGCATGGCCTTTTCCACTGCTTTAGCTACTTCTGCCTCTTTGGCCGTCAAAGGTGGGTTCGGTTCTCCCAGACATATCGTTGTTCCAAAGAATAAACAACACAGCAAAGAGAGGAACATCTTTAAAGCCAAACTCGAAATGCCTAGACATTGAAAAGAAAACAATGTTAGTGTAATGGCCGGCATATTTCTTTGTCCTCACAGCGGTTCCTGGACACAGCGACAAAATGCTGGCCAATTAACCTGTTGCTAGGAATGACAGTGACCATCACTGCATAATTTGGCACTCTAATGTTGAAGTGTTAGAATCATGTTACCTGAACTTCCCAAGTGCACCATAACTCGATAGAGCACAACTACAATAATAAACCAATTGTTTATAACACTACCGCTGGAAACGTACATCAAATCCTGCGCCAAAGCTCAGGGTGCTCGAGGAAAAAAAGGGGACAAAACGATTTGCCCACGCTTTGAGCTTGCACTAATGGATAATGGTGCGCGTTTACCTATACTGGATTTGATTGCACGGCTCTGCTAGCTATGTTCTAATTAACAATTAAACTACGAGCCCGAGTTTTCTATGAGCGAATAGTCAACGAGGCGCAGCCGAGTTGACTGTCGCTCATAGAAAACGAGGGCGAGTAGACTTATTGTTTTAGTAGAAATTAATTAACTCTTAAAGGACTGCAGTCCAAAAACTTACAATTTTACGTCCTTATAAGCCAAAAATGAAGAAAAATTAATCTTTTAATGAGCAACGAGCGCGCGATCGTTTTCTATCAGCGATTATATAATAACCTGAATTCTACGCGCATTTTGATTGGTTCTTACCTATGATCTATTAGAGTACAGACACATAGATGACGTCAGGCGGTGGTGTGACTCGCGCGCGTGATCAGATGTCATAGTCCAAATCAGAGTTGCCGGCAAAGTTTTTCAAACTCGCGGGGCCACAACAATGCAAAGCAAAAAAGTTCCGCTTAATTACAAATCTACAGTGAGAAATAATACCCAAGCATCGTTCACCTTTCGAAGCATTTAACTGGGCTAAACAAGCTTCAAGAAGACAGTGAATTATTCGAGAAATTATCAAAATCTGTATGAAAGTGTTTGACCAATGTTGTACTGTTGGAAGACGCCACGGGAAACAAATGAAAAGCGGATGAGCGCTTAGGTAAATGCTTACAGATTTGAACAACTTTCCAAATCGGAATAAAGGTTAGTTTTTTCATTGACTTTTAATTTACCATTTTTCTGTTTATTTAATCGGCTTAATAGTGCTTCGTGGCTACGGAAACTTTATCGTGAAATGAAAACAACTCAACTCACTTTTGGTAGCGGCATTGCTCACACTGAAGTGTACTGAAGTCTTGTGTTATTATATAAAACAAATCGATTCCATTTTGCCGTGGGTCTGTTCAGTTATAGATCACAGAAGACGTCAAAATGTGGTATGAACATCAGTGACCCACTCGCCTAGCCGCTCGTGGGCCACTTTTCTGTTCATACCACATTTTGACGTCATCTGTGATCTATAACTAAACAGACGCACGGCAAAATGGAATCTATTTGTTAATTTATATATAGCGGCTGTATACGCGCGAAGGAATTCTAGCGCCGTGCATTAGCTTTTATAGAACATAGCTAAAAACAATAGAGGTCCGGTATCGGCTGGTTGTGCGAATTGTGCGAATTCTCGTTGTTATTGTTGTTTAAACGATCTTTGATGCAACAAGATTTCATCAGGAACGTCTACTTTCTAAAACAGAAGTGAGACAGTGCCAAAGAAAGTGACAGATTAAGATAGAATTTTTGAAATTTATTTCTCTTCAGTTTGGCGATGTGTACGCTACCATTTTGTAGCTTTGAGGTAAGGAAAAATTTTTCGTTGAAGTTGAAAAATTACTGGGAAACGTATACGCATGTAAAATTTCAATGAAGTTCAAATTTCGGAGAAAGGGCCATGATATGAATTATGAATGAAATGGTATCTTGGTTCATTAATGAAGAAGTCACCAATAAAAAAAGGATATCTGTCAATTTTCTAATACTTCGTGCATTCGTCACTGCGAGTCTTGTCGTAGGTTGTATATTCGCCGAGATTCACTTCGCCTTCGGCGAATAATTGTGAAATAGAACATGAAAACCCATTTTTAAATGGTAATTGGATGCACTGTGGCTTAGAGCCTTAGTCGCTCGTGGCAATACCTGATAGCGAATCCCGCATGATTGCTTAAAAAAAAACTTTGTTCAAGTATCAATGTATATTCAACTCTCTCTATAACGGACAACTTCGGGACCATAATTTGGTGGCCGCAATAGAAAAGAGGCTGCCATTGCATCCATTATCGCAGCAATTTTTCTTCTTTATAAAGAGGAGGAAGAAAGTATGAAGACTGTAAGGGATTTGCCGAATGTTTTGGCAGTGCTTTCCACACAGGACAGGAGACACATCCCTCGAATCACGGGCTATGCCGTCCGCCATCTTGAATTGGATTTTCATTCGCAACATTCTGTTCATTCTGCCCCTGAGAGCAGAATGGATGGAATGGCGTTCTGTCCATTCTGGAATACAAATGCGGGATAGAAAAACGCGCGCATTTTACATTCGGACCATTCTCATTCCAGAATTTTGAATAAAAAAGAGCGCCCTTAATGCTTTTTAGTTCTATTGCGCGGTTTGGGACTGGCACTAGTTACGCGCGCAATATATTTTTTTCCAACGCAAGCATTCTTCCCCCAAGCCCCGAAAAAAGATCACCATTTTACCATCACAATACGCTCCTTAACTCTCTCGTATCGCATTTCCACGCAGAACGCATCTATTGTGTAATTCAATAATTTGATCGATTTCACAAGCACTCGTGGTCTGAAGGAAAGCAAAGAAATTGTCTGTCGTTTTTTATCGAAGGAAGGAAAGTTTTTTTTTCAGTGACAACTCTCGCCAGATCCGGCAACAATGTAAGTTTAATTTACCTCGGGTAGTTCTTTAGCTAATTTCTTGTTCCTAATTTTGTTAATCAATTATTTTTAGTTTCACGGTCAGATACAACATTAAAGGAAGCGTTCCATAAAAGAAATTGGTGCGATGTTCGTTTTGTCGATCAGTGGAAATTGCACGGTCCAGCTAGCGGCGGACGAGCGCCGCTATAGTGAAAATTGCAAGAATTCAAGAGTTTATCGGGAGTTTGTCGATTGCGATACAGAACCATGGCGAAGGCAAATCCTACGAATGAAAAGGTCACGAGCGAACAAAACGAAGACCATCAAGTCGGCGATAAAATGACTGATAGGGAAAGAAGAGAAAGAATCCCTACCGAAAAGGGCGACTCACTTCGCCTGGAAAGGCTTTTTGAGGAGCGTAAGGCTGCAGGAGTCGCTCTAAGGAGGCAAAGTACGAAAGTCGAAAGTGAGCAGTTTATTCGAATCGTTAAAAGAATCGGACGCAAGAGTTCTAGAGCAAGAGCGTGACAGTCTAGACTTGTGTAGGGATAGGATGAATGACGCTCATCACAATTATTAAAAGGAATTGCATTACACTAAGGAATCAGGTAAAGCGTACAAGTGGTTTGATATTCGGGATCACGAAAATTTCCAATGTCGCATTAGAATTAATGAAGCCTTGCTTAGTATGGAAAGACAAACAAGTGATAAAATGTCTCTGGTTTCATCAAAATTTTCCAAGCGTTCCTCCTCCTCTTCAGTAAGATCTAGAAGAGCAAAGACAGCGGCCAAGGCAACGTGTCTTCAAGTAGAAATGGAGGCGGCGTATAAGAAGCTCGTAATGCAAAAGAAGTTAGCTAACGCAAGGGCTGAGGAAGAAACCATGCGCAAAATCGAACAAGAAGAAAGGCAAGAGGATTTCACCCAGATCTCGAAGCATGAAATACCAATTCTAGACGTGAAACCCAAGCTTCCACCCAAAGAAGAACCTGGTGAAACGAAACCGTTGCAAGATGACGGGATCTTAAATCCAAAAGCTCCGCCCGGTGAACCCAAAATGGCCCACCACCATTACGTGACTCAAAGCCGGAGAGTTACCACAGAGCAGACGAGCTAACCTCGGTGGTGAAGCTTGTCGCCAAACAACAAAAACTGAGTATGCTCCCAGCATAGCAGCCCCCGGTTTTCTCTGGAAAATACTTCGACTACGCGGCATTTATCAGTGCATTCGAAAGTTGGATAGAGTGCCGAGTGAGCGATCCGAAGCAGAGGCTCTAATATTTAAGCCAGTTCACATCTGGGGACGCTAAGGAATCAATTTAAGGCCTCATTAACCTCGACCATCCGGATTCCTATGGTAAGGCAAGACAGGTATTAAAGGAAAGATTCGGTCATCCTTATCGCGTTGCAAAGGCCTACAAGGATAAGCTGAATGCTTGGCCTCCGATAAAAGAAGGGGACGGCGAGCGTTTGCAACAATTTGGTGATTTCCTGGTGCTTTGCGGCCAAGCCAGGAAGACGCTAAAGTACATGGAAGGTCTTAACTCCGAAGATACCCTTAGAAGGATAACGTCAAAGTTGCCAAGTAACATGGGAGTGAAATGGTGTCGTTTTGCCAACAAGATGTTAAAATCAGGAGAAAGGCTTGCTACGTTTCATGACGTTGTCAATTTGTAACGCAAGAAGCAGCCCTGGCAACTGACCCAGTATTCTCACCTGAAGCCCTCAAGGAAGCAAGAAAAAACGAGTTCACTAGCTGTAGCAGCAGTGACAACAACACCAACAGGAACACAACCTGGCGAAACAATGGAAGAAGAGACAAGAGTGCAAGTAGCTTCTCGACAAGTGCCACACCTCACGAAGATCAACCGCCACCATGTTCTTCATGTCCATTCTGTAACAGTCAGCAACACGATCTGGAGAAGTACTCAAGTTTCAAGAAGAAGACTGTTCAAGAAAAAAGAGCATTTGTCCAAGAAGCTAGAATATGTTTCGGTTGTTTCTGCTACGGCCACATGTCAAGAAGATGTCGAAACCGGAAGGTGTGCAAGACATGTAGCATGCCCCACCCGACCGTCCTTCATGATGAAAGCAGAATTTCTCCCAAGCAAAGTAGTGAAGACCAAGCAAGAGTTGTTCAGGCAGCTGAAGCAACTAGCAGCTGTACAAGTACCTGTAATGCTACTGGAGTCATCGATGCCATCATGAACTTTATGATTGTTCCGGTTCGAATGTACCACCAAGACAACCCCGAACGACAAGTGGTGATTTATGCGCTACTCAAACCAGCTAGTAACGGAACTTTCGTTAAGGAGAGCGTACTCGAAGAACTGCAAGTTAAGCGGCCACTTTTCAAAGTCCGGGAGGGTGGCCGCTTAATAGAGGTCGGACTGTATTTCGTTCCTTGAGTACGTC
The DNA here is from genome assembly GCF_052425735.1 of Oculina patagonica. Classification (NCBI taxonomy): domain Eukaryota; kingdom Metazoa; phylum Cnidaria; class Anthozoa; order Scleractinia; family Oculinidae; genus Oculina; species Oculina patagonica. The sequence continues at coordinate 43,798,026 of NC_135761.1, forward strand.
TTGTGAAGCTTGATGTGGACCTCTCTATCCATTCTTTCCACGATAAGACCGCTTACTCTTCGAGTAGGAACTACTTCTGAATCATGCATTGTGTTCAACTTCAATTGAGTCTAATGGCAGTAAACATGATTTTATTGACTCTATATAGCAAAATGTTTTTAAAAAGTGAACATATATAAAGATAAATCCAAAATTCATTGTAACAAAACATCAAGTGCATTTCCAGCCGATGTATAGTTCTAGCTCTAATTCAGAGGGCACGTAGTTGAAATGTACAGTATTTCTTCAGGTTGAAAATGTACAGAAAAATATGCAAAACATCGTTGACAAGTTTCTTAAGCCTTTTTGCATCAACAGTTAGTATGTAAAAAAATTAGCTCAAGATATTTCACGGACGATATATATCATCTGTCACCATTTCGCTTGGAAAGATAATTTGCTGGCCGCTTAATAGAGGTAAAAACCCATATAAATAATACACTTGTGACAGCAAAAAGGTGGCTGCTGCCGCTTAATAGAGGTGGCCGTTAAATAGAAGTATCAAATACAGCAGTTCAGTGACAAATAAATCGGGACTTTCGAAAGTGGCCGCTTAATGGAGGGTGGCCGCTTAATAGGTGGCTGCTTAATAGAGGTCGGACTGTACCATCGAGAAGAAACGAGATCCCAACACCAGAGTCGGCAGCAAAATGGCCACACCTAAGTCACTTAGCCAACAAGATTTACCCGTACCAAAACGATCTGCAAGTGGGACTTTTGATTGGCTTAAACTGTCCAAACGCCATAAAGCCGAAGCAGGTCATTCCTGGTAGGAGCAGCGATCCTTATGCCATCCGTACCCTCCTTGGTTGGGACATCATTGGTCCAGTGACAGGAAGTACCACCACAGAAGATTCGGATGTCTTATGTCACAGAGTTGCTGTGAAGGAGATTGGCAGCGAAGAATTTTCTTCCCATAGTTTTGTTGTTGAGGCACGCGTAAAGGAAATCATCTCTCCAGAAGCAGTTAAGAGAATGTTCGAGCGAGATTTCAATGAAGGGAAACACGTGGCTCAACAAACCCTTTCCATGGATGATCGAAGATTCATGGCGAAAGTTAAAGAAGGAATCACCCATCGTTCAGACGGACACTATGAACTGCCATTGCCACTACGAAATGAAGCGTTAGCCCTACCGAATAACGAGAAACGGTCTAAAATCTGTACCTTCCACAAGTGAGGCAAAGGAGCTCATACCCAAGACTAAAGAAATGTGTCGGCGCAGATGATTCAACCTGCATAAATTTACAAGCAACAAAAGAGAAGTCATCGAGTCCATACCAGTGGAGGATCGTGCGAAAGGCATTAAGGAGTTGAATCTCGAGAAGAATGAGCTGCCTATGAAAAGAGCGCTTGGTGTGAGTTGGTGTATCGAGTCAGACGCTTTCAAGTTCCAGATCGTAATGCAAGATCGCCCTTTAACGCGAAGAGGAATTCTGTATACTATTAGCAGTGTGTACGATCCGTTGGGGTTCCTGGAACCTCTAATCTTGACAGGAAAGGGCCTTCTACAAGATCTGTGTAGAGGTAAAGTGGAATGGGACGACCCTATTCCCTAGAACGTAAGATCGCGTTGGCTGAAATGGAGGGATGCGTAACACCACTTAGAAGAACTCTCCGTTCGCAGATGTTTCAAACCAGAAGGTTTCGGAACGGTGATGTCAACCCAGCTTCATCACTTCTCAGACGCAAGCACGACTGGGTATGGCCAGTGTTCATACGTTCATAAGGTAGACGACAAAGGCCAGATCCACTGTTCCCTGATTATGCGCAAAGCAAATGGAGACACGTCGAAACGAAGTGTAACCCAGCCGATGATGCCTTACGTGGTATCACTGCCAAGGAAATCGTTGAAAGTTCAAGATGGATCTCAGGGCCAGAGTTCCTTTGGACGCCCGAAGACCAGTGGCCACAACCCCTCAAGGATCAAGACCTTGTCATCTTATGCAACAAGTACGCAAGAGCCATGGAGCCTTGCTGAAAGTTTAAGCTACTTCTCGGATTGGCACAGGGCTTGTAGAGCCGTTGCTATCTGTCTACGCTTCAAGCAAAAGCTCCGTCAACTGGCGTACTCCAAGAAGGAAAGTTGTGCTGAATCAGTCAAACGTCAATAAAGGCCTGCCCTGACAGTGGAAGAGCTTTTATCAGCTGAAAGGGTGGTCCTTAAAGCAGCCCAAAAGGTCGCCTTTTGTTAAAGCCGTTTCAAGAAGGGCAAGATGGATCATCTGCGCAGCAGAAGAAGAGAGCCATGAAGGCAACGAGCTCGTTGTACCGCCTCGACCCATTCTTTGACCATGATGGAGTACTGCGCGTTGGTAGTCGGATCCAGCGAGGGGCTTTCACAGATGAAACAAAGTTCCCAGTCATCCTTCCGAGGAAAGGCCACGTGACAGGTCTGATCATTAAGTACTACCATGAGAAGGTTCAACATCAAGGTCGTGGAATGTCCTTAAACGAGATCCGAGCTAATGGATTCTGGGTTATTGGCGGAACATCAGCTGTGGCATCCAAAATTGCAAAGTGTGTCACCTGCAGGAAGTTACGAGGTGCAGTCCAGGAGCAGAAAATGTCCGACCTTCCGGAGGATAGTCTGGAACCGGCACCCCCTGTACCTACTACGCCGTCGACTACTGTGGACCATGGTATATTAAGGAGGGACGCAAGGGAGTAAAGAAGTATGTTGCCCTCTTCACGTGCATGGCATCAAGAGCCGTACATCGCGAAGTCTCGAATTCCTTGGAAACTGACTCGTTCTTCCAAGCCCTGCGTCGCTTCATCTGCAGAAGGGGTCCTGTGCGTCAGTTGCGCAGTGATCAAGGAACGAATTTCATTGGAGTAAAACGAAAGCTCCGCGACGCGTTGCTGTCTATGGATCAAGGCAAGATCAACGCTGAGATGTTGAAAGAGAATTGTGATTGGATGACCTTTAAGATGAATCCCCCATCAGCGAGCCATGCAGGAGGAGTATGGGAGCGCCAAATCAGGACCATTCGCAACGTATTATCAGCCCTCCTGCAGAAGAGTGCAAGTTCCCTGGATGGAGAGTCCTTTCACACGCTGATTTGTGAGACCGAAGCGATCGCGACCCAGAGTCACTATCTCCATTGACGCCAAATCATATCCTCACAATGAAAGCAAGGCCGGTTCTACCACCGCCTGGCGTTTTTCAAAGAGAGGACCTGTACTCAAGGAAACGTTGGCGAAGAGTTCAGCATGTCATGCGAATTCTGGGACCGTTGGAGGAAGGAGTTTCTTCATAGCTTACAAGAGAGGTCCAAGTGGACAAGGCCACGCCGTAACATGCAAGTTGGCGACGTGGTTATCGTTAAAGACGACAACAAAAAGAGGAATCCGTGGAGCATTGCTCGTGTGATAAAAAAGTATCCCAACAAGGCCGATGGACTGGTGCGTAGTGTCAAGGTGGCAGTTGGAGACCCTGATCTCTCCAGCACTGGCAAGAGAGTGCACCCTCCATCAGTTCTGGAAAGACCCATTCAAAAGCTTGTCCTGCTGCTGCCAAGAGAGGAAAGACCGGGATTCCAGCATGGGGAGCCATTAAACGAAGACATTCAGAAGAAGGACTAGACACGGACATGTCAACGAACTCTGAACTTGTTAGTTTAATTATGTTTCGTTTTGCTTTGAAATACGGTGATTTCAAGGGGAGCCATGTAAGTGCCCCTATGGCACGGTTTATCCCTTGTTTTGATTTTGTTGTTTTGATTCAGTAATTGTTTAATCAATAGCAGGGGGGGGGGGGGAGAAACTCTCTTTGTTACACGACTGAAAAAGGGGACATAGCGGTGCCGGGCAACAGAATGTGCGCAGTAGCTATCGAATGGTGGCTAAGGGCACAGTGAATAGCTTGACAAAGTCATTGTCTAGTTCACATGTCTTTGTCATGACCGTGAACAAAACACAATAGCTATTTGCATTTTGCTTGTTCTTTTGAAGTTTGCCGGACATCACAACAACAAACGGTGATATCGGTGTCCATTCTGGCAAGAGTAGGGCTTGCGAATTATACGAATTAAAAATAACTCCAATGATTCTGAAATGATTTACCATTTTTTGGTTGTTAAATGTCAACCGTGACCAATTTTTCGCTTGGTATTCCACGCCGCCAAAATATTCTCAGTGACGTGAAACATGAGGTGAGAAATCAGTGGCGTGAAACATCAGACGCAAACACCGTCACTATTCGCATTTCACACACATGCAGTCATTGATATTTAAATCTTTCTGAGAAAACAAAACTTTGGGTGACGTCTTTCATAGCAACGGCTTGATTGATATAGACTCACACCCTGTATCCAGGCACTGCTATGTCTCCAAAGAAAAGTGCCGACTTTCTCCCCCCCCCCCCCCACTGATCAATAGTCACACTAGGTGGCTCGTCACGCGCTCCTTAAGCCGTATCGCATTTCCACGCAGAACGCATCTTTTGTGTAATTTAATAATTTGATCGATTTCACAAGCACTCGTGGTCTGAAGGAAGGCAAAGAAATTGTCTGTCGTTTTTTATCGAAGGAAGGAAAGGTTTTTTCAGGGACAACTCTCGCTAGATCCGGCAACAATGAAAGTTTAATTTACCTAGAGTATTTCTTTAGCTAATTTCTTGTTGCTAATTTTGTAAATCAATTATTTTTAGTTTCACGGTCAGATACAACATTAAAGGAGGCGTTCCATAAAAGAAATTGGTTCGATATTCGTTGAGCCGATCATCAGTGGGAATTGCACGGTCCAGCTAGCGGCGGACAAGCGCCGCTATAAACGGTTTTTAAGAATATTTGATTAAGTGTAGTACTCTGGAAAATTCGAACTTGGACCGGCCATGGTACCCCACCGATTTGGCTGAAATTTTGCATGTAGTCTTGGTTTGGGGTCTTAACTACGGATTGGATATTTTTAAGTTCTCTAAATTATTACTTTGGGAATTATGAACATGGCCTGTTTTGATCGGCCCCGAAGGCGAACCAATATGGCGGAACGAAGGACTACTTGTCACTTTACCTACAAGCGTACCATGAGCTTTCGACAAAAACTATTAGTGCCATCTTAAAGATTCATTCTTTTACTCTTGTCCTGTACCGAAAATTTTGTCGAAATTAAACGTTTTGGTTTTTAACGAGCAAAATGTTGTAGTGTACCTCTAGGTTGCTTTAAAGACTTATGAATTTACTGTTTATCGAAAGACCAATATCTCCCATGTTATGTCGATAGCACGCAATTAAAAATTTTTTCAAGTTGCTAAGGTTTGACGATTGTGAAACCACCAACACCAACAATAATGAGGAGAAGCATTTGAATTATCTTCGATGATTGATAAAGTGTCAGAAATATTACTTCTAAATAGTGATTTCTAGCTGAATAAAGACAGTTTGCGTCGTTGGAATGATTTCAAAGAGGAGTTATTATCACTTCTTCGATTTACTGATGGAAATAAAGTAAATACATTATGAACGTCAGTAGTGAAATATGGCCGCTCTTCTGCGGATGAAATGAATAAAGATCATTACCTGATATCCAGTAAAGGCGCTTAATCGTCGAACAAACGGAAGAAAATTACGCAAAACAAACACAAATGAGGATGGACATTAAAACCGTATTTTTTATAGGCCTAGGATCATACCGGCCTATGGCGCCATTAGCATTTTGGAAGTGTCACTTGCAGTAAACATGCACTTTGCTAGTTTCTGTTGTTATTCAATAAGTTAAATGCTTGACTCACCTTTAGGCTTTTCCAACAGCTATCAGCACTCTCTCAGATAATCTAAGCACCATTTAAACCTCGCTTTGCTTCCGCATTTCCATTATAGATCACAAAGCAACAGAAGGGACGAATTAAGTTTAAGATTTCGATCAATGCTCTGTGAAACTGACATCCTTGGCAAACCGCAATGTTAATTCAATTATATCACGTCTGTGAAAACTTTGGAAATTTCCCACGGTGCAAACGAAGTGCTAATAGTTTTTGTAATCTCATAAAATATAACATGGAATTAAAAATTTGAGCTCGAACGTTTGAATGCAGTTAATATTCACGATCGTTTTTTAGCGTTGAATTTTCTGAGAAAAGCACGAGGTTAAAAGTTAACAATATTTGGCGAAGCATGTACGAAGTTGTTAATTCCACTTCCTTGTACAATTTTTCTGAAGTTGTATAAAAACGATAGATCATTTCATTGATGAACATGTACTAATTATTACTCTTAAATATTTGTAATTCAGTTCATTTTAGAAAATAACGTTCAAATGGTGGCTCAGCTAGCAAATAAAGGGACAAATAGTTTTTGCTCCCTACCCTAATGGAAACAGTAAGGGCCAGCTTTCACTCCGACTTTCCCCTTTCATTAGAACAAGGGAGGGAGGGGGCTCATCTCACCTTATTGGAATAGAGTCGCTTATTACAGTATAAGTACTAATTGGAGCAGGTGCGCTGTAAACAGGCACTGGATAAGGGGGGGGGGGGGGGCTTATTGGAACTGGAATAGGAACGCCCTCATTGGAGGAAAAAAGGGCGGGCACCTTTTTGGAATATAGGAAGCGATAACTGGAATAGGTGTGTTCATCGGAAGTGTTATTGACCAAGCGTGAGGTCAAGCTGACTGGATATTGCCCAAGTTCCGTTTTGCATTTTTCTTTTATGGACCGAGACGAAGTCGGGGTCAATAAAAACGCAAAAAGAGACGACGCCGATATCCATGTAGCCATCTTGACAAAAAATGCCTGATCAATAAAGGATTTATTACATGGCCAAAAAGAGACATTCTTCTCGCGGGACCGACGCGGGAAATCTTAAGCGGGCAAGATACGCCCATCTTGGATGCTAGCGTAGCCAATCAGAATAAAGGATTCGCTTCATCTTGCCCGCGCGAGGATTCAGTCATATAAAAATGGAGCTTATTGGAATAGTAGCATTAATTGGAACAGGGGCGTTTATCAGAATTGGGATGCCTATTAGAATATGGGCGCTTATTGGACTAGAAACGATTATAAAGGGTTTTCACTGTAACGGCACTGTCACGCCGCGTAAAAATTAATCCAATACTTTTGAGGAAAAAAATCAGGAATATTATAGGTTTTAGAAAACTACTATATAAACTACTTGTCCAAGGTTCAGGTTTGTACGTTATTCCGTTCTCGTGCAAAATGTTTCATTTGGCATTAAATTCTGCTACAAAGGGTGGTCAAATCACCCCCATGAATAAGTAAACATTCACATAAACACTTCTCGCAAAACCTCAACTGATCAGATTGTTAAAAATCGCAGGATAAGGCATTTTCTTTTAGAAAACGTGACAGCCTTCTGGCGGCGTGAAACTCTGAAACTGAATTCGAAATTCACTATCTTAAAGACGGCGAATGCTATCGAGCTAAACACCGTCAGCAAGATATATATTAAGGGAGTCTAATAGCCAGTGAAGGATAAAAACTTCTGGGTTTTAGAATTTTGATGACGACACATGACAGCATGAAAACCAAATAAAATGAGAATACCTGCTGCACAGAAAAAGGCCCACCGGGCCATTCAATGGTTCAGACTTGTTGTAACTATGGCAAGGAGGGGGTACAACGTGCCCCAATTATTCATTATATTTTTTATTATTGTTTAAATCAGTTGACAAGAGAATATATGATTTTTAGAATTTCTTTTGTGTGAACTAGTAACCAATCGCATTGAAACATTTCTTGTTCGCGGCTTTTGATTGGCTTGGAGACATTTTCTTGCTTTGGTCGCGTCATCAGAGTGTTTTATTTTACAAATTCCTTTTACAAAAAGTGTATGAATTTTTTCAATAAAAACACGTCAAGCACCACTTGAGGTCTTATAATTAACTTAATGGCGGAGCTTTACTATTTTAACCGTAAAATGTTTCTTTGGTTTGCGAAAAACGGGAAATCTGAAATGATCTTCAAACTGTACAAGCACACAAACGACAGGTGATGGCGAGAACATTCGTAAGCTGTGTGTTTTGTACTCTCATAAAGGCTGGTTCCCATATAATCGCCCTGATCGTTTCAATCGCTTCTGTCACCTTAAAAAAGTTGTCTTGCGATCGGGGCGATTATATATGAGAAAATTACACAGACGATCGCTAACGTCTGCGGCGATTGGGGCAATCACGATTGCTTGGATCGCCCGTGTTCTATCCTTCTAGCTTCTCTATCCCTTCCTCGCCGTAAAACTGTAATAACTGAAAAGATAGGAGGCCACGAGTTGTGCCCCTCACCTCCACCCCCTAATGAAAATAACATATAATACTATTATATCAGAATAGGGCACTTTTAACATTGAGGTTGCTTATAGGAAAAGGTATGCCTTTTAGAATAGGGCGCTCATGACAGCAGGGACAGGGGCGCTTATCAGTATAAGGATGCGTATTGGAATTGGGCGCTTAATGTTCAAAAGGTCTCATCCCCATTAAATATAATAAACGGTTCTTCGTGTTACATCGTTTTACCTTAGGGCACTTTTATACGCCCAATAGATAGCGTAAGATGTTAGTGGCGGATCCAGGGGGGAAAGTTCGGGTTTCCGAAAGCCCCCCTCAACAGACATGACACTTGCCTGACACTGAAATTCTTGCATCGACAGTGATAAGGGAACGGTCATAAAGTACAGAGGGGGGTGGGCTATGAAAAATTGGGGGTGGGCCACTATTTTTCAACATGTCAAAAAGGGTGGGTCAGGAAAAAAAATGCACTGCATTTGGGGTGGGTCATGGTTAAATTATTCATAAAACAGCATCTATAAAAGTGCAAACATTCTATCAGGATGCCTAAAACAGCGTTTCTGAGGTGCTAAAAATCTAAATGTTCCCGTGGAACATTCCCCCAGACCCCCTAATTTGCCTTGTACCAAACATCATTAACTCAAAACCACCAACTATTGTTATCCCTTTAAACTGCAGAGACTACTTCTACAATGGTACAAATATTCACCAGAATGCAGAAATAGTATTTCTGAGTTTCTAAAAATCTGAATTTCCCGGGGAGCATTCTCCCGGACCCCTCTACTTTGCCACGGGCTCCTGACTTTGCTTTGTACAAAAATCATTAACTCAAAACCACCAACTATTAGTATCCCTTTGCACTGTAAAAAGTTCATCTAAAACAGTACAAAAATTCTACCAGAATGTCTAAGATAGCATTTCAGGATTCTAATACTGACATGATTCAAACTTTCGATCTCGATAACTTTTTGGAGATTTTGACTAAAGTGGTAAGCTAATGTTCCCTTTGTACCTATCTACACTACTGATTTTGGTTGGCGGGGGAGGGGTGGAGGTGGGCCACCAGGTTTTTCTGTGCCACTCCAGGGGTGGGCCACCCCAATTGTGTGAAATAATTCGGGGGTGGGCCACTGATATCAGTACTTAAAAAGAAAAAATTCATAGCCCATCCCCCCCCCCTGAACATTATGACCGGTCCCAAACTACACTTCTCTCACGCACGTGTATTAGTACTGTTTATGGTAGCTCATAGTTTTCATCTTTTTTAAACCATGGATGTGCAACCGATACTGGTGGCTGGTGAGGAGATGCGGGGGTGAAGTTATTTGAAGCAAAAAAGTTTCAACAGTGTTTTCTGAATCAAATTTTGGACCCCCCCCCCCCACCCCCTGCTAATAAAAAATTTCTGGATAAGCCCCTGGATGTTGATTGTGTCCCAAATCTTGTTTGTTTGTTGTATTGATGTTGTGTTCGAATTATAAAACCTATGCGCGATTCTTGGCAAAATATATAGTTTCATTATAACAAAGATAAAAGATAAGATTCTTTCTGATATTTTCCCTTTCGTTCGGTGAGTTCGTTGTGCCCGAATAGCTCATCTACTGTTCGACAGCGGGCATTTCGACCCCGACCCCTCCACCCTTAGCCATTGCTAAAATTGTGCATTTCAAGTGCAGTTTATTTATTTAGTGTCGCTCGAGATATTCCGTCCAAAAACACAGAAATATACCAAGCTTCAACTTAACTTAAAATAACTGGAGGGAGAACTGTTGATATTGGAATGCCTTAGTTAAACACAAGGTAAGTCCAGCTTTGAACTATTTCAGCAAAGTAACAACGTTCGAATGTATTACGTGACGAAGATATAATGTAACTTGATGTTGAATATTTACTTTGGAGCAGATCATAATCTTTCACGTTATTCAGATCAATATTTAACTGCACTTGTATTCTAAGAATATTTTGCTGTTTTGTCGCTTTATGAATAGTTTAATCGGCTTGAAATGCAAAATAAAATAAGTGTGCGGCTTCCTTTGGGCATATTGATAAAGAACTGTTTCAAGGCCGTTCTTTGTTTATATCAGTTAAATCAAAGCAGTGATCGAGAGCCTTCTACAAAATTATTCAAACGATTTTTCCTCTTTATTTAGGGTACTAAATCGTTGTTTGAAAACAAAATTTGCTTACATTTTTTTCGAAGAAGACGAAAATGTCAACGCTTTATCTCCACATTGTACCACGACGTTCATGTTGATGGTTGCATCATACCGCAAAGTACAGCAACTTGTTAAATTGTTTTCTCTTTTCCAAATAGAGTTGCCCATATTTTTATTTCTGATATCAAATCATCTATAAAAACTCTACATGTCTGATAAATGGCACGTTCTCAATCGACATAACATGGGAGATATCGGTCTTTCGTTATACCGTAAATTTATGAGTCGAAAAATCATGCTGGAAGTACCGTACAGCATCTTGCTCGTTCAAAATCCAAACTTTTCGTTTCAGCAAATGTTCGATACAGAACGAAAGTAAAAAGATAGCTCTTTAAGGTGGTGCAAATGGTTTTTGCTAAAATGTTATGTTAGGCTCGGAGATAGAGTAACAAGAAGTCCTTCGATCCGCCATATTTGCTAGCTCTCGAAGCCGATCGAAAATGGCTGTCTCCTTCATTTCAAAAGTAAAAATTTATAGAACTTTAAAACATCCGTTTCGTACTAAGGACCCCAAATCATGATTACATGCAAAATTTCAGCCAAATCGGTGAGGTACCGTGGCCGCGACCTTTTAAAATTGTTCGAAACTTCAGAGTATAACACTTAATAGCTTAAAGTAGGATACTTATCAGTTAGGGGTTTTAAAACAATTCACAATAAAAACTAACGGTAAAAATTCGCGAATTTTCACCGAATTTTGAAACGGATTTTGAAACGGATTTTGAAACGGATTTTGAAACGGATTTTGAAACGGATTTTGAAACGGATTTTGAAACGGATTTTGAAACGGATTTTGAAACGGTTGGCTTGGTCCATTAGACGTAGGAACTGACTTTGACCTGCGAATCGTAGAATCGACAGGTGGACGAAATAATCGGAGTCGAACAAAAACGAAGATTACATTTAAAACGTTTACAGAGGGAAAGCATTTATTTTAATGTTTTGTTTGTACGTGCTAATCTTAAACGTAACCTCGGTATAAATCAGTGCTCTTTGCGTGATGTAAGCCGTTCAGGTTGTAGTCGCCTTGAAATTAGCCTGTGAACAGCATTTCCCATTTCCTCAATACCGGAAGTTTTCATACTAATCCAAACCTAGATCTCCAAACACATGATTTTTCATGATGTTAAGAACCGAAATAGAACCACGAGGAATCTTTTGAAAACAAAACATAAACAAAAAGGCTTTAAGAATATCTTTTCAAGGCCGACGTCTGCAGGAAGTTTCATCAAAAAGGATTGAGCCTATTTGTAACGCCTGGAAGACTTTCTCAGACAATGAAACTAAAATAAAATTGTAATAAATGAAATCAGCCACGGATTTACTACAAGCTTTTATACCATTATATGACGAGTGCCGAGAAACCTTATTTTACTTATTTGTAGAGCAGACTTGGTCTAAAGACATATTAGCGTGTCTATTTTAGATCGATTTCTGCTTTTGTGGCCCGAGTTCGATTCCCGGGCCCGGCGTCATATGTGGGTAGAGTTTGTTGTTGGTTCTCGTCCTTGCTCCGAGGGTTTTTCTCCGGGTTCTCCGGTTTTCCTCCCTCCACAAAAAGTAACACTTCTAAATTCCAATTCGATCGGAAAATCCGAGGGCCACAGGTTTATTAGTCGCAAGACTATTAAGTGCTACCCTCATAAAAGTAGCTGTACAGTTAGCTGTACAGTTTTAATATTTTATTGTAATTTACCCTGAAAAACCTTTTTTGGAGAGGCAAATAAAATCTTTATCTTTATCTTTATAAAATAAAGACGATTTATTTTTACTTCATTTACTTGTGAATTCGTATTGTCTTGGCGGCATCACGCCAAAGGTGCGGGTGGCTCCGATAGGATAATGTGCGAGCAAAATCCGATCTAATTTTGTAGGATGTGAAACAAGTTAATATAACGCTGAAAACAAATTTCATTATGGTAATGGTAATGGTTCTTGTATAGCGCATTTACAAAGCTCAATGCGCTTCACAGTTAGAGTCACGGGACGAGAACGGACATCAGCACATCAGGCGCCTTTGGCAGCCGCTATCCGTCCATGTATATGAACTCGTCCCACCACCCAACCCGTGCATACATGTGAATAGGCCAGACCACAACACTGGGAACTCCGTGCCCTTCTCATTGCTTATATAAATTTCTTTTCAAACAAGAGTTCGTCGCATGTGCTAGATCTGCGTTGTCATACTGTGCCGTGTTGTTGTGTGTAAATCGAAAAATGCGAAACAAGAAGCTACTTCACCTCCAGCCACGCCCTTCTCTTTTGTTTGACTCCATTGATTTTCTTTACCTGTTTTCCATTCACCGAGTCACTGGTCACACTTTTCGTCCCTGACTAAGCCAAACCAATCATTTTATTTCACGAGGTTACTCATTGATGACCGAGATCGGCACCTGTTCCTAATCATAAATTAACAATAGAGGTAAATTGTTTAACGAGTTAAAGTGGCTGATCCGCTTTGTTACACTAACTAACTTGTTTTTTGGTCACACACATAAAGGAAATAATGGGATAAGCAACAAATGAAAATAAATTTTCCCCCATTAACGAATTTTCTAATTCTTATCTTGCTCGTTTTTGTTCGACTCATGGTTTCGTCCACCTGTTGACGATTTCACAAGTCGCAGGTCAAAGTCAGTTCCTACGTCTAGTGGACCAAGCCAACCGTTTCATTTCATGACGTTTTGTGAAATAAAAGCCCATTGATAAACAAAATTATCACCTGTTTAAATTGGTCGTGTAAACTAATAAATAATCAATACTAGAATATCGTGTAAGACAAACAAGGGCAATCTCTGCGCATATTTACAAAATAAATGGATTTTTTTATCGCATCAGAAACGTACAGGGACAAAAAAGTTCTTCTCTCCGTGAGCAGCAACCAACTTATTTTTTTTATTTTCTCTTGCAAAGCGGGTCTTTCGCTTAACACTGAATTCTTGCAAAATGAGTGAGCAAAATTGGTGCTGGTTTTCTTTTCCTTTTATGGTAATAAAAAGAAGTGAAATTACAGCTAGCTATTAAAAATTAACTACGTGGATGCTTTATCAAATAGCATGAAACAACGCAATTTTATCAGTTTTCTCACAACTTCCTCAAAGGCAAGATCTTAAAATCGTAAGTATTAATAGCTTAACATCGCTTATCGCTTTTTAAAATAGAAACGTTTACAAATTGCCCTTTCTATTTATTTTAGTTTCCTAAAGATAACCACATTATAGAAAAATATAACTTACATCACTAAAACAGCGGAGGGTTATATCTTTATTTTCATTTTTCCCTTCAATAAGGGCAAAAATGTTGTATTAATGGTTTGACAGTATTAAAACTATTGCTCTTCATTGTTTACACAATTGCTATGTTGGTTTTAAGGGCAATTAGTCGAAAGCCTTTTTCTTTTGTTAAGCAGAATCGTGTTATAGTAACACGCGGTGTAATACATTAGCTATTCCGTCTAATAATACTTAATGAGAAATTTTTTACGTTTTGGAAACTCTGAAGAATGGCGAAACCACCGCAAACAAGAACAATTTATCTAACAAAAGAAAGTACTGTGAGTTTTCGACGGTTATTACTGTTGATAAAATAAATACACGTATAAGCGCTTTCTCAGGGCCCAATCCATCTTGAAATCTAAGTGGAAGTAGGCGGTGACAATTTTTTCTTTCTATTATTGCGTTTTGCCATGCTTATTATCTTTCACTTATTTCCCTTTTATTTAGCTTGAAAATATAAAAATTTCGAGTTTCTGTTTTAATAAAAACGGAGAATGTTTGGTGTCGACTAAGACCGTCCAAGTCACTCACATGTGAGACGATATCGATTTGATATTCTATGGCCCTGAATTGATTTTATTCGATGTGAGGTGTTTGTCTTTCTCGCAAGTTGATTTGCCGTGAGTTGATATCCTTTGGCAGTGAATTGATTGTTTTGCTGTGAGTTTATTTTGATAAGATTGCCGTGAGCTTATTCCGACTTTAAGCCGTAAATTGCCCGGCAGAAACTAATTGAAATTCACATGGGGTATCTAAGTCAAGTTGTCTAAAGTGCTGAACGACGAAGACAAAAAGAAAGTTGCATCCTAGCATGCTAAACGTTATTTCCTATCCAATTATTCTCCGTGGACATTTCTAACAACGATTCTTGCTGCTATCAAGGCAGTTGTTAGTATTTTGCACTGCATGCATTATCTGCAGGCTTACTCAAGTTAAATTTTTACATGCAATTCTTCTTTATTTAGTATTATATAATTCTTCGTTTATTTAGTATGTTTTAATAAGTTTTGCTTTACAACTTTCAGTGTTGTTTCAATTTAGTATCCCAAAATTGTTTTCCAGTTATGTCGTATCGGTCTATGCTATTTTTTTTAACGTTATGAAACTATTATGGAACCAGAATTGGAAGATTTAATGGCGTTATTTGACACCAGCTGATTGGCGATGCAGAAACTCTGCTTTGGATTTTTTTTTTTCTGAATTCACTTAATAACGATGTTAAGAGCGCGCGTAGAATCTTGGTTGTTTTACAAAATACCGGCAAAGACAATCGGAAAAGAGGCCAGCTGTAACATAATTCACAGATGAGGCGGTAAACGTGGCAATATTGAGAAAATTCTACCAGTCTTCTTACAATTTCTTCAGAGGCAATTGCTAGGAATCATAGTTATTGCTGCCGATAGGCAGTCTTCATATTCTTGAAAGCATTCGAAAATTTTGGTTCAGTTGGTTCAGTGGTTCGGATCAAGATACGGGATATTCAAGAAGCAGCGAATCAGCGGTCATTTTCTATAAGCAGCAAACGTTATCCAATCAGCGACTTGCTTTCATAAAACCATGAAGAACCGAACCGACTGAATTCAGGACGATATTTCTCACCTCTTGCTAACAAGAAATGCATTTTTTTGAGTTCAAAATGGAATGAAATAACCCTAAAGAACACTCGACCGCCTAAAAAGAGAACATTGAGGTCTTTTAAAACCTAAAAAGGCGATGAAGCAGGACAGCTTCAAGACTTAGAAACCACTGCAGTATGGTAAATATCTTCAAATTAACAATTGACATCAGTTTTTTATGCGTCTACCTTGTTATTCATGATAAATTGCGTCATAACATTGTCAAAGTTTGTTGTAGATCCACTGGCCGCTAGGCGAGTGGATCTACAGCAAACTTTGACAATGTTATGACGCAATTTATTATCAATAACAGGACAGACGCATCAAAAAATGATGTCAATTTGTTTTTTACAATAACAAAAAGCCAAAACTGATTTTAAAACGAAGGAAAGAAATGTACGAGGAAGATGCGATTGTTGTACGGCCGCAGAATCTAAATTTCGTCGCTGTAATTCGGAGAATCATAGCCTCGTAATATAAAAGTTTGGTAAGAATACGGCCAGAAATACAAGAGAAAATTCGAATCGTTCAACTAACCTTTAATCCAGTGAAGTGTTCACAAAATAATCCGCCAAAACCCGGTCCAGCTTCTTAATTTCATTTACAACACACATACCCGCTCAACGCCGATTTCCAGGTCTTAACATCCTCATCTTTTTGCTCTCAGGTTGCAATAGTTTCTTAAGTTTTAACCGATAAATTTTAGATAATTTCCTCATTCAAGACTTCTAGTTTCGTGGGAAAATTCTCGTCTCATCAAGAATACAGCGCTAAATCAGTGCTGAAAAGTTTGACAAAACCTTCGCTGAATGCGTTAGCAACGAGTTTCATGCGTCTGTACTATTATTGACAATGAAAATTAGCCAATCAGCGCGCCAGACTTCACTCAGATATTGTAAAATGTTGATTCGCTTTATAAAAATCGTTTAGCTGATTTCTCGAAACTAGATTAAATAACTTCAGTTTGAAATTTCGTTTGGCTTTGCTATGCTGTGTTACACATTGCTTTCCGCGAGCGTCTGGAAAATTATAATCCCTTGCGTGTGTTCCCGCACGCAACAGCGACGCAAGGAACTCGAAAGTCGTTTGCTTCTAACAGCAAATGTACAGTGTATATTTAATGAAAATTTGTCCAACCTTTTAATTTTATTTTGTACTTTTAATTCGAAGGTTAAGTGTACATTATAAAAGCGGCGTTGTATAAAACCTTGAAAAATTTGCATAACCGTATTGAAATTTAATAGCCGAGTTGTTTTCATTTGAGATGAGTAGGAATTTTGATTTTCAAGATTGTGATATGACTTACAGGTATACTTCATCTGCAACTTTTTTTTTCTTTTTACATAAGAAAATATTAATATACATTTCAAATGAAGTTATTTTTCTGTACATTCATATATTCTTGAAGTGTAACGGCAGCATTTCACTTCTCATTAAGAACTTCTAGTTGTTAAGTTTCATCTTTTCTGCTCCACCTATGGGATAATGTCTAACAAATATCCATGACATCAAGGACTGGAGCTGAGCCTGGGAGAGACATCATGGCGGTGTCCACAGCGGTGCCTTGGTACAGAAAGTGGGCAAAATTTTTTGCAGCAGTAGCATACTTTTTTACAAGCTTTTTCAGGACTTTAATCGTTGCTAAAGAAAAAGAAAACATATTCTACAAGTTGTAACAATAGGGAAATTTTTAGGCATGTATTGCCTTTCCTCTCCCCGTTTGTTTTCGGGATAACACACTAGAGCTCAAAATTATATAGTGAATATATGCCATTCTTAGCAACAACAGGTTGATATGCCAGCCTTTCGTCACTGTGTCCAGAAACCGTTCCGAGGACAAAGGAATTTACTCTAACATTGTTTTCTTTCCAGTGATCAGGCAATCTGCGTCTGGCTTTGAAGATGTTTATCGCTCTGCTGTGTTGTTTATTCTTTGGAGCAACCATATGTTTTGGGGAACCGAACCCTTCTTCAACGGCCAAAGAGGCGAAATTGGCTAAAGCAGTGGAAAAGGCCATGCTGCAAATACTGGGCTTGAAAACTCCTCCTAAACCAAAAAAGGGATCAAAGGACAAAATACCGCAGTTCATGCTTGACTCGATTAATAAACAAGTCAATGAATCTGCGAGGAGAGGAATGGAGGTGTCTGAAACTACCAACCAAAAATTGGAAAATGAAGGTTTGCAAATCAAGAGATAATACACGTGTACGACAGAGAATATTAAAGACATATCATTTTAAAATGTCACTTAGCTAAAGCAAATGCCTTGTTAGTGGGGCGCGCTTATTGCAGTTAAGCGTGACGCGCTATAAACGGGGACAAAGCGGTAGACTGTGTAGTGTAGCAAAGAAACAATCTTCCCTTTAAAAGTCATTTTAGTATCATCATTATTATTATCAATATACAGGACCAAATAACACCAAGATAACTTACAGATTTAGATAATACAAGTGTGCTTCATTCGTATTGAAAATTTTATACTTTAATGGGGCATAAGTGTTGTCCAAGTTTAGTTGACAATTGCAGTAATTTCTCTGAAAATATACTGATCAAAAATACACCTGACACCTCATTGATAACCGTTATACTTTATAAAACGCCACTTCGTAATTGAACTTAGGCGTAGAATTTCCTCACTACTTCAGCTAATTTAGCTCGACGGGAAAAATATGAATGAGGTAAAAAGATATTCGTTTCGTTTCTTGTAAAACAACAAAAAGTGTGATTTTTTTTTTATCCTCACCTTGTGCGTTTCCTTCAAGTTGCAAGTATCTATAAGTTTCAATCCGAATTTTTGGCCGCGATTTTTTCAATTCAATTTGATTTATTTCCGGACAACATCCGTTTGGCAAGACATCTAGAGAAACTGCACAAAACTGCGTTAATGTCTAAGCTTGCTGTACGCAACTGGATGAGGTTTTCACCGGGTCAATAAATCTAAACCTAAGTGATTAAAATTCATTGGATGATGATCCGTGGACCAATCAACTGCAGAGCAGATAATGCAAAAGCAGCCCTTCTGGGAGACATTAGGAACCTTCACATTGAAGTACGAGTACGAGATTGAGTAAGAGTAAGACTTTCGAATATCAATCCAGTTACGTTTCCCGAGTCCCAACTCCTTCCTGCTGTTGACCAGTTGAAAAGGAGAATATCGGTGTGAGATTGGTGTGAAATGAGATAATCGAAACCATAAGCACTAGGTTTGAAAAATCATACTCCTACCCAATCTCGTACTCGTACACCGATCCGAAGGACCCTATTTCAAACCCGCCAAGTACCGGTTTTGAAGAGGCAGTTGCGTATATATAACGATAACAATTATAATAATTAAAAAAAAAAACATAAGATGGACAAGTTTCATTGGTTCACGAAAACGCGCCCTTTCCCTGTGGAAGAATAAAGCTTTGCTCGCTTACTTGATGTTGGTTTGTCGGAACAATGATCCGAGCAATTATTTAAGCTTTTTCAGCATTGCGGCTAAGAAAGTCTTTATTGAACCTCTATGGGATTTCCATGACATCAAGTATTAAACCCGGTTATTTTTGTTTGTACAACAGGGGATCTATCCGCGAGGACAAGTCGCCGCACTTGCCAGAAGCATTCTTTATATATCGACTTCAACAGACTTTGGGGTGAAGATAATTGGATCATTGCTCCTGCTGGTTTTCATGCATATTACTGCGATGGTGAATGTTCAGTTCCCATGGATGCTCACCTGAGCCCCACAAACCATGCAGTCTTTCAAGATTTCTGGCATTCGGTTGAGTCTACCGTGCCAGGCCCCTGCTGCGTGCCTACAGAGCTGCGATCTCAGAGTCTCATCTACCGTGATGCCAACGGCGAAATCAAGGATCGGGTTTACTCAGACATGTCTGTAGAAACATGTGGATGTCGCTGATTAGAGGACCGAGATGTTTTCCAACCATAGCCATGTAACTCCGTTAATTTAAAATGTCCGACGTCTTGCACTGTATTTGCACTGAGTCGATGTGAAGTACAAATAAATGGAAAAGACACAGTTGTCCTTAAAAAAAAAAACACTGACTGTTTATTATTTTTTTTTATTTTCGATCCGACCCCTTCTTAATTTGTTTCACATGAGTCATCCTTTTGTTATTAACCACGCACGCGGTTCTTGCTCTGCTAGCGGTTTCTTTTTCCGTTTTGTCGGTGAATAGACCCAAGCATCCACTCGACCAAATCGTTTAAAGTTTATTCGCCAAAAGCTCATAAAACGACATCACTTTGCTCATTTGCATTATAGAAAAACGTAAATATCGTTAAAACGAAAACAAAAAATATATCAAAAAAGGCAAAACGCCAATCTCCATATATAAATTTTAAAAGGATTTCAAAGTAGCAGCAATTATTGTTTTTTACTTCATAGGCACTTTAACCTTATCCAGACCCGGGGGGGGGGGGGGGGGAGGCGGAAAGTGCCCGCGCCGACTTTGAACGCTAATAACTTTTTTAATATTCAGCCAAACGCTGTCAAACTTTACGTTTTTATCTAACATTTATCAAGAATGTACTTTCAGACTCTTCTTTTCAGTCTTTTCAGACTATTACTTCTCAGACTCATGAATGATTCATCAAATTAAAACAAAGAAAAACACAACCGTGAAGTAGGTTTGGATACCCGGTCTTAATTAGAATAGATTTGTAAAATTTTATTTGTCCGTTTACTCCTTATTTTTTGTTTTGATTGAGAAGATCTATCAAACACTAGAGAAAGTATCTCATCGGCTATCCAAACACCTCGGATTTCGTCAAAAATACTCTGCTGCGCGTCGTCACGTGATGATTTTCAACTCTCCTCTCGGTGTTTGGATATCCCGATGAACCACTGCCTCATGTTTTTGAAATATTACTTCCAAGGGTTAACAATTGCCTTTTTGTGTATTTTTTCGCCAAATACTTACTGCAGCGACAATTTCAGGCTAATAAAACAGAATACCAAACTCTCTGTGGGCTAAGAAAAAAATGTTTAACTACACAGGGGCATGGTTAGTCTGCGTCGCAAAGAGTCTTAACCGCCGAATAAGTCTGGCTGTAACGCAGGCCAGGCTATGGTTGACAACGCAGATGTTGGGCTTGGAATTAACGAATCTTTCAGCGTTTTTTTTTTCTGGGAGCAGAATAGTCGGAATGAAATTCAAAGTATTCCACGACCAGAATAGGAAGAGCAGCCAAACGAACGTTAACTCGTGTTATTTCAATTATTCTTATTCTGGATTGATCCCAAACGAACGCACCCTGTCTCATGAGAGATTTTTTTAACCATCGTTTCCCCGAAATGCTAACTTTTCTCTCGTTTTTAAGTCATTTGCCTGCTCAAGGGGAATATGGAACCTGTTAAACTCGCTTTTTAGAGTACAAATATCATTAAAACGATTTTATGGAGTAAAAAAATCGTGAGATATTTGTAGTCGTTTTGCGCGTTTTTTTCATTCCGCGAAACTCTACTCACTTCCTGCGAAAGTCTCGCTTTTCCATATCACTTCATTTTAGGTTTTGGTAGATTGTGCTCGAAAAAAGCATGTTATGCTTTTAGCAGTGCTTGTATTTTTTAGAAATTATGCCAAAATTATGCTACTTTCTGAAAATTATGCTCTCTGTCACCGAAATTATATTATATATTTTGCTGAAAATAAAGATCACCAGTAACTCTATCAATTTTAACTTTAATGAACATTCCAGTCTTACAGTGCAAATACGTATGTGCGCACCTCAAAAAGCCAAATGATTAACAAATGATATCCAAATCAAGCGTTTCTGGGTTCTGAATCCGAGCCAGAAAGTTACTTGTATATACTTGTTTTAGACGCCATCCACGCAAAGCCCTCAGTTCAGTATAAAGACAACTATGCATTAAAATTTAAAAAAAAAATAAGAATTTAAAAATTAAAAAAAACTCTCAGATATGCACAGGGTGATCTGGAGTCTACCGGACCGTATTTGACCATGGGTCTTCTCACAGACCTCAATATTTTTCCAAAAAAATACAGAAATAAAATACAAACTGAATTACTTTAGAACTATGATGGTTATTTTTGCTTTCAACGCATAAAAGCTTGGATTATGCTAGCAGTGCTAAACTGAAATAAAAGCTTAAAATAATGGTCGTTTTGCTAAATTGTGCTTAAAATTATGCTAGCACAATCTACCAAAGCCTACTTCATTTAAAGGACAGTTAATTTCAACCTCGTTCCCAGGACTTTTCCCTTGTTTTTTTGGAAACGAGGTTAAGTTAATTTGTTTTCACAGATAGCAGGCATATTCCCTATTTATCCGAGTTCTCAAGTTGTTTTTATCAATCAATCAATCAAACAATCAATCAATCAATCAATCAATCCGTCAATCAATCAATCAATCAATCAAACAATCAAACAATCAAACAATCAAACAATCAAACAATCAAACAATCAATCAATCAACCAATAAAACTTTATTTAAACGGGGTGACACATGATAATTAAGCAGCTAATAAATTTGTGGCCCTTTATGCAAACCAGTTCAAGTATTTTTTCCGTGCAAGGATAAAATTCGGCAACTATAATGCAAAAAATAGCAATTTTTCAAACTCGTGGGAACAACAACCTGTAGAAATCTCTTGCTCAAGAAGTCTAGTCCTCTTCCCCACGTTTTTTTTTTTCTGCCAATCCCGAGGGTGCAAAAAAAAAAGTCTAAGAAGATCATCCAGAACACATGAAGGAAAACCCATGAAAAAATGGAAAAAGCGTGGCAAACACGTGGAGAGCAACGGAGTAGTGCTTTGCATTCTTCTGGCTTTCCTGTGCAGGTGTTCAGGTGATTATGGTAAAGAAATTGCAAACAAACCAAAGCAAACCTGACCCATACCCTCTCACCGCCATAGCTAAAGAGACTACTTCACAACACCATTTAGCATCCCCCAGGATGACCACTGATATCATTGGAAATGCACAGGGTGAAAGTGTCAAACCTTCGTCCCTTGGCTTGCGGAAGTGAATAATCATTGTAGGATAGACTGTCCATATCCTCTCTATTTTAGAATGCAAAACGCCTATGCGCCTCCCGTTTTGCGCAGGCGGCCAGTTCTCTCGCCGTTTTCACCGCGCGCTCAACAATCGAAAGAATACGAAAAAGTAGAGGGCTGTGAACAGTCTATTTGTAAAACAAAGCTAATTAATGTCTGCAAAAAAGAATAATTGCATCTCCCCTTCCCTTTTGTCTGTCGGGAGTAACTCCTGGCCCCGGTTTTTTAAGGATGGATAATAAAATCGACCCAATAAATTATTATCCAGTGAAAAGTATAGTATGTATTGTTAACACTTATTCACTGAAGAGCGAATTATCAGGTGAATAGAGTTATCTACCCTTTGAGGAATACGCCCCTGATGTCTATTCCCCTTGATTCCCTATATTACTCCCAGAACACGCTTATGTTGTCTGAGCTTCGTGTAGGGTAAAATCATTTGCATTCTATTTTTAAAGCTCGCGAGCTTCGCTACTGAAAGGCGAGTGTAAGGCCCCGTCCACACTGACCCGGGTAAATCTGAAAACGGAGAAATTTAAAAAAGGCCGCGTTGAGTTACAACGAATGCATAGAGCTATTGCTATGCTAATTAAACCTTTTGTTTTGACAGAAAACACATGCCGTTTTGACCAGCGACTATTTGGAAAGCGTTTTTTACAAATACTGTTTTCGGTGACCGAAAACGCCGGTTCAGTGTGGACGGTTGGCCTAACCGGAGGAAAAAAAGATGCGTTTTCAAATTTTCCCGGGTCAGTGTGGACGGGGCCTAAAGTGTCTTGTGCTGAGGATAAAAACGCAGGGCCCGAGCCCACTGGCGCACTAACCATAAGGTAACTGCGCCTTCCGAATAGAATGCTAATCCATTCAGTTCCAAAATCCACCATTCAATCAAGAATGAGCTATTTAGTCCGATATGCTCTTCATTAAGAACATGTTTCATTCGTTTTGTAGTTTTTTAGTTATATTAACAATTACTAATAATAAAGTAACGACAAAGGGCGACGTTAACCATCTTTATACCCTTTTATATCTCCAAAATATCGCTTAAAAGTTCCAGCAGCTTTAAGTTTTTGATAAATTTTGGAAGTGAGGCATTCCACCAGCAATCAACACAATTACTGAATCTTTTGAGCCATGAAGTCTCAACAATTATGCCCCTTGCTTTGATCTAAAAATTCTGTCAAATAGCGAAAATAAAGTTTTACATTTAGAGGCATCAAGCAAAAAATATCTAACTTTCTTAAAGTTATATTTGGAATTTTTATGACCAGTTATTTATAAATCTTAAATCCTTAAGGCCGATTTACACGGTACGATTTTGTCGCATGCGACATGCTTGCGACATGCCTACGACAGGCCTACGACACGAATTGTGTCGTGTAAATCAAACCTACAACTCGCTTATGACTGTCGTAGGCGTGTCGTTAGATTATCGTATGCGACAAAATCGTACCGTGTAAATCGGCCTTTACATAGTTTATTCGATTATTACAAATCAGCTTTGGATATTTACATGACACTCCAATCCAACATGGCGGAGATTTTGAAATGTATGACGTCTTTTTGGCGTTTCATTTTTATTGTTTTCGCTGGTCTTTAATCATGCTTGATTTCAACTGCGATACCAGTTATCTCAGTTTTACAGTTTTACGCTTGGGGTCATTTACTTGCAGTGTTTTCACGGTATCACAACTGAAACAAATTACTGAAATTCTCTTATTTTTCTTGTTACCTCATAGAGTACTCGGTCGTTCTATGATCGTTAATTTACCATAATAAACGACCGTAACCAAGACAATGATTTTACAGCTAAAATTGTAATTACATAGTCGCATATAACAAAGAAATGTTTTGTACTGATCAGTTTTTTTTTTATTCTGTGGTTTAACATTAAGTGATCTTCATTTTATGTCAGGAGTACCTTAGTGGCCGCGTTGCTTTGCATGCTTTTGCCCGAGACTCGGTTCAAGCCAACATTGGAGACGATGGAAAAGCAAGAAGATGCAACATTGGAGTCAATTGACAAACAAGAAGAGTCTGGGAACTTGATCGAAGCATAAATCCAATGATAGTAAGGGAGGATTGGCGCTGGGGAAGAGAAAACGACAAATCATTCACCTTGTGTTTACTCACTTAATGCAGGTTGTATTCAGATAAGCTCAATAAATAGTTTTTTTACAAGTTCGTTTGTATAAAACTCTAAACTGCTTTTACAATCGTTTGCTTCGTTCTTACACAAGACTAATCAACACGAAATGTACGACTTGCGCTGTAAATGGTCGTTACACTTCATTCATCGTGGGACACCCAAGAGCACTTAGTCGGGGCGAAACGAAGTAAACCCGGCAAAAATCGAAAAAAGCCCGGATTTACTTCGTTTCTCCCGGATACTTGAACATTAAAAATGCAATCAAATATTATTTCGTCGTAAAACATCGCAATATCCAACTCTTTCGTTTCTCCCTTTTTTTACAAAAATACTTCAACTGTACGTTTTCATTTGTTCTGGGGTACAAGTGAAATGCGAAAAAATCAGAGTTGGCCGATTTATTTCCAACTTCTTAGCGTACTCAAGGAAAAAAAAGGGTGCGATGAACCGTAAGAGAGGTAGAGATGCCTGTCGCAAACATCCATGTAAAACGATACATTCCGATTCCCTTACGGCTGTAGTGTTTTATGGACAACAGGCAAATTCACCCGCAGAGCACGGCTGCGACTGCTCTAGCCGCCAGTCCCTCGTCCCTTGTCTCTACACACTGCATTTTAAACAAACGTTGGTCCGTCAATCAATTCACGGTTTCAGCCTGTTTCTTGTCTGTGCGCTGAATCCAAAACCAATTCTTTGAAGTCCTCTTCATCACTGGTATCCGGGATCGAAGAATATGGATTTTTCCCCCTAAGGTGAAAACAAAAAATTGAATAAAAGTAAAAAAGCCGATAATTCGACCCTCCTTATATAACCTTACCGGCCCACGGAACTTTCGAAATTTTTTTCCCGTTCGAGACATGTCTAAGAATAAACTTTGAAATGTAGCCCTGTAAATACTCGTGTGCAAACAGAAACGAGGTCAACGACGCGAGTCTTGGAGAAGGACTGTCGAAAGGAAGAACATGAGCAGCAGCGGCATCGGCTGCGGAGGACAGAACAGCCTGGAGGCAGAGAGCCTGCAGCCCAATTCCCCACCAGGAGAAAGGTGAAATGATGATGATGAGATACTCGTGTAATGTTCTGAGAATTTCACCGAAAAATTTCAAAATCAATCGAGTACCAGCCAATCAGAGACACAAAACAGATATCTTTAGAGCTACGTCATCAATATTCTTTAACTATATAGCCTATTTAGAGGTTCACAACAGTTTCCAGCACTTTCCAGCTCTCATAATTTGATGGGTCAGTGCTACAAACCATATTGGGCAACGGTATAAACTGTAAAAAAAAAATCCTTAATTTTAACTTTAAGTACATATAACTCAAAAACGAGTCCAGTGACCCCCATTTTTTTATTATTAAATAATGATCAGCGAATAAAGATACAACTTTTTGCAAAGTTAAAAAAAAATTCTGCGGAATTTCAAAAATTTCTTCATTCGATAATGTAAAAAAAATGGGGGTCACCGGAACTCGTTTTAGAGTTATAGTTTTTAACCATTTATCCAAGACACATGGGCAGAGTCTGAAAACGTCTGCCAGACATTTTCAATTTGTGATTGAAATCTCATGCTTGTATAATATACCACTTTTGTTACTTTTGTGGACTGTTACCGCCGCCTGGTAAGCTCAGTTGGTAGAGAGCCGGACTGCTGTGCGGGAGGTCGAAGGTTCGAAGACCAGACCGGACCAGCACTCGGGTTCTTAAAATAACTGAGGATAATGTGCTACCTTTGTAATTGCATCTGCAAATTGTTAGGGATAAACCGTAGGCCCCGTCTCCTGTATCTTCAGTCTTATAACAGGGGACGTTAAAGAACCCACACACTATTCGAAAAGAGTAGGGCACGAAGCTTCCGGTGCTGTGGTCTGGCCTTTGCAATTGTGTAGTAAATTACAGTATGTGTACAGCGCATTTGAACATATACATATGAAAAATGCGCTATATAAATACATTATCATTATCATTATAGTCATTTTTAACGCAAGTCCATTATTTTTAGGTTTCGGTGAATGTAAATATTTCTTTTGACTATTGACTTTTCGAAGAGATGCTCATGATACTGCCCCTTTAAAGCTAAAATCAAGGGTGTTTTAAACAGGTTATACCGTTGCTTTGGTTACAAGTGACGTCAAGAAAATAACCAAAATTTGTTTATCAATGATTGGGCATTTGTTTGATACCATTTTTGTAGTGGTAACAGATAAATGTTTGTAGCACTGACCCACTAAAGTATAAGAGCTGGAAAGTACTGAAAATTGTTTTGAGCCTCCTTAACAAAAAGATCAAATTTGTCTTACCTTCCCGCTTTAGTTCGTTCCCACAAAATAAACGCCACCAAAACTACAGCCTAAAGACAAACACTAATTTATAAATTATACATTTCAAAATTCCTGAAAAGAATTGAAATAATATAAGAAGGGAAAGAATTATACAGGTAAAACCTTAGAATCTTTCAGAAATAAGGTTAGACAGAAAATTTTCAGATACCGTAGATAACATTTAAATTGGTTGATTAAAGTATATGCCTGGAGATTTTAGAACCGTCTCTCCAGCTTATTAAACATTTACAAAAATAAGACTTATTACTGGTGAATAATCAAGTTTAGTGATATCGCTAGGGCAACAGCTTGGCTTATCAACGACAATGTAGTTTCAGTGAAACACTTTCATTATTCTTGTAACTTGTATGCTTAGAAATGTATATGAATGCTGTAATGAGAAAGAGATGAGTATTGTGTATGAGATATAATGAGCAAGAACTTACCTGAGAAAAACAGATAATACCAAGAAGCTGAATAACAATGGAAATAAAAGTTGTTAAGCCAAACATTCTAACATCAAATTTACACGTCTTTCAGTCAGCAGCTTTTATTGACGTTTTATCAATAGATGAAGTTGATATTGGTCCGTTTTAATGTCAATAACGACGCATAAGATGAATTACTCGTCTGCTATTTTATGCGTCTAGTGTAATAAAGGAGCGAACTATCGGGTGCATGGTGAAATTATTTAGTCCTTTAAGACGCACAAATCTAGGAAGATTCCCTTGACGATTTGTCCGTCTTGTGCCCGTCTTTATACTAAGACGCATATTTCGTTTGATGTCCGCCTGTTATACAAGACGGATCACCGTGCCAGTCAAGTTTTTCTGTAAGTTCGTCGCTCGAGCCACCCTTAAGCTGCAGACAGTTTGTTTGACGCAGAATCCGTGTTGAGATCGTGCTTATACCAAAAAACTTAAGCAGATACACTGAAAAGGCTTAGTTCGTTAAGACCAATTTATTATGCGTCCCTTGTTTAAAACGGCAAATGAGAGTTTGTGAACAAATCAAATCCGTTAAGCACTGATAACAGGTTTATCCTTAAAGGGACTATGTCACGTAGATTTCGCAGATTTTCAGTCTAAACTGTTCTGAAATTAGTGGAAGGCATTTTAACCCATAGAAACATTATCTTTAACCATCTAAAGAAAGATATTACATTAATTTGCGGATAGTAATCAAGCTACGGCTACAAATATCGATTTTTTGAAGACGCGCGGAAACAATTTAATTCCGTTTCCATCCGAGCCATCCGCAGCCAAAGATGCTAGTTAACAGTTTCAGTGCTCTAATAAAGCAATTTCAATAAAAATGGATTATTATTTTTAGGTTTCCTGCGACACAAATATAAACTTTGACCGTTCAAAAATCTGGTAAAATCCGCGACACAGTCCATTTAAGTGCGAGAATCGCACAAAATCTTACCACTGTTGCCCATTGAAATCCAAGGTACTGATCTATAATCCCAGCCAGGGTCGGACCAATGGTTGCGCTACAATATGAAAATAAACGGCGCAATTTAATAGTATTAAACTTGTACGTTTGCTCTTTGAACCAAGTTCATTTTGTGTTCAAGTTACACATATTCAAAATTAACTTTAACGGAACTATATAGAGTGCGCGTGCAACTTACCAAAACGGCAAAAGGTCAAGACGCTTACAAGGAACGCACCAAATTTATGTGGTTGACCTGTTGATTCAGGTCAGGCTTTTCCCACTCAATGCACATTGATTTTTTTTAGCTTGATTTGGTTCCTTGTAGCGTCAAAGTCTAAAACGTTTTAAACAATCTGGCAAGCAGGAGGCACGGCAAGACTTGGAATTCTGCAAATGCTTGAATACATCTAGCTGAGCTATCCGCCTCGCTTGCCCATTTACTTAGCAGATTTCTTTCGTGTGCGGACATTTTTCGTGAGAGTTTTACCTCACGAGGCCTTGACGAAAATATCTATAGTTTTTGATATTTTTGCCTCGAGAGGAAAAACCCTCAACGTATGCGGGCGACGTGAGCTACTTGCTCAGCCAAAAATATCAACTGACCAATAAACACACACAGAATGCACACGTGATTCAACATGGCGGCTTCCAAATCAAACTTGCTAAGCACGTTCCTCACTTTCTACGGTGAAATGTGCAGTGAGTAAATGGCTGATTAAAAGGGCACTTGAGAGGAATAGCTCAGCTAGTTACTTTGGTGTGCGGCTGGCTTATCGTATGTTATGTAACGTGATGTAACGTTTGCACTGTAACTGGCACGCAACATATTTTAGCACTTGTACTAACAACCGATACACTGACAATGACGTAAGTACCGTCGAAGCATGTTTCTAAAATTAATAAAGTCGTTTTTCTTGTGAAGATTTCAACAGCGCTGCTGTTTCCTCGACAGAAAAATTCATTGTGCATTTTTACAGGTTATAAACTACATACCCCAAGTTAACCATGCTGCTGTAGATGGTTGAAATCACCGAACGCGTAGCAGAATTGACAGGCCATCCATTATCCCTATAAACAGAACGGAAAAGATAGAAGATTAAACGAAACTGCTACCAAGGGACCTCGGAGCCGGGGGTCTGGGGGGCTTACCCCCCAAAATATTTTCGAAAAAATAAAGACTTTCTAAGAGAAGAGTCTCAAATGCCCCCCCCCCCCACTTTAAGTCACTAGTCAGCCCTCCCCCCCCCCCCATTGGAAAAATGCTCCGCAGTCTCTGCTCTTTGCATTTCAGAATAAATTTCAACGCTACAAAAACATGACGTTTTACAACGATATTTATAGAAAAGAAAGTGTGAAACTACATTACAATAAATGAGGCCTGGAAAACAGCAAAATGTGCATTCATATGTAAACAGTTTCACTAGTATAGAATGGAGTACGTTTGAGTGTCTAAAGATGGTTTTGTTCTTCCTAATTAGGAATACTTTCTTTGCGACCATCATTGGATCGAGCGCAGATAAAACAAAAAGTCACATGACACAGTTGACGACGTGGTCAGTAGTAGTAACAGTCTAACCAATTTTATTTTCATAGGGCAACCTTACATTTATGAAATTGATACTCCGAAGTACCTTTATTTAGAAACTAAAGCTAAAATTAAATAAAAAACAAAACATTGAGCATTAAAAAAACTGAAAGATTCACAACTGGTAATGTTAAGCCGGCGACACACTTGGCGATTTTATTCGCCGATCGCGGCGAATTTGATCGCAAGCGATCGGCGAAAAAAATCGCTGATATCTGACATGCCAGATATCGGCAATTTTATACGCGAAAATCGCAATCGCTGCACCGGGCACACTTGGCGATTTTCGCCGATCGCGGCGATCGGCGAATAAAATCGCCAAGTGTGTCGCTGACTTAAGTGCCACTCACCTCGTAATTTCCACTAAATCTGGTATCAATTGCACAATGTAAATTCCCCCGAAAAACCCCATGATCGCCATGGATAGGCAAACAAGCGAAACGCTCCTGGAAGCAAAAATGACAACTGATTAAAACGAATGGATTACAGCATGCCGCAGTGCGTGTTCACACGCGACAAAGAGTACGGTGGAACATACGACTATTAACCTTATTCAGACCAGGCTTTTTTGGACCTTCTCAGACCGGGGGGGACTTCGGAAGCCCCCCCCCCCCATGTAACTTCCAGAATATTTAAGCAATCACCATGGATGTATTGTACGTCCAAAACTCTTTCTTTTGGTATACTTCACGTGGGATTGTGACGTCACATCACGTGACAATAACATCATGATGTCAAAACAGCTGCCATCTTGGATCCGCCATCTTGGATTTCACAATTTTTCCAAAATGCCAGAAAGCCACCCAAAATCACTGCAAAGTACTCAAAATGAATAAAAAAATGAAAATGTGCTTTAAACCCGTAAAAATGTAAAAAATAATTCCATTTCAGTTGATTTTTATTAAAAGAAACACGCAAAATGACAATTTTGGCAAAACATGCCTGTCAAAATGCCGTTGCCATGGTGATAACAAGTTCCTGAAACATCATCCAACCCTACCAAAATTGTTGCCAGATAAATTTTAGGAAAACTCAGAAAGTTTGGCAGCGTTTGGTTAAATCTTAAAAAAGTTATAAAAGTTCAAAGTCAGCGCGGGCCTCAAAAGCCCCCACCCCCCCCCCCCCCCCCCCCCCCGTTTGAATAGGGTGAAGCGGGAAATGGCAAGTTGATAGAGGTCAGCCGCTTTATAGCGGAGCTCCGCAAGCGCCGAAGGCGCGCGCATGCGTAGCCCCATACCTTAGAATTTTTGGTAAACCATCGAGCCGGAAAATTTTGGTTGTCACGTGACCGTTCGACCGACCGACCGACCGTACGTACGCACGGAAAAGGACTGGGGATGAATTACTGTGGCAACCCGCGTTTTTTTGTCGCAAAATCGCAGCGTTAAATTCTCTTGGCAAAGAAATTTTTCAAAACGACTATTGTCAAATTCTATTCAGCGAGTCTGAAGGTTAGAACTTGAGAAAAACATATTTATTTCGGTCTCTTGTTATGTCGATATCGACAAACGAGAGTGGAGCAAACTTAACTTCGATTAGACAGGGTTTAAGCGAACTGCGACGGGAAAGAGAGCGAGAAAGATCAAGAGAGAACAGACGAAAACGTAGCGAAGAACAGCGACAAAAAGAGCAAGAAAGGTGCCGACAGAACAGGCAAAGAAAAAGCGAAGAACAGCGAGAAAGAGAATTAACGACAAAGAGCACGGCAAAGAAGGCAAAGATGTAGGGAAGAACAACAGGAAAGGCAACGGAGACAAAACAAGCAGTGTTTTGGTGAAGGTGAGTACGTATTTTACTCGCTTAAAGCTTATGTTATTCCTTAGTTTTGCCACTAGGTATTTGCTTGTGATATGGCTAATGTTGAAAAAATATTACTATTCGTTAAAATTCAATTTTATAAATAGGAGCCTGAGAGTTTGATTCTGTGATATAAATGTCTTTGAGACTGGAAAACAAATGCTCGATGAAAACCGGGCTAAAAGCATTCTAGTTCAGTGTCAGAAGGAGTAAAAACAACATTTCATTTTCCAGTATGTTTGATATGTTTTCTTTCATTCTAGCTGGCACGAATTTTTTTCTACGGGTTCGCATAAAAGCCGATAGCTCAGTTTGTTTTCTATTGTGTCCAGAGAGAGAATGAACCAATCATAAGTCACTTATTGTTTAAT
Organism: Oculina patagonica; assembly: GCF_052425735.1. NCBI lineage: Eukaryota > Metazoa > Cnidaria > Anthozoa > Scleractinia > Oculinidae > Oculina > Oculina patagonica. The sequence goes on from NC_135761.1 coordinate 43,830,094, forward strand.
TGACCAATCATGAGCCGCTGCTCAAATGTTTGCTCCGTGAGACCAAGAGTCGAGACTCTTGTTTCAGGCTCCTGTGTATGGCCATTTTGTGTTATTCTATAGCTTTAATTTCGGAAAACGGAGCGTAGTACAGCAGAATTTTCAATTCAGTAATAGAGTAAGGTCGGAAAACAATCTCACAGTAAGATTTACCAAGCGTTTGTTGTAGACTCTTTTCATCAAGAAGTGAAATCGAAGCGAGGACACATCTTACAGATGCGCTAAATAAATCCTCGACACTCTACCAAAGAAAAGGTATTATTGATCTTCATTCATAACGAAAACTCTTCGTTGTTTGAATAACGCTCAAAGTGTTTAGACCTGTTTAGATTCACAATAATTCTACGGATGTGTTATTAACTATCAATACTTCAGGGCGACGCTCTATGGACATGCAGTTTGACTGTGTAATCTATGTGAACAAATATTTATGGGGCCTTTCAAGGACGAATTTGTATACGTAATTGGACTACATGCTGTCCAATTTGGAAATAATTTGATGAAAAAAATTCCGAGGGCAGCCAAAATTGGACGAGGCCGTAGGCCGAGTCCAATTTGGCTGTCAGAGGAATTTTTTGAATCTAATTATTTCCAAATTGGACAAGCATGTAGTCCGGTTACATATTAATTATATAGCTTGTAGTCAGTCAATCCAGCATAAACAATAAACTTATGTCCAGACGGGAAAAGCAATCATCAATAGTAGGCATAACACAGCACATGTAACTCACTCGAAGCATTGTCTTCACAAATCAAACTTAACAAAACAGTGCAATTTTATTCACCTGAGTTTGCAAAGCTTGCTACAAAGTGAGTGAAAACACTGCATCAATCAATGAAAGTCGTAAACAAACTCAGTGCAAAGTGTCCGAAGAGCGTAACAACTTCTTGAATCTGACAAACTCCTTTCCACTATCTCGTTCGTACTTCATCGCCGTCTTTTCTCTTCGAATTTCAGCAAAAAACGACAAAGAATTGCATCTAGCTCGTGGCTATGAATATCTGACAGATTTCTTGCTTCGCTTTGCTGCACTTACGTTCACCAAAGTTTTGTACTATTTGAGGTGTTTTGCTCTTGGTTTTTGCTTCGTAGTGTAGCTAGCTCCTCTTCTGACAACGTAGAAAATTTCTCTTTGTTGTTACTATTGCTGAAAAGCTCAAAAAGAATGGAAAAACGTAGCAACTTGCCTCTGAATTCCGCCATTGTCGACTAACAATGCGACAAGTTTACAGGGCTGACGCTATGCTTTGTGCTAATTGGCTAATATCCGTCACATGTTGTTTTTTCTTCGATTTGATTGGCTGAGACAAAAGTGTCCAATTTTTCTTAAATTGGACAGTTTGTGCATTTTACCTGAAAGTCCTAATTGAAACTATCCAAATTTAATCCCAAATTGGACAGTTCTCAGAAATTAAGGAAAAATAGCTGCGCTGACAATATAGGATTTACTGACAGCTATATAATTAAGAGAGAAATTCGACGGATTTTAAAGACATTTGTGATTTTTACGTGTTTGGGATGTCATAATTTTGTTTTACAGTACTGGGAAATCAGTTGCTGGAATCAGTGGAATGTCAAGATGAAAGTGATCGCAGTTTGGAAGAAGCGCCTTCGCCTGAGATTTTGTTATCTCCAACTGATCATGAAAGGGATCCAGTGCAGATTATTCATGATGCAGGTACGTGTAATAAATCACTGCTCGTTTTAATGAGTAAACAAGAACATTGAGAAGCTTGAGAAGCTTAAAATCGGGCGCTTTGCCTTGAAAGGTAGGGTTCAGTACAGCAGAAACCACGAAGCAGTTACTTAAGTAGCACTCAGTCCGACTGTGTTTGTGTAAGTCACAGGGCTTGCATGAGCTGTATTAGTGTGCATAATATAATATCTAGAACGTTGTCGAGATTGCATTATTACTTAATGACATGATGGTTTCAATTTATAAATGTATCTCACACAATACAAATAAACGATTGAAGTAGACGACTAGACAATGTAAAGTTTTAAGACTTAGCAAAGTGCAGTGTATTGGTAATACTGTAAGGTGCGGTTTCACCTGAAGGTCGTGTGCTTTTCGGTATTTTCCAGGCATTGCACTTTGATGGGACAGTACTACAACTGTTTACCGGGGAACTACTATTGTCAAGAAAATGATCACAAATTGTTGATGAATGATTGAACATTTGTTTCATACCATTACTGTAATAGCAATTGATGAAGGCTTTTAGTCCTGAACCAAAGTATAAGGACTGGGAAATACTGAAACCCATTATCAGCCACCTTAAACGGAAATATCTTGTTGGTGTTTCAAGGAATCCAAGGAAACTTCACTCATCCCATGTATCTATGTATTGCGGTATTTTGTAATTTTTTGAGTGATTTTTGGGGATGTTTGGCAGGTGATAGTTTTTTTTAAAAGAATTAGTAAAATTTAGACAACTAAGAAATATTGAAAATTTAATGTGAATTTAACATTGGAATTTGAAGTTAGAAATTGGCAGACGGACACCAAACAGTCCCGTGACATCCTGGAGTGTTTTTGCATGGGAACAACTGTGTGATGATGTTTCCATTTTTTTCTTCAATCCCCACTGATAAAGAACTGTTGTTGGTGTTATGTTGGTGTTATCACATGTCAAGCCTTTAACAAGGTATGAAAGAACACAAGGATTTAAATTATTCTGGTGCTCAATTTTTGCGTAACTAAAATTAATGTTACTCAAATTCCTGATGGATTCTGTCTTAAACTGTTACGAGCTTAGTATTTCCAAATTATTGCATGTCAATGTAAGGCAAGACAAGACATGCCTTGGTTCTTATGTAATTCTCTTAAAAACACATAAGATATTGACTATAATTTTGTCTGTGCTATGGCAATTCACAGTGGGGTGGTCTTGATGTGTCTTTAACTTGTAGACTGGACTGGACTAGTAAAACGAGGACTAGTAAAACGCGGACTTGTAAAACGCCTCTAGACACTTCGAATTCCTTCGCCACAATCATCTTACGGCTCTCTTCAATACATAATGTCTCAAAAAAACAGTAACCTCAGAAAGAAGTCAGAAGCAAATAAGGTCTAAAGACCGAATTTGAACATATAACGGCAAATGTTCTAATGTCACGAACGTAGGAGTCGTGTAGGCCCGTCACCTTTATTTACCACATACTGCCCCCGAATTAAAACAGTACCCTCAGAAAGAAGTCAGAAGCAAATAAGGTCGAAAGACCGAATTTAAACATTAAACGGCAAATATTCTAATGTCACGAACGTAGGAGTCGTGTAGGCCCGTCACCTTTATTTACGATTGACTGTTGATTTCTGGACGGGCCCCGTTCTACCTCGTGCGAGCAATACAAACGACTGCACTCAACAGACGTCAAGTAGTGGAAAGAAAGAAACATATGCACACAACTCATAGCATCAGTCCCGTTGTTTTAGTAGGGGTTTGCAGAACGAACATGTGCTATACTACAAAAACATCTCCACGCTAAAACAGACCATAGAGTGCTCAAAAAAGCTAGAAATATGCCGTCGAAGAAACACACAAGAGCTTCAAACACAAATTGTTTCGCTCGCTAAACCGTTTAGTTTTATCCGATTTCCAAGTGCTTGTTTTACAAGTCCGCGTTTTACTAGTCCTCGTTTTACAAGTCCGCGTTTTACTAGTCCCCGTTTTACTAGTCCGCCTTTTACAAGTCCGCGTTTTACCTGAGTCCGCGTTTTACTAGTCCGCGTTTTACAAGTCCGCGTTTTACTAGTCCGCGTTATACTAGTCCGCGTTTTACAAGTCCGCGTTTTACTAGTCCGCGTTTTACTAGTCCAGTCCAGTCCTCTAAATACAGTATGCCAAAACTCCCCGCCCTCTAAAGATAAGTCCTTGACGGTTCTTGTCGTTTTTCGGTGCCTATTCATCTTCGGCATCTTTCTCATCCATCTCTCGTTCTGTCCTGTGTCTTTCATCACACGAAAGAAAAGCTGATTCTCAAAAAATCTGCCACAAAAGGAAATTGACAAAAACAATATGAAAACCATATATCGAAAGTTTCTTATTCTAAAATTTTATCATACGTCTTAATTCAGAGCTACAAAGAAGTTCCTCCTTTTGAGTTATTGATACTGTTCTTACAGTACCTCTTTCCACTAGCAAAATTTTACAAAATTCCTTCGCGGCGAAAAGGTAGCGCGAATCCAGAACAGACTCCAATCGAGAGTGGGTTAATTCTAGATTACTATTAATTAACTATTACAACATTCATTTTTAAAATAGTTTCCCAAGCCGACTAAGCTAACTAAACGTCGAGTGTATCTTTCAGTAAACAAAACATGCCGTTATGACGCCGGAAATCCAGCTCACGCATACTATACCCCGTGACTCACGCAAACCTCCGACTTACGTGCTACTACAGTCATTCCTTTCTAAACATTTTTTTTTTGACCACCACCGTACCTTTCTACCCAAAAAACTCATGAAACCGCCCGGTTTTAACCTGTTTTAACCTTTCAAAAAGTAGAGCGTTCGAAACTAAATAAGATCCGTAATCACAAACAACATACAGCCGTTTACCAGCACTCTTTAAAACTCCTGAAACCCTTCAAAATCAGGCAAAATAAATCTTTGAAATAACCTTTATCAATGTTTCTTATTTTTTATTCAGTTCTATAAAATGCCTTTCATACACTACTGTCAAACAAAAATTTCAATTTCCTCAAAGTTTCAAGACAAAAGAATAACAAATATTTCGTGCACAATGTAATTTGATTAAGCCAATATTATCACGTCTAAAAATACTTCAAGCAATTCAGTGAAAACCCGTTTTTTTTTCGTATCAACGAAAACCACTTTCGAATAATCAATACATGAAAATAACAATAAGATCAAAAGGAAGAAAGGAACCTTTCTAATTATTTGAAGACTTTCAAAGCCGTGATATTATGCATCCAATCCGCGATCCGCAAAATCCAAGTTCTCATTTTGAATTCCATTTTTTTCAGTTGATACCTTTATCCAACTTGTGAAAAATTCCATTCAAGTTCCTATTAATACTGTACATTCCCAATGTTTTGCTCAGGTCTTCAGAAGCGTCTTACTAACCAAATCTAAAATAATTCCAAAACATGCTGTACAAACATTCTATTCTTTGTGACAAACGACTTGACGACCAATTGTTCAGAAATGAAACTCGACACAGTTCTTGCTAAATAAAAAAAAAGTTTTACGGCGGAGTCAGGCTCAAAAAATATACCGCAAGATCACACCCCCATTCATAGTCAGAAACCAGCAAACCATCTAGTTTGCTAAAAAAAACACTGCGTGACATCAATGACGTTACCTTTTTCATTTACAAAAATAACTTTAACTTGTCAAAGTAAGTGCAATTTCACAATGGTGAATATCAGTACAGTATGGGGCCCAGTTCTCGGCCGGGTCCAGTTCTCGGCCACTTTGTGTTTAACGCGTTTTTTCACACTCCAGTTGAATCAAAAGAAAAAGGTATTTCCTTCAAACGATAGACTGATTCATGTGCTTTAAGTATCTTGAGTTTGATCGTTCAATTCGATATAGAAAGCTCACACGTCGAGTTTACGCGGAGGTAGGTGAATTTGCATTCCCGAAAAAGTTGTTTGTTTACGGCTCCAAATTCATGGATGTAGTTAAATTCGTATTTTATCCAAAAGCCCCCACCATAAGAGCTAATTTTTGGCATGTGAAACGTAGAATAATTCAGCTTTCTGATTTAGTTAACTTTTCGTTGAACCGTTGTATTTTTTGGTCTTAATTTACTTCGAAATTTTTTCTTGCGACGTTTGCGTATTTGCCAGTTCTCGGCCACCCTGCTCGCTATCACAGCTTAGCGCTTGGTTTTATATATAATTTCATCTGCTGCTGCCAGAATGAAAGAAATAAATGTTTTAAAAATAAAGTTCAATCTTATCTCTAAGTTTTGAGCTGACTCTTGTCCTGTCTATTATTTATACAACACCTAAATCTTTCAAGACCTTTTCACTGCAAAATAAACCATCTAAATGCACGGGTCACACAATGCGGTTTTGCCAGAACCTGTACATAGGCAACTAGGCGCGTTAAAATCCTTCTTTTCTAAAGTAAAACAAAGCATCATAAAAATAATTTGGGATCGATATAGTATAAAAAGGTTTACAGAGTGATTTTATGACTGTGAAAATTAATTGAGCATTTTTTTACAGATAATTACGCACAAGCTTTTTAGTGGCCAAGAACTGGGCAAAGGTGGCCGAGAACTGGGCCCACAAATGGAGCTTTTATTTTTATTATTGCTCAGGCAAATTAATTTTTGACCGGTCGATAGCTTTACACCAAAAAGCTGAATAATGTAGCTAGCTCTGGGAGAAATTTCAAGTTCCTGCGGTTCTTTTGAGGTAAGAAATACAAGTTTACGTCAAAAGTGGCCGAGAACTGGGCCAAGGTGGCCGAGAACTGGGCCCACAAATTGAGCTTTTATTTTTATTATTGCTCGGGCAAATTAATTTTTGACCGGTCGATAGCTTTACACCAAAAAGCTGAATAATGTAGCTAGCTCTGGGAGAAATTTCAAGTTCCTGCGGTTCTTTTGAGGTAAGAAATACAAGTTTACGTCAAAAGTGGCCGAGAACTGGGCCAAGGTGGCCGAGAACTGGGCCCACAAATTGAGCTTTTATTTTTATTATTGCTCGGGCAAATTAATTTTTGACCGGTCGATAGCTTTACACCAAAAAGCTGAATAATGTAGCTAGCTCTGGGAGAAATTTCAAGTTCCTGCGGTTCTTTTGAGGTAAGAAATACAAGTTTACGTCAAAAGTGGCCGAGAACTGGGCCCCATACTGTACTTTGCCCCGTAAGCTTTTTTCTCTGTCCTTCCGCCGAAGCAAAAAAACACAACCTGATTACACATTAACCCAAAAGTCGACCAAGTGTGCCTGCAACGATTTCCTGTCAAAACTAAAATGAAAACCATTGCGGTATGCGTCACCCGTAGCGGTTTTGTAGCAACCCCAAGCTATCCCCGTCTTTTTGGCCGCGCCAGGAGACTACGCTCTAGGACGACCAAAGGGTAAACTATAAATCGGCCACGCCCGATTAATAAACATCAGTGCTTATGATATCTGTTTCATCTCCCAATATACTAAAGACTTTACATGTCAGAGTTTTGTTTATGTGGATTTAATACATTACTGAGTCCCAGATAAGCTTAATTTAACTTGTTTATATCAAGTTCAGTTTTGAAGTTTGAGAAATGTCAGATACATGTATTTCACAGGCTACTAAGTCTTTGGTTCTAATGTTTTGTTGGTTTTATTCAGAATTTAACAGTAAATGTTAATCTTGTTGTGGAACTTGGAAAGTGCACACAAGAAAAGTTAATATGCCCACTGAAAGCTAGGATTTTTTCTGAGTTAATCCCAGTATATCACATCAAACAAAATCAAACAAAATTTTCATTGAATTTCATCAAACTCACTCAAACTTCATTGAACGATTAAATTCCATGTAGTTTCAATTGGTCATTGAGTTTGTTTGTGAGTTTGATTTCCAAACCAAATTGAACAAAATCAAAAGTCATCATTTGATTTAGTTTGCATAAGATCAGAAATCAAATTTTTAGCTATACTTCAAAATAAAGGAGGTTGCCTATTTACCGAGTTAGGATTTCGAGTTGGATTTTTTAGTTGGATTTTCGAGTGAGGATTTTCGACTCAGGATTTTTTGGCGAAGCAAAACCCATTACAATTATTGAAAGCTAAACGTAAACAGGCTAAACTGAGTGCATAGTATGCTAACCGAAGTGAATAGTAGGCGAACAGGTGTGCATAGTAAGCTAACCAGTGTGTATAGTAGGCTAACCGGAGTGCATAGTAAGCTAAGTGGAGTGTATAGTACGGTAAGTGGCGGAAATCTTGAAGTTTTGCTCGTTTCGGTGATTTCGTTTCATCCTAACTCGAAAATCCTGACTCGAAAATCCAACTTGAAAATCCAACTCGAAATCCTAACTCGAAAATCCAACTTGAAAATCCAACTCGAAATCCTAACTCGAAATCCAACTCAAAATCCTAACTCAGGAGTTAGTTTGTCTCAAAATGAAGAACTTTTATACATGTATAAACCTGACAAGCCCATAAAAACTTATTTTTGGTCTGGAGAAAAAAATGGTTCTTGAATAAGAGTGGACATGGAATCATATAATCTTTGTCTTTTATTTGATATAAGAAACAATAGTTAATCCTTGAGAAATTTAATAGTGAGGGATTCGTAATCATGAAAATTGCATGCGGAAAATTACAATACTCAAAATCCAACCAATAATAACTCATACTAGTCACTTCTGTGACATTATCCAGTCAAAATACCGTATTCCAGTAAACAAGAAAACAGGTCGGCAATCAGTAAAGCAGGACAATACTAGAGTTCAGTGTGGTAAAATACCCATTGCTAACTCAGTGTGTGAATGTAAAAGAAAGGGAAGCCAAAGACCCGATGGCAGAATTAATGTTCCTGTGAAAATAGAGACAATTTGTGGGCAGCAACAAGCCAGGAATAATCTGGCATACACTACAATCAGAAGAATCACTTATGCTAACATTCACGAAGTCTTACTGAGAATGTAGTATTGTACCCTTGGTAATGTCAATATTAAGATGATTCATGTTGCATCAGTTAATTAAATCCAGGCCAAATCTCTTTCCCATGGTAAACGATTGTTGAGAAGATGTTTGGAACCCTGGGTCTAAATACAACCCTCCAAGTTTATTTTTTACCTTAGTGGCCATTTAGCTTGCCGTCTTATTGTTTTAAGTCACTGAGAACGCTACGTGGGTCTTGACAAGTCGATGTCTGAAACTATTTCAGGCGACAGAGCATTCCATTTAGAAAAAAAAAAATACATTTCATCGCATCCACAAACAGACTGACTTTGTTAGAGCCAAAGGCATTGTAATTTTCGTAGATCATTCTGTTGCGCAGATGTCAATTAGTAGCTAAAAAAACTGGAATGTGTTTGAAACTAGAAATAAATAAATATTTGTCTAAATAGAGACGTGAAGGACTAGAAGCGAAACTTCTTCCGAATGGCTTAAAAAACTTTAGCGACTTCGATACAAAATGCTTTCAAGTTAACTACAAACGACAGACAAATAGGGCAAGGTAGAAAATAAGACAACCATAGTTTACGACTCTTCTACTTAGAACCCTTTAAAAGAACAATAGCGTTACAACCTTCAAAAATGGTCAAATTTCTTACCTTTTAGATAAGCGTCCATTTCATCCACTCTCTGTGTTTGTGCAAGCAGACCGAGAGCCAATGTTTTCCCACCCGTTGAGTGCTGACATAACCAACAAAAAGGCAAGGATTAATATGGATAAATTTTTCCGTTCTATTTATGAATAAATTTTATGATCCAGCGTTTCCTTAGAACCATTTTATTTATCGCAACTGAACTGCCAACATTCAATAGCCTGGTAGCGGTGGCCCAACAGAACGAATTTCTAGTTTTGTTGATTCGCTTTTGCAACCTCTCGCCAAAAAACAAGAGTCATACATCAAAGACACCACTCATTTTATAAGCTTCATTATATAAACTCCACTTCCAGACAATGCGGTTCTAGTTTCTTTAGACGTTTGATTACTCTTCACTAACATTCCTCAAGAGATAGGAATTAGTGTTGTTTGTCAATATTGCAAAGAGCATTGTCAGTCGAAACCTCCTATCCTAACATCATTCTTGGGAGACCTCATGAGACTGATCTTTGAAGAAAACTCCAAATTTAATAGGAGAAGCCACGAGCCAAGCGGCCCACACTGCGGAGCTTATCCCGGTTTCCGTAGCATTAAGCGGCTAGGAATATTTCTACTCCCCCCTGAATGGGATGCTAGTCCATTGCAGGGTTCCCCCCCAGCATTATGTCGCCGGTACCCATTTATACACCTGGGTGGAGAGAGGCACTATGAGAGTAAAGTGTCTTGCCCAAGAACACAACACAAGTGACCCCGGCCGGGGCTCGAACTCGGAACGCTCGATCCGGAGTCTGGCGCACTAACCATTAGGCCACCGCGCCTCCCATTCCAAATTTAATGACAGACATTATTTATAAACGGACAAAATCGCTATGGGTACTAAAAAAGCAGCTACTTTAAGGCAGCCCAGACAAGCCTATCCTCTGAAAAAGATTTGTTGATGACATATCTTCAGTGTGGACCTTTTCCGAGCAAGAAATCAATTTTGTATGACTTTGCTAATTTATTCCACTCCACTATCAAATTCACGCATGAACTGTCATCGAAAAAATGTTTTCCCTGACACTAAAGTTTTCAAAGAACCACGATTCACTGACAGAAAAAAATGGATGTTCGAACTTTTCTCAAGCCTCCAGAAACTTTCCAATTTGATACGCACTTTTCTTCGTGTCACCCTCTCAGTGTAAAAAAGGAGTTTAATCAAAGGACAAGCTTTGCGTTTACTGAGAACAAACTCGGTTAAAGAAACTTTCGAGTTACGAAAACTAGAATTTCTGACTCGATAGCTCGAGCTAGGTTTCCCTCGGGAACTCGCCGATAAAATATAAGCCGAAGTTAACTTCTCATCACGAACTGAGGCGCCGCAAAATAAAACTGTAACATCTAATAATGTTTTGCCATTTGTCACTACTTTCAACCCTGCTACTTCGAATCTTAAAAAAGTTCTCATGAAACACTGGCATCTCATAACTGAGAACCACAAACTCGCTCAAACATTTTCTTAATCCCCAAATTGTCGCTTATCGGAAGGACAAGACTGTGAAGGACATTTCAGTCAAAGCGAAATTTCCTTCGACTATTTAACAACAATATTTGGGAGTTACATACGGTAATTGTCGAGTGACAACAATACAAAACAAAAATTAACAAAGCCAATCAAGACAGTCCTATTCCGTGCATAACAAAAACCGCACGTTTGTTCCAAGTGTCTCAAAAAAAAAAAAAAATAAATAAAAACTGTTGTGAGCCACCTTAAGTACACAAGTGCAGGGGCTCCTCGGTTCCTCGGTCATTTCATTTAATTAAGGAAGTAATATATAGATTTAGGCAAGCCTAAAAGCGGAGCTCCCCGGTTATACTGTATGCCCTTTACATGTTTTTTAAAATGATTTTTTATTCATGTTATTTTCTTTATATATATCTGATGTATCCTTTTTCACCATGAACAACAGCACCAATTAAAAGTAAAAATAGTTGATCAATCAAAAGATGATCATCTAGCAGTTTGTGCATAACCTCCCAAAGATAAACTAGTATAAACTCTCAAAGATAAACTAGAACAAAGAAAGTGTTGCTCTAGAAAATATCCATACACCCACCATAACTGGTATGTAATAGCTGTACATAGCATACAACTGGAAAGTTTTGCATGTAGCTTGTCCCCCCCTCCTAAACGGGGGCCCTATTCGATGGAATGGTGGAACAGTGACAGTATTATTTCACGATACCAAAAATAACAGCTTTCTGCTAGCAAACGGGAGTAAAAGCCAGCGGCAAGCAAAATAGTGGCATTTATCATTCAGCCAAATAGGGTCCCCCAAAATGATAACACTATTTTCCCTTTATATGAGTCCCTTTGTCCTTGAGGGGTTTCACTTTGCTTAATTGCATGTAAACTAAGAAAAATTCTGGAGAGGCAGAAATACTGTTTGTTAGTCCTAAACTCAGGTATAGTCTGTATAGATTGTTTGGCAAAAATTTTACCATGCATTTGCTTGTATATAAAACCATGCAAGCATGAGCAATGGCATAATTAGTTCTACTGAAACAGAAGGCTTTACAACAAATAACTGATCTGTGAGACACACCCACAAAGCAAAATAGCTGTGTTCAATGTTTTATTGTTTAATGACTGAGTTTGGTTTTGGTGAAGTAAAAATTTGCCTATGAACAACACATATTTCATCAGTTAATTATTGTATTGCAACATGTGATATTAATTTAGAGATTGATGAACTGTGTATCTCATTATCATGATTACTGTTCTTCGCAGTGTGCGCACTGGGAATTAAATGTCTGGGTAGGTAAAGCCTGCTGTCGAGCCAATTTGCTCATAAGGCTGGTGAGTAACCCAGTTTCTGAAGCATTATTAAGCGGCTAGGAGTATTTCTACTCCCCCTGGATGGGATGCTAGTCTATCGAAGGGTTAAACCCCCCCCCCCCCCCCCCAGCAGTAAATTAGCCGGTACCCATATATAAACCTGGGTAAAGAGAAGAACTATGAGAGTAAAGTGTCTTGCCTAAGAACACAATGCAGTGCCCTGGCCAGGTCTCGAACCCGGACTGCTCGATCCGGAGTCCAGCACAATAACCATTAGGCCACCGCACCTCCCACAAATGTTTGGGTAGCCAGATGACTTTTATATTGTGTTATCAGCGATCCCTTAAGAAATACGTACATGATTGAACCTTACCTGGCTCTATTTCATTAACTTTAAAATTACACCTGACCACATAAATTGTATTTCACACAGAGTACATAAGTATTAGTTGTACATGCAATGAAGAAATAATATAATATTCTGATTGTTCATTTATCTCTCTCTGTGTCTGCAACTCTCTGTGGAAATTCTGCTACTTGTGTTAACCCTGAAAAAGGGAAAAAAGACAGATACAATTTTGTTGATGATCGTTGCCATCAAATGAATATTTATAATTTTAATTTAATTTATTCAGAACATTATACAGATACATAAAAAAGAGAGTTATTTTTCCAATTTTTGCCTGGGCCAGGGAATGTGTTGGGAGATATGTTCAGAAACAAAAAATCCTTTCGGAGTGAGTGTGTCAGCATAACCTTTTTTGACCTACTGAAGACACTAATAGTGCTATCAATAACACCTGGCACATGGCGGGGCTTTGATGAATGTTTTGGGGTGTGAAACACCGGCTTAATTCAAGAGTTCCTTACAAGATGATGTGTCTTTTAAGACTCTTATATTTCTCTCTGACAGGTGCTGTTGAAAGCACTGTGATTAATTCCAGGAAAGCTTACATATTCTCCCCAAAACTTTTATCAGGGATGTAGTTAAGAAAACACTATGACGGCTCATCAACAAGCCCAGCTGGCTTTTCTGGCCTAAGCAGCTCTAAAAGTTTTCTAAGTCTTTGTATTCATGTAAAATTTTAGCTGAGTTTAAGTTCTATTTCTACATTTGCCTAGTACCACAACAAGACAATTTATGTTAAGTTAGGGCTTGAGCTTATTAGCCATTAAGGTTAGGTATTAACAAAAGGAATCCAAACACAACGGGTCAATTTGCACTTCTCCCACAAAATCATTACAAGTATTCCGGTATTTTTTTTCAGGTCAGGTAGCAGATCTTATTGGGTCTTTGCCCTCATACCCCTCCCCCAGCCATTGCATGAACAATGAAAACATTTAAATTCTTGAACAATAAAAACACTTTATGTACATGTGCTGTTACATACATGTATAAATTGTGTATATTAAATTCCTTAATAGAACGAGGATTTTAGGGAAACATCAACTTACCAAGGGGTTAAAACACATACCATTTTTCACACCCAAAAATTTTACACTTAAAAAACAAGTTCCATGCACTTATGTGTCACAGAGCTTCTTTAATATCTAGATAAAGAAAGGTATAAGCTGACACTAATGTAATGATTACCTGCATCACCACGTTCACTAACTGCATCCCTTGACTGTTTTCCCGCACACTGAAAACAAAATTTACACATATCAAAAACCTGTAAAATTCTTAACTTGCATCCTGGCAAAAGGTATGGAAATCCTAACATAGCAAGTTTTAGAATGACAACAGATTTGCCAAAATTGTACGAGTCACAACCTTCAAGAAAGCAATGCTCATAGCCATAGGGCTCAAAAAAGTCCCCTCTGGTTGTCTGGGGCAAGTAGATTTTTCTGTCAAGCAATTACTTTTTCATGCCTGTTTGCGTAATAGGTTAAAAGGCCCAGGCAAGTCGTCTTCATGTAAATTATACAGTCACAAGTTTACTAAGAAACACAATCATGCACTGTCCAAGGCAAGCAAATTTTGAGAGCTGCTTGTTGACCACAGGGCAACCTGGAATTAATTTTTTTCCAAGCTCTTATCCTACATTTATTATAACTTCAGGATCAGTTTGGTTGTTATAACATAAAAAATTTTCATGATCTTTCACATAACATTTTAGAATTTGTGCTATATAATTATTTTATGTACGGTATTTATTTGATTAAACGCCACAGCGTTTATTAAATTTTTTTCGTGATTTGAGTGTGGCGTTTATTAGAGGGCGGCATTTATACGAGGGCGGCGTTTCTGATTTAAAATTCAATTTATTTGTTGTAAACAAGGTAGTATGGTAAATGAATATTTGAATTAAAAAAAAAAAACAGAAACATGTTTTAGTGCAAAATCAAGAAAAATATTTTCAAGAAAAATATTTTTTTGGGCCTGCTCAAGCTTGGTTATTACTGCATTTGCTTTCTGAGCCTGTTATTGGAAAGAACGCTGCATCATCATGGTGCTGCGTTTATTTGAGGGCGGTGTTTATTAATATTTCTGTTCTAACATGCGGCATTTATTCGAGGGTAGCGTTTATTCGAGGGAGGCGTTTTATCAAATAAATATGGTAAGTTATAAAAAATATGAATTAACCAATCAGTTTATTCCGAGAAAGGCTGTTATCAGATAAGAAATACAAAACTTTCACAAAACGTTTTCACTCATAATATTCATATGATAAAAAATTAAATAAGGAAAACTACGCAAAGTTTTCAGTGAAAAATAACAGAGGTCATGGAGAAAACTATATTTCGCTAAGACTCTCAGCTACATGTAGCAATGTCCCCTATATTGCATCAGCCTCGACCACATTTTTTTTTTCTTATTAACAGCTTTTATTTACAGTACATCACGTTACAAAACATCACACGAATTTTCGCAGGAAAAAAAGGAAAGGCCATCCCAATAAAATGTTTCGTTTCCCATCGCCCGACCGACCCATTTTTTTCAAAAAGTAAAAAAAAAAAATTGCAGATTCACTAGTCAAAGAAGCAAGTACTTTAATTTACAAGCACACGATCTTGTTTTATCAACAACAATTGACATTATGCGATGTCCTTGCCTTTAATTTTGATTAAAGAAAGAATAACGGAAATAACGAACGAAATAGCCACCTTTTCGCATTCGTAACCGAGGCTTTCTTCCTTCAAGCGTTCCATCTTTTTTCTTTTTTTTTGCCCGACCGACCAACCCACCATTACAAGAAATGAGGCGATGGGAAACGAAACATTTTATTGGGATGGCCAAAGGAAAAAAAAAAAAGAAGTAACATGTATATACGCACAAAAGATCTAAATTATTTACATATAATGCATTCAATAAGCTATATACACTGTAAGATGAAAGGTTCATTAGCACTTAAAAGTATTCTCATTAAATGTATTCTCAGGCATGCATGGCTTTTCCTTTGCAAAAGTTTCTAGTGAAAACTGTGTTTTATGGGGGTACAAAGATTTCAATATGCACCAAAAGAAGGAAGAAAGCCTGGAAATCCTTCTATTTTGGGGTTCACTTCTTTTGTTCTGCAGGTCCATATGAAATACCTGGCCACAAGAAATTAAAAATATTGTTTTGTGTGGGAAAGGGTATAAACCAATGATTATAGCACAGATTTGCATGTAAATTCTGTTCTCTACTTGTTCTGTACTCTTTCCAACGTTTTAAAGTGGTGTGTTCTTCCTACTTCGGTGATTTAACTACAGAATAAACAAATTACCGCGGATACGAAATACCAGAAGTAAGGTATGCTTTTAATACAACTCGTGTTTGAGACAAAACGAATTTCACTAAGGCTATGTCCTTGTTTTGACATACCGGTACACGACTGAGAGCTAGAACCCAGCTTCGTTTAAAAATGATGTATTAGATTGAATGCTAGTTAATCTAAATAGCAAAGACTTTTCTAATCTGTTAAAAAAATGAACATCAATAATAAGCTTAAGCTTACCTTGTTTTCGTAAAGGAATGTTGTCTTTGAACGTCTTTGCTTCAAACTCACCAAGAAGCTTGGAAGATTAACATCCATTTCGATCGGTCATAATCTTTACTCCTCTACTGACTATGGTTGTCATCGCCGGTGAAACGAGGGATATACAATGTATCCAGAAATAATTTATCTGTAATAAACTGTCTTTAAAACTGAGTCCTTCGATCAATCGAGTCTTCATGCTTAGGATGCTTAGTGAACTCATCCGTACGCTTGGTAAATCGGCATGCTGTGAGATTGTTTCGTGACTTTTGACTCTGAACCATTTTCAAAATTCTGCTGTTAACTTTGCTGTTTCCCGAAAGCTTAAGTATAAACCAGAACATTTGGCAAATCAATCCATGCTCAAGTTTAAAATAAGCTCGCTTGGAAGCATATATTAAATCCAGACGAGCCGACAGCCAACAGCGGACTTCCCCAAGTTACTCTCCCCTTCATGTAATTCTATGATTTTTCCCGCCAAAAGACTCGGGTTGCCATCGGAGCCTAGCCCGTTCCCAGGCCTAATCCGTGCGTACGTACTATCGGACGTACGCGACAACCAAAATTTCTCGGTTCGATAGGATACCATTTGCCTGCCTATGGGGCTCCGCACAAGGCGCCTTCGGCGCCTTGGGAGCTCCGCTAAAAACTGTTTTAAGTTTTGACGATGGACCTTCTCTACTAACAAATGAATTACTTTTCAAATGATCAAACAATTTTTATGGCTAAAAACATTACTTTGGAAATTTTGACCGATCGATTTTTCTGGAGATAAGTAAATTTTGACCTCGACCAGCAATTATATTTGGACTTCTGCCCGCCGTTTCAAACATTCATTGTCATTTTTTGAAAGTTGCTGGGTTTGCATCTCGCTAACTGGAATGACATCTGGGTCTATTTGTTTTATCTGCTTATGCCTATTTTGCTGTGCTTAATCTTAATGCAGTACGTTAGTTGACTAACCGTTTAGAACAGCTGTATTCCCGCTCACACTGGGATAAATAGATTAAATGTTCAATGCAAAGCCTCCTTACATACGCATCAATAAAGTGGCAATTTAAGTGATTTATTTACTAGTGGGTAGGACAAAGGAACATGTTTTTGACTGATGTTATTGATCCACTTTTTTTGCCTGTTAAATCTGCGGGACCTTAAAAAAAGCCCTGAATGCTTTAGAGAGGAATATTAATGACCTACTCTTGTTGACGATTCAGGGGATTTATGATTACATCAGTTCGCCGTCTTATTAATTCTTTCCTTCGCTGTCGCTATTTCAACAAACGTTTTGTCGTTCGTCGCCATTTTAAGGCCGTGTGTCCGGTTTCTGCTATGTCCTGTTTAAAGGCCGTGTTCACGTTTATCATATGCAGCATGCAGTAAGACAAATTCAATTTCTCACCTTCTCTTAACTGCAAATCGGGCAGCTGTGTTCAGAATCCAAATTAAAAAAAAAATCCGAACATTGATCCGCACTTTATTTTTAATAAGACGAATGCATTCTTGAAATTGACTAACTAATTCAAATTTTAAATAATCATTTCATTAATGCACTCTCAGAGTGGGGTACGCTTCACTTGATGCGACTGTAAAAGTACATAAAACTGTAGTTTTTAGACTGCAATTCTTAAGAGTTTCTACTCAAACAACTAGACCACTCGACCTCGTTTTATATAAGCTCGGGCTCGTTTTCTAATTATTAAATAGACTCAATTGGTAGCGCGCGCAAGTAAAATCGACGAAATTGCAAACCAAAACTATAAATAAACAACTTCCACTGAACTTTAAGAATGTTTGATAGTTGGCTCTGTTTGGGCTTCGCCCCTTCTTAATTAACAGCCGATAAAAACCTCAAGCCTGCCATCTGATTGATATAAGTCACTCTGAACGCAAGGAAGGTTTTGGCAAGTCGATGTCTGAAAATATTTCAGGCAACAGAGCATTCCATTTAGAAATATTTACATTTCATCGCAGGCCACAAACAGACTGATTGTCGAAGATCATTCTGTTGCGCAAATGTAAATTAGTAGCTGAGATTAAACTGGAATGGGATTGAAACTAGAAATACATTTCAAACAAATGTTGGTTGAATAGAGGCATGGAGGACTAAAAGCGAAACTTCTTCAGTATGGCTAAAACGACCTTTAAATTTCAAGGTTTTACGACTACGTCTGCAAAATACTTCAGGTTAACCACAAAACGGCCCAGACAAACAAGACGCTGTAGAAAACTGATAACATGACCATATTTTAAGACTGTTCTACTTATAAACTATTAAGCCAGTTTTTCACTAGCGACGCAAGCACAAGCGCAAACACGCAAAAAGGACAGATTTTGATCCGTGTGCTTGTGCTTGCCGCAAGCACAAGCTTCAAAATGCAATGCGCCTGTGCTTTTGCTTGAGTGGAAGCCGTTTTCACGGTGAAATAAGAGTTGTTATCCTTGCGCTTGTGCTTGCATCGCCAGCGAAAACCAGGCTTTAAAGAACAAAATCGCGTTAAAACCTTCAAAAAAGGTTCAAGCTCTTACCTTTAAGATATACGTCCGTGTAAATTTGTTGGCGTAAATTTGTTCCTGCAAACAGATCAAGAGCCAATATTTACCCACCCGTTGAGTCCAGACAGAAAAAAAAAAGAACATAAAGACAAGTATTGATATGAATATTTTTTCCTATTTATGAATAAATTTTATGCTCCAGCGTTTCCTTAGAGCCAGTTTGGATCTCGCGACTGAATTGCGAACATTCAAAAGCCGTCAAATGCTCAATTCGTTTCAAAATGCAAAACTGTAAGCAAGCCCTTAAGTTGGTGCTTTCAAACTACATCATTTCATTTGCGTGTTTTCCGAACGATGTACATCTTAAAAAGAGTTTTGTCATACAAAACGATCTTTCGATGGAACCGGTAGATCAAGAAACAGTCCCCTCAGGGTTTTTTCAACACAGTGATCAAACCAATAAGAAGCTTAACTGGGTGCTTATGCAAAGCAATTTTAATTGCTAAATATTTTCAAGTGTTTTCACACAGTATGTGAGGTTTGTGGTGAATGTATTGTGAGGTTTGAGGGAATGTATTCAGGGAATGTATTGTGAGGTTTGAGGGAATGCATATTTCTAATTTGCTGTCATTTGGCATACACTTATTGGATTTCTCCGAGCCCGATTTTGAAAGTTATTTGAGTGAGA
Source organism: Oculina patagonica (assembly GCF_052425735.1). Classification (NCBI taxonomy): domain Eukaryota; kingdom Metazoa; phylum Cnidaria; class Anthozoa; order Scleractinia; family Oculinidae; genus Oculina; species Oculina patagonica. Next base: position 43,849,341 of record NC_135761.1, read on the forward strand.
CCGAAGGCCTAGTCCAATATTGAAGTGTTGGGCGAGGATGAATCCTATATAATAAGTAATTTATTTACCGAAGAAATAATCCACCTACCAATACAAAACCATTTAACCAACTAAATTTAATTGAAATAAATTTTACTCCACAAGTTTAAAAGGCAAGAGACAAAAAAATCAAACAATACAAAACACATATTTATCTGGCACATTCGTTTAATCGCCATACTAACCGCCTTGAACTGAATAATACAGAAGCTCCATCGCACGAAGCGCTCCAGCGGAGCACCATGGGTAAGGTATTTTGGTAAACCAATCAAGCCGAAAAGTTTGTTTGTCGCGTGGGGGTGGGGGGGGGGGGGGGTCCGGGGGCAATCTTTTCTTGGCGGAAAGTCGAGCGGCGCTGTGGTGGGCTTTTGGGCAACTTGGGTTTTCTTGTCTAAGCAAACTGATCCGGGAAAACTTCGAAATGAATATGGAGCAAAAACGCCTGATACCAAGCAGTGACGCTATCGAATCTGACAGCTTCGATGGACTACACGTGGAAAAGGCTGAAAATAACGTCAGCGATCCGGAATTTAGTTCGGTAATATCAACACAGGAAACGACAACACAAAGTTTTCCATGGTCCCTCCCTGTAAAGTGATGGCATTGGCTTTCTTTTCTCGCTTTTCTATGTCGCTTCATTTGAAGGACAGTTAATCAACTTGTCCCGACAGATAGCAGAGATATTCGCTTTTTATCCGAGTTCTAAAGTGGTTTTCAGGCAAATTCGGTTCTAGCATTTTTCGGGCGGGGATAAAATTTGTTATAGTCGATTTGATGCCGACCAAAACACGTCGCCATGTCTTTCAAGCATTTTGCACATACTCGGTGTGTTTCTTGAATGATTGATGCCGACCAAAACACGTCGCCATGTTTTTCAAGCATTTTGCCCATACTCAGTGTGTTTCTTTAATGATTGATGGGTTTATTTACTGAGGCAATCAAGAGAGCCACAAAACGGCAAGATCAAGGGTAGCTGGCATCCATCCCCCCCCCCCCCCATTCCCACTTGGGTTGTTGCTTTTCCTTACGGTGAAGCTGCAACGGTTTACTAGATTATGCTGTTTCTAAAACTCAACTTTACCGAATAGAATTTTTCTCTTTTTTTTTCCTTTGTAGCTCCACCGTGATCAAAACGTCGTTGATAAAGTGATAAAAAATGCGTGAAAGTTTAAGCATCAACATATTATGCGCAGCTATACAGAAAGGGATCTGGTACTAAGACAATCTCGGGACTCAGCTCAGTTTGGAAAAGACGGGCACAATGAGTAAAAATGGGGAGTCCTTTAAAGTGATTTTATTTGAAATGCCAGAGTCGCCAAGCCTGACTAGGAGCGGATTTAAAAGATCACAAACTAGCAGGTGTCAGAGCAAGACAGACAAGTTACCACCGTGACTGTTAGTGTTGTTTAAGGATGACAACTGTGTCCACTCTATTTATTTTTGTGACAATGGAAATTGCCTGTGAGATTCATCGATTCAACGTACATACAGTACAAGTAATCGTACATCTTAAACAAGGAATAACATGACTTTGGATGGAAAACATCGCATCAGTATGATCCTCTGTTTAGCGGCATCCACACGTTACTATGGACATGTTTGGGAAGTCCTGCTTCTGGACTTGGTCGTTCTCATCAAAGTAGAGTATGCTCTGGGGTCGCACCGATGAAGACACGCAACAGGGAGCTGGCACAGTTGCAGGCTCAACCGAATGCAAGAGCCCCTGTAAGATTGCATGGTTTGTGGGGCTCAAATGAGCACCCATGACAGTTGGACATTCATCATCGCAGTAATTTGCATTAAAACCAGCTGGAGCAATGATCCAATTATCTTCCTCGCCATAAATTCTGGAGAAGTCGATATATAAAGGTTTCCTACTACAAGAGCTGCGGCTTGTCCTCGTGGGGCGGTCGCCTATCGTATACAAACAAAATAACTGGGTTCAAAATTTGAAATTAAGTTTTATAGATACTATCTTATAAGCTGTGCTAATCTAAAGCGAAAATAATTGATCTCAAGAATCATTTCTTTCATTGACACCACTTCAGGTCAGTCAGCAACTGATCTTCATTCTTCTTCTGGGTATATAGCGTTTTTTCTTTGAACCAACGGAACTTGTCAAAACCGTTTTTTTAAAATCATAACCAGCCCCTCATAAACCTGTCTCCTCAAAACATGTCCTCGACGGGCCGTGAATGGCTTCCAAACCTTCATTTTCAAATTCCTGGATGCTGTTGTCAGATGTCCTCATTCCTGTCCCCTCAGATTAATCCCTTTTTTGGTTTAGGAGGAGTTTTCAAGCCCAGTATTTGCAGCATGGCCTTTTCCACTGCTTTAGCTACTTCCGCCTCTTTGGCCGTTAAAGGTGTCTTCGGTTTTCCCAGGCATATCGTTGCTCCAAAGAATAAACAACACAGCAAAGAGAGAAACATCTTTAAAGCCAAACGCGAAATGCCTGATCATTGAAAAGAAAACAATGTTAGTGTAATGGCCGGCATATTTCTTTAATCTCACGGTGGTTCTTGGACACCGTGACAAAATGCTGGCCAATTAACCTGTTGCTAAGAATGACACCATCACTACATAATTTGGTTCTCTAATGTCGAAGTCATGTTGCCTAAACTTCCCAAGCGCACTATAACTCGATAGAGCACACTTACAATAATGAACCAGTTGTTTACAACATTGCCCCTGAAAAAGTTCATCAAATTCTGCACCAAAACACAGGCTGCTCGAATCACAGGCTATGCCGTCCGCCATCTTGAATTGGATTTTCATTCGCAACATTCTGTTCATTCTGCGCCTGAGAGCAGAATGGATGGAATAGCGTTCTGTCCATTCTGGAATACAAATGCGGGATAGAAAAAAGGCGCATTTTACATTCGGACCATTCTCATTCCAGAATTTTGAATAAAAAAAGCGCCCTTAATGCTTTTTAGTTCTGTTGCGCGGTTTGGGACTGGCACTAGTTACGCGCGCAATACTTTTCCAACACAAGTGTTCTCCCCCAGAGCCCCGAAAAAAGATCACCATTTTACCATTACCATACGCTCCAAAATGGCTTGCCGCCAAAAAACCATCTTTAGCAATTCCTTAGCAACGGACCTAATTGATGTTTGTTTGGTCTAGTTTTGAGCGTTTTTTTTTTTATCAGATGACGTCAACGTCTCAGACATTTCACGGTCTCTAGCATTGAAAAATCTATCCTCGTCTTTGGAGAAGTTACATCGCGTCTGATATTGTTTCCTTTGTTTTTAAATCTTAACTGTTTTAATGATGAATTTGTCCTTTCCCTTGATTTCATAGGTACTGTATCTGTATTTTTCATCATCTGTATTGCATTTGCAGAAAAGAAAATCCGTTTTACTTGTGAAAACCAAAATTTAATCAGATAACAAAGAAAGCCGAATGTAAATGGAACATGTTTTGACCATTTTGAGTCCTTCCCGTTCCTTTCTGAATTTTGAATTAGGTTATAAGGAACACCTTCCTATTTTAAATGATACACCAGTATCCATTCGTTAAAAGTGGAACCATCATTTCTAACAGGTGTTCCTCTTGTTCATCAATGACCCATTATTTCGCAGACGTCATGAAATTAAAAGGTTTTCTTGCTGGTTAACATGAATAGAAACTATAACCTGCTTTCAGAAAATCGAAGTAGGTAGAAGAAATCATTTAAGTAAAAAAGATGCGTCGATAACATAGAAAGAACTGATTGTTCTGATATTTAATCGCAACTCTAAGTGATTGGCAAAATTAACGCCTCGCGAGTGTGTTATTTTGCATCCCGAGGTTTTGAGTTTTAGGAGTAACGGAAGAGAATTGTGTTTAAGTTACGTTCACTTAAACCTGTTAGCAGTGAAATTGGTTTCAGGTAGCTAAATGTAACTTTCGATCGTCTTTACTTTCATCATACAATGAAGTGAATTAAAACAAAAGATGAAACATTTGTAAAATATAGTAAAATAAAACAACGTGAACATTCGCTGCCATTTCAGTAGATTTCGACCTGATATAACTCGTCCAATTGAAGCAGGAAATTGTGGCACGGTAGCTGTATGCAAAATCAACTTTTGATTTGTTTGGCGAGAGCTACATGATATATTAAATTTAACATTCTAATCTAAAATAAATTGTCATACAGTCTTTCGATTTAATAAGATGCCGTAGAGTAAGGGAAAATTTTCAGTCAGATGCTAAATATTCACTGTAATATCACCTTCAGTTTTCAACCAAGGATTTCCCATTTCAAGAAAAAATATACAATAAACCAAGAAAAACCGATGGAAACTATATCAAAGTAAGTGTAAAGTAACGTATAACGTAAGAAGTTAAAGTAAAAAGAAACCTCGCTGCTGTTTTCACGACTGAATCGTTTTTCAGTTCATTAAATATAAAACGTAAGGTACGCTTTAAAAGTTTCTAAAACACTTTAAAATCATAAGCAAAAAAACTTAAGAAGGATGGTAAAATGAGACAAAAATACTTACAATTCTTAGCTTCGACGAAGTTGTTAAACGTCTAATGAAGTTGTTGAACGACTAATGAAGTTGTTTTGTGTTATGATACGTTAAGCATCTCAATAATGAATTTTTTTATATCGTCTTCACTTCCTTAAAAGGTAAAGGATACGTCACTAATTAATTTTTCATGAGCTCAGCGGTCCTGATATTTTCTATTTGAAAACGAAAATCGAATTTTTCATTGCCCTGGTTTTTTATCTGTACAAGTAGGGAAAAATGATTGGTATTATGATACAAAGCAGAAATGCCACAATTCTCTTTTGAACAAACTACCAGTTTGGCTAATTTAGTTATGAGTAACATGTTGCTGATGTCATTTATGAATGACCCATTATTTTACACTCGACATGAGATGATACGGCTGTCTTCATGCATAGCAGGAACGAAAGCTTTGACCTGCTCTCAGGGAAGTCAAAGCTGGTAGACGAAATAATCAGTACAACTGGGCAATAGCTGATTGTTTTGATGTCTTCTCAACCATAAATGTCTTGTTAAATTGCGTTAAGTGCGTTATTTTGCAATTTTACGTTTTACGAAAACACACAGCTATAATATATTTATAAAAAATAAAGCTATTTCCTCTGCTTTTCCTGACTCAATTTTCGTTTTTACAGGTAGATATGCTTGTTGTGAACAGCAGTAACTAATAAACCTATTAGGGAACTTTATCGTTGAACTCTTGAACTACGGATTTTCTTTCTATTTTTCAGGCAGTAAATCATGATACGCTTATTATACGCTTATGACAGTTAAAGAACTTAATTTATCATAACACAGATTAGTTTCATTGATGGTGTATTTATTTCTGCAAGCCAATATGAAATAAAATAACATTAGTTAAAATTGCGGTTCAAATCTGATTCAGATTTTGACTAAACTCGTGCAGTGGAGTCAGAGTATTATTATCATTATTATTTTTATTGCGCGATCAGTATAGGAGTTTCTTATGGGAAATCTCATGTTTATAGTAAGAGGATTATTTATTTTAATACAGCGCGATTTCGTGAGAATCCATGTGAACTGATGTTGATTTGAAGTCAAAATAACACAGCAATGGTAAAAACACGTTAAAGATTTTTCTTTTGTAATAGCGTCATGAAAATACCATAATAAAAGCAAAATGCGATAGCTAACAAAAGTTACGATTCGTTGTTGATACAATCGAGGGAGCCATTAGAAGGGATGAACGTGTCGTGAAGCAAGCCGTAATTTCAGATCTTCGACTAGTTTTATACAGTGGCATGTAATGAAATTTTAAGTGATAAAGGTAAAACAATTGTTCGTAGAAAGCCATGTAGATTTCGACTCCCCGAAGTATTGCTATGTTAAATACAACAAATTTTGTTTAGCAAGGGCCACACGTTGTAAATCTTCCAATGAAGTTTTGTTAGGATAAGGTGTTACACAGCGCGGTAATATAAACAGATTTCAAAGGACAAAGGGAAAATTTAAAGCCTACCTGTGCTATTTACAATTCAGTAGACTACGAGCCCGAGTCTTAGCTTCTTTGAACGAATAGTCAACGAGGCGCAGCGCAAGCCGAGTTGCTATCGTTCATAGGAAACGATTACGAGTAGTCTAATTGTTTTAGTAGAAATTTGAAGGATTGAAGTCCAAAACCTAAAATTTTCTGTACTTTTAAGCCAAAAATCAAGAATAATCAGATTTGCGGATTTCCAATAGAACACGGCATCAGATATACACGGCAATAGCACGAAGACGTTCAGTCTTTTGAGGATAACTGACTTCATGGAAACATGTTTTGTCTAAATTTAATTAAAGCAAAAAGATGGAAAACTGAAAAAGGGAAAATTTAAACAAAATCGTGTGCAAATGATAAAATTAAAGTATATCCCTCCGCTGTGCTAATGATCTCATTTTTTCCGTTGAAAAAAAAAAAAAAACAAATAAAGAGCAACTTATAAACATTTTTTTTTATGAAATTAGAAACATAACTTTTAAACACTTGGTAAATTGAACCACCCAAAGCTATGAACACTTACGATTCTTAGCTGTTAACTTCGAAGAAATTGCAAGATTACTGATGAACTAACCAGATGTTTTGATAAGTTAAGCACTTTTTCAGTCGTCTTTTCTGTCTTACATGAGAAAGAAAATCAGTAGGGGTTCAAGAGTTCAACTGTGTACCCGTTTAACTTGTTTAAACGAATTTATGTTAGAAAACACAGTGTTAAGAATGTAAATGGAGCATTTTTTGTTCTTTTTTCAGTTCCTTTGCTTTTTGATTCGATTTTTTGAGACAAAGTATAACATAACAAAAGTAAATAGGCTAGAATCGTGCCATGAACGACGTGCAATCGTTAATTATTAAACAGTAAAAGCCAGTGAATCTAACAGGTGATCATCTCATTTATCAAGGGCCCATTATTTGATTAACACCATGTAACTAAACGGTTGCCTTGATGCATAACAGTAATGAAAACTGTGACCTGCTCTCGGGAAATCGAAACCAAGCAGACGAAATCAACAAAAGTCGGATGGAAGCGGAACATGCGTCGAATATGAAGAAATAATTTTTGACAATCTTTTTTCGTCGCATGTGTTATTTTACAAATTACCACTTCATGAATTTTTCGGCTTAAAACTACCTTATTATAGGAAATTAGCGCTTCATGAAATTAACGCGAATTTCAAAAATTCGCGTTAATTTAAGTCGCGTTAATTTTTGTTAACTTTAATTTCCGCGCCGTTAATTTAGTGGAGCGTTTATTTCCGCGACCTTAATTTCCATTATTTTGGCCCCAATTTTTTGATACAGTCCAGACGTTCTTATTTCCTAGGAAAAAGTATTATTTCTTCAGGGTGGACGCTCGGAGTGGTCAGATTCCTTCGCTTAACCCATATGTTTGGGTTAGTATCACGAGCATTGTTCCGTCCAGATTATACGCCTAGTGTTAAAATAAACTTGTTCCTGTTGTCTCAAGAAGTTTTTCTTTGTGTACGTCGCGTCAATTTCCTTCATTTTGAAATGTTACCCTCTCTTTCGCGTTAATTTGATTTATTGGGAAGTAATATTTCCTTCGATTCGCGTTAATTTAAGTCGAGTTAATTTCAAATACCTTATTGTACACAAGTGTTAATTTCCTATAATAAGGTAAATAGCCCAAAAGTAAATAAAATGAAATAACTACAGATTTAAACACAATAATGTGAGTTCAAACTGCGTCTGCATTCTGCCCCTTAGGTTTCCGCCAAACTTGTGTGATGGAAACACATAATTAGTTCCACTAAAATAAATTTATTTTGTTTAGTGAAGACTGGGCAAACTAAAATAGATTCTTACGGAAACGTTTCTCATTAAATACTAATAGGTCACTATCCGTAGAAAGATTTCACAGAACTAAAGGACAATTATATGCGACATTATGCCAATCAAAGCAAATGATTCAAACGCGCTAAAAGTCATTTTTTGAAGATAGCGAAATTGTTGAAAGCAAATTGCCGCGTAATCAGTAGAAAATACGAAAGTCAGCACTACTTACGATTTCCAGACGGTGCCTTTGAAGAAATTATTAGACAATAGATTGAATAAGCGTAGCTATGTTGTCATGTCAGCCGCCTTAGGCATAAATTATTTATAGCTAGCGACAATTTTCAATCGTCTCTGCTAGTATAAAGATATATATATATATAGTAAAGTGGGATAAATTGTTGTAAAACTCAAAATTATAAAATTTACGTTACACCCACGTACTGCCCCTTAAATTTTGACCAAAATCGTGAAATGGAGCCGAAGTAGTTCTATGTAAAGTAAAATTCATTTGTTTAGCAAGGCACATGCGTTAACTTATAAATAATTAAGGAGAAGTAAGTCAATGCGAAATAAAACTAAAAATAGCGTCAACTACTTAAGACTGATACATCGTGCAAGATATAGGTTTGTGGCTTTATTATTTTCATTTTTCTCCCTTTGTATATATTTAAAGAAAAAGCGATCAAATAAAAACAATTAAAATGTTTTACCCTTAAATTCTCCTCTCCTGGGTTAACTGACTCGTTTCCACAGGTCAAAACTGGTGGACTATTGATCTTCTTTACTCCTGCTGATTTTCTTTCCCTTTTAAGGCAGTAAAATGCTAAAAATCTACAGCTAGATATGAAACATTCATTGCTTAAGCGCTTAACTTTCCACGACATATGGAAATTCATCAGTCTTCTAACAATTTCTTCAAAGACAGGAGCTACGAATCGTGAGTATTATTTTAAATACTTTACTTTATTAACTTGTAACGCCGTCTTGTGTACGATTTCAACGGTTGTTTTAGTTATTTTAGGAAACTCAAAAAAAAGCTCAGCTCGTTTAAACAGCGATGGCTCAATTTGAACGTTTATTTGTTACCTTAATCTGTACCTACATTTTGCTTCTGCTTTCTATCGTTGAGAGTTAGATAGGTGAAAATTGAAAAAGCTTGTTATCCTGGATATTATGTTGGAAAGTGTAGTAGATGAAATCTACTTAAGTTGCAGAACATTTTATGTAATATAAGTAAGATAGGAACGCAATTACAGCTGGCTAGATAAAAGTCATTGCTGACGCGTCTGAATGTAACAACATACATATTTTGCCTTTATGTTTTGTCTTTATATTTGTATTCACGGGGCAACTATCAGCCGATAGTTCCTCGACATATTGTTTAAATAGAAAAATGATGTAGAAATCAATCAAATTCGTTGATTCTCAATAGAAAGCGGCTAAGTTTCTGCTTATACAACATTTAAAAAAAAATTATAACCGTAAACATCTTGTGAAACGTTGAAATGCAAAAGAACACAGTCGTGATGTGCAAATTTAACGAAACGTATAACGAGACTAGATCAAAACAAGAAGCTACTGTTGAGTTATAGCCGTTTATTTCGTTTACCAAGTCCATGATCCGAGTTTTATTTCCTGCTATGCTTCAAGACAAGCGTATTATTTCATGGCGTGTGTAAAATAATGGGTCATTGATAAATGAGATCAGCACCTGTTAAAAACACTAGTAGATTGTTCAAGAGAGGATTGTGGCAATTCTATTTTTTCACATAATGCACATCATTTTTTCCTACTTGCTCAAGTAAAAAAAAAAAACGAATTTAACGCAGGAAAAACAAACATGTGTAAATATTTCTCCTCTCTTGCAATTTCAAACTTAATTTTTATTTTCTAGTAAAAAAGCAGGATCATTGACCTCATGAAAGTATAATTAGTGAACTTCCTTTCCTTTTTAGTGGCAGTAAAGACCATCGAAAATAGCAGGTACCTATAAAAAATTAATTGTCAAGGTGCTTAAAGTACCATGACTTGAAAGAACTTAGTCAAACGCCTAAAAACATCGTCGAAGCCAGCAGCTAAGAATTGTAAGTATTGTAGCTTTGGATACTTCACTTAACCGACTCTTCAAAGCTCTTTTGTTTATGATTTCATAGTGTTCAAGAAACTTTTGAATGGGACTTGTTCACGGATTTTAACATATATTTTTTTTAACGGCCAAAAATTATGTTTGCATCTTGGTACATTTTTATTGACAGTTGCCTAGGACGGAAATGGGTTGCAACATGAAAAATCGAGGCAAAACTGTTTAAAGGTGTTTCGATAAGATTGATATTTATAGCCGAAGTTTGATTTCTATACGCGATATACAGTTAATATACATACATTAAGTTGGATTAAGTTGCCTACCACTAATTTCTGAATAGTTTAGACCAAAAATCAGCGAAATGCCCTTGACTTAGAATTTTATTTGTTACAGTATTGAACGAAGTGTAAAACAATTCAACTCATTAAGACAACAGAATTATTCCTTTAATTTTAACTTTAAGTTCTATTTTTATATTATTTAATATTTATTAGTATTCATCTTTTTTCCTTGTATATTAACAAATGTTTTCTCTTTCCTTTTATTCACTTCATTATATAGTAAGAATGAAGACGATTGAAAGTTTCATCTAGTTATATGAAAGCAAAAAATCATTGATGACGGATTTATCTTATAGCATAACGTAACACAATTTTTTACAACTTATTTTACATCGAACTACGGTGGCACCTTTTCAGGGGTTTACTGCAAACTCAGTCATAGCGCACAACTTCATGCTATAACGTTTTATGATGGTATAGACTTATAGTATTCTTTCGCTTAGTTTTATTTTATTATGTGGAAAACACTAAAAGCCATGGAGCTGAAAACTTGCCGAAACCTTGGATGGCAAAATAACAAACTCGCGAGGTTTAATTTGCCAAACGTCGTTAGGTTGAGAATACATTTAAACAAGCTGTTGTTACCAAATTATCGACGCGTCCTTTCGACTCATTATTTCTTCTATTTCCTTTTTTGCTCGGTTTCATTTCATTGTAAAGAAAATTTAGGAAGCCATACTCCTGGAAATTTCGTGAAACCCTGGGTTGCAAAATAACACTCCCGTAAGACGACAATTTGCCCAACACTTAGGGTTAAAGATAAATTATACAAGCAGTTCTTTCAGAGTTATCATTGCATCACTTCACCACTCATGATTTCGTCCACCCGCTGCTTTCCTAAGTTCCTGAGGACAGGTAACCGTTTTCACTCCTGTTGTTAATCATGACAACCGTTTCATTTCATGGCAGTTCTGAAATAATGAGTGCTTCATTGCTGAGTTGGTGCCCAGCAAACAGTTAGCCTTTACACTAACATTGTTTCATTTCCAATGATCAGGCAATTCACTTTTGGCTTAAAGATGTTTATCGCTCTGCTGTGTTGTTTATTCTTTGGAGCAACGATATGTCTGGGAGAACCGAAGCCACCTTTAACGGCCAAAGAGGCGAAAGTAGCTAAAGCAGTGGAAAAGGCCATGCTGAAAATACTGGGCTTGAAAACTCCTCCTAAACCAAAAAAGGGATCAAAGGACAAAATACCGCAGTTCATGCTTGACTCGATTAATAAACAAGTCAATGAATCTGCGAGGAGAGGAATGGAAGTGTCTGAAACCACCAACCAAAAATTGGAAAATGAAGGTTTGCAAATCAAGAGATAATACACGTGTACGACAGAGAATATTGAAGACATATCATTTTAAAATTTCACTTAGCTAAAGCAAATGCCTTGTTAGCGGGGCGCGCTTATTGCAGTTAAGCGTGACGCGCTATAAACGGGGACAAAGCGGTAGACTGTGTAGTGTAGCAAAGAAACAATCTTCCCTTTAAAAGTCATTTTAGTAGCAAAGAAACAATCTTCCCTTTAAAAGTCATTTTAGTATCATCATTATTATTATCAATATACAGGACCAAATAACACCAAGATAACTAACAGATTTAGATAATACAAGTGTGCTTCATTCGTATTGAAAATTTTATACTTTAATGGGGCATAAGTGTTGTCCAAGTTTAGTTGACAATTGCAGTAATTTCTCTGAAAATATACTGATCAAAAATACACCTGACACCTCATTGATAACCGTTATACTTTATGAAACGCCACTTCGTAATTGAACTTAGGCGTAGAATTTCCTCACTACTTCAGCTAATTTAGCTCGACGGGAAAAAGATGAATGAGGTGAAAGATATTCGTTTCGTTTCTTGTAAAACAACAAAAAGTGTAATTTTTTTTTCATCCTCACCTTGTGCTTTTCCTTCAAGTTGCAAGTATCTATAAGTTTCAATCCGAATTTTTGGCCGCGATTTTTTCAATTCAATTTGATTTATTTCCGGACAACATCCGTTTGGCAAGACATCTAGAGAAACTGCACAAAACTATGTTAATTTCTAAGCTTGCTGTACGCAACTGGATGAGGTTTTCACCGGATCAATAAATCTAAACCTAAGTGATTAAAATTCATTGGATGATGATCCGTGGACCAATCAACTGCAGAGCAGATAATGCATAAGCAGCCCTTCTGGGAGACATTAGGAACCTTCACATTGAAGTACGAGTACGAGATTGAGTAAGAGTAAGACTTTCGAATATCAATCCAGTTACGTTTCCCGAGTCCCAACTCCTTCCTACATTGAAGTGACGAGTACAATCTCGGTGTGAGATTGATGTGAAATGAGAAAATCGAAACCATAAGCACTAGGTTTGAAAAATCATACTCCTACCCAATCTCGTACTCGTACTCCGATCTGAAGGACCCTATTTCAGACCCGCCAAGTACCGGTTTTGAAGAGGCAGTTGCGTATATATAACGATAACAATTATAATAATTAAAAAAAAAACATAAGATGGACAAGTTTCATTGGTTCACGAAAACGCGCCCTTTTCCTTGTGGAAGAATAAAGCTTTGCTCGCTTACTTGATGTTGGTTTGTCGGAACAATGATCCGAGCAATTATTTAAGCTTTTTCAGCATTGCGGCTAAGAAAGTCTTCATTGAACCTCTATGGGATTTCCATGACATCAAGTATTAAACCCGGTTATTTTTGTTTGTACAACAGGGGATCTATCCGCGAGGACAAGTCGCCGCACTTGCCAGAAGCATTCTTTATATATCGACTTCTCCAGACTTTGGGGTGAAGATAATTGGATCATTGCTCCTGCTGGTTTTCATGCACATAACTGCGATGGTGAATGTTCAGTTCCCATGGGTGATCACTTGAGCCCCACAAACCATGCAGTCTTTCAAGATTACTGGCATTCGGTTGAGTCTACCGTGCCAGGCCCCTGCTGCGTGCCTACAGAGCTGCGACCTCAGAGTATCATCTACCGTGATGACAACGGCGTTATCCAGGATCGGGTTTACTCAGACATGTCTGTAGTTTCATGTGGATGTCGCTGATTAGAGGACCGAGATGTTTTCCAACCATAGCCATGTAACTCCGTTAATTTAAAATGTCCGACTTCTTGCCCTGTATTTGCACTGAGTCGATGTGAAGTACAAATAAATGGAAAAGACACAGTTGTCGTCCATAGAAAAAACACTGATCTGACTGTTTATCTTTTTTATTTTCGATCCGACCCCTTCTTAATTTGTTTCAAATGAGTCATCCTTTTGTTATTAACCACGCACGCGGTTCTTGCTCTGCTAGCGGTTTCTTTTTCCGTTTTGTCGGTGAATAGACCCAAGCATCCACTCGTCCAAATCGTTCAAAGTTTATTCGCCAAAAGCTGATAAAACGACATCACTTTGCTCATTTGCATTATAGAAAAACGTAAATATCGTTAAAACGAAAACAAAAAAGATATCAAAAAAGGGCAAAACGCCAATCTCCTTATATTAATTTTGAAAAGCATTTCAAATTAGTAGCAATTATTGTTTTCTACCTCATAGGCACTTTAACCCTATCCAGACCAGGGGGGGGGGGGGGAGGGGGAAGGGGCGGAAAGTGCCCGCGCCGACTTTGAAAACTTTACGACTTTATCTAAAATTTATCAGGAAATAATTTGATATGATAGCTTGCCGTGTCAGGAACTTGACGTCACCATAGCAACGGCATATTGACAGGCATGTTTTCCCAAATTTGTAAATTTCGTGTTTCAATTAATGAAAATTATCTCTAATGAAATTATTTTCACCATTTTACGAATTTTAAGAATAGTTTTATTGATTTTGAGTACTTTGCGGTCATTTTTGGCGGTTTTCTGACGTTTTGGAAAAATTTGGAAATTCAAGATGGCCGATCCAAGATGGCGGCTGTTTTGACGTTATGATGTAATTGTCACGTGATGTGACGTCTTTATCCCACGTGACGTATACGAAAAGTTAGATTTTCGGGCATACTATACATCCTGTAAGTTTCATTGTGATTGCTTAAATATTCTGGAAGTTACGGAGGCGGGGGGGGGGGGGGGTGGGCGGTCTGAATAGGGTTAATTAAGAATCTAGATTTTTAAATTGAATTATGGTCAAAAGAAATTCGGGAAAAACCGTCAACTATAGAATAGAACATCGACTAAACACGTGATGCATCGGAGCTGAACACACGCGTGTTTTGGAGCTCCGCAAAACCTTTATTTTGAAGAAGGTATTTTGAGCAAAACCATTCATTGTAATGTCTGCTGACAAAACCAAATTGAGAAGAAGCGCCTACGAATTAGCAGCTCAACCTCCGAGGACAGCGAAGAACAGCTACTTGAAAATCTACTTGAAAGAATCTCGCTCATCGAACAAAGTGCTGCTGAGCGGGAAGCGCGGATAACTTCTTTAGAAGCAGAACTTGCCAAAGCAAATGTGACCATAAAACAGTTAACAAAAAAACCAACAAACTCCAAACTTCGCTCGAATTTACGCAACAAGACCAAGCCGAAGCCTTTGATCGAATTGCGGAGTGTGAACGTGAGCAAGCCCAGCAAGATGACGAGCTTATCAGGCAGGAAATTTACAACCGACGATGGAACATGATTTTTTACAAAATTCCCGAATCCTGCGAAGAAGATTGCACAAGTATCATCCGAGATGTGATAACCAATGATCTAAAAATTGACCGTGCAGAAGTTAACCAGTTTCAATTTTGTGGTGTCCACCGTCTCGGCAAACAAAGTCGTGGTCGACCAAAACCGATTATTGTGCGATTTACCTGTAGCAACGATCGAGACAAGGTTTGGAAAAAGCGACGAAACCTAAAGGGTTCAAATGTAAGCATTGGAGAAGATTTACCCAAGCGAGTCCAAGAAATTAAAAGAAAGATCCTGATACCAGCAATGAAGAAAGCAAGAAGCTTAAACCCCCGAAATAAGGCGTCAGTAATAGGAGACAAGCTGATTGTTAACGGCAAGCAATATATGCACTTCAACATCCCTAAACGATGGCTCGATACCCAATCGACCGCTGATGAAGAACCAACTGATCATAATGAAGAACTGCAACAGCAACAAGAGCCCACTAATGCTGATTGTGCGTGAGTAAAAAAAAAACTTTGTCGATAAAATATCTGTATTCATAATACCTAATGTTATAATATATCCTTGTACAAGGAGCTCCGAGGCACAAAAATGACTTTACCGGCGTGTTTATGACGCATAAACATTTAGTAAATTGCGTTAAGGCCATAAGAGCCTGTTGAGTTAATTTGTTTTCACAGATAGCAGGCATATTCCCTATTTATCCGAGTTCTCAAGTTGTTTTTATCAATCAATCAATCAATCAATCAATCAATCAATCAATCAATCAATCAATCAATCAGTCAATCAGTCAATCAATCAATCAATCAATCAATCCGTCAATCAATCAATCAATCCGTCAATCAATCAATCAATCCGTCAATCAATCAATCAATCAATCAAACAATCAAACATTCAATCAATCAACCAATAAAAATTTATTTAAACGGGGTGACACATGATAATTAAGCAGCTAATAAATTTGTGGCCCTTTATGCAAACCAGTTCAAGCATTTTTCCGTGCAAGGATAAAATTCGGCAACTATAATGCAAAAAGTAGCCTTTTTTCGAACTCGTGGGAACAACAGCCTGTAGAAATCTCTTGCTCAAGAAGTCTCGTCCTCTTCCCCACGTTTTTTTTTACTGCCAATCCCGAGGGTGCAAAAAGAACAGTCTGAGAAGATCATCCAGAACACATGAAGGAAAACCCCTGAAAAAATGGAAAAAGCGTGGCAAACACGCGGAGAGCAACGGAGTAGTGCTTTGCATTGTTCTGGCTTTCCTGTGCAGGTGTTCAGGTGATTATGGTAACGAAATTGCAAACAAACCAAAGCAAACCTGACCCACACCCTCTCACCGCCATAGCTAAAGAGACTACTGCACAACACCATTTAGCATCCCCCAGGATGACCACTGATATCATTGGAAATGCTGGGTGAAAGTGTCAAACCTTCGTCCCTTGGCTTGCGGAAGTGAATAATCATTGTAGGATAGACTGTCCACATCCTCTCTATTTTAGAATGCAAAACGCCTATGCGCCTCCCGTTTTGCGCAGGCGGCCAGTTCTCTCGCCGTTTTCACCGCGCGCTCAACAATCGAAAGAATACGAAAAAAAATAGAGGGCTGTGAACAGTCTATTTGTAACACAAAGGTAATTAATGTCTGCAAAAAAGAATAATTGCATCTCCCCTTCACTTTTGTCTGTCGGGAGTAACTCCTGGCCCCGGTTTTTTAAGGATGGATAATACAATCGACCCAATAAATTATTATCCAGTGAAAAGTATAGTATGTATTGTTAACACTTATTCACTGAAGAGCGAATTATCAGGTAAATAGAGTTATCTACCCTTTGAGCAATACGCCCCGGATGTCTATTCGCCTTGATTTCCTATATTACTCCCAGAACACGCTTATGTTGTCTGAGCTTCGTGTAGGGTAAAATCATTTGCATTCTATTTTAAACCTCGCGAGCTTCGCTACTGAAAGGCGAGTGTAAGGCCCCGTCCACGCTGACCCGGGTAGATCTGAAAACGGAGAAATTTGAAAACGCGGTCAAGATCACCAACTAGACTTGTACTTCCCTTAGAACATGGAACCTTCCAGGACATGTCTGCCAGCGTTTTCAACAACCTACCTGCCAACCTAAGAACTTGTAGCGATTTCAAAATTTTCTGCAGGGAAGTCAGAACGCACATTTTAGGTCAAGATGCAACCAATAGCAGCTTTTCATATTATTTTAGTTATAGGAATTTTTTGTCTTTTTATATTAATTGTAACTTTTTAGCTTTAGGAATTTTTCTTTTTGTTTTTTTATATCAAATTGTAATTCTTTTTATGTTAGCTATAGGAATTTTTGTCTTTTTATATTAATTGTAAGTTTTTAGCTTTAGGAATTTTTCTATAGTATGGATATACTGTTAATAAACCATTATTATTATTATTATTATTATTATTATTATTATTATTATTATTATTATTATTATTATTAATATTATTATTATTATTAAACGCCGCGTAAAATGTTTTCCGTCCACATTGAGCCGGGTAAATTTGAAAACGATACGCTTCATCGCACGTTGAGTTACAACGCATGCATAGAGCTATTGCTATGCTAATTAAACCTTTTTGTTTTGACAGAAAACACATGACTTTTTAACCAGCAACTATTTGGAGAGCGTTTTTTTAAAAATACTGTTTTCGGTGACCGAAAACGCCGGTTCAGTGTGGACGGTTGGCCTAACCGGAAGAAAAAAAGATGCGTTTTCAAATTTACCCGGGTCAGTGTGGACGGGGCCTTAAGTGTCTTGTGCTGAGGATTAAAACGCAGGGCCCGAGCCCACTGGCGCACTAACCATAAGTTAACTGCGCCTTCCGAATAGAATGCTAATCCATTCTATTCGGAAGGCGCAGTTAACTTATGGTTAGTGCGCCTTCCGAATAGAATGGATTAGCCTTCCGAATAGAATGCTAATCCATTCAGTTCCAAAATCCGCCATTCAATCAACAATGAGCTATTTAGTCCGATACCCTCTTCATTTAGAACATGTTTCATTCGTTTTGTAGTTTTTTTTTTAGTTATATTAACAATTACTAATTATAAAGTAACAACAAAGTGCGACGTTAACCATCTTTATACCCTTTTATATCTCCAAAATATCGCTTAAAAGCTCCAGCAACTTTAAATTTTTGATAAATTTAGGAAGTGAGGCATTCCACCAGCAATCAACACAATTACTGACTCTTTTGAGCCAAGAAGTCTCTAAAATTATGCCCCATGCTTTGATCTAAAAATTCTGTCAAATAGCGAAAATAAAGTTTTACATTTAGAGGCATCAAGCAAAAAATATCTAACTTTCTTGAAGTTATATTTGGAATTTTTATGACGAGTTATTTATAAATCTTAAATCCTTAAGGCCGATTTACACGGTACGATTTTGTCGCATGCGACATGCTTGCGACATGCTTACGACAGGCCTACGACACGAATTGTGTCGTGTAAATCAAACCTACAACTCGCTTATGACTGTCGTAGGCTGTCGTTAGATTATCGCATGCGACAAAATCGTACCGTGTAAATCGGCCTTTACATAGTTTATTCGATTTTTACAAATCAGCTTTGGATATTTACATGACACTTTGAAATCCAACATGGCGGAAATTTTGGAATGTATGACGTCTTTTTGGCGTTTCATTTTTATTGTTTTCGCTGGTCTTTAATCATGCTTGATTTCAACTGCGATACCAGTTATCTCAGTTTTACAGTTTTACGCTTGGGGTCATTTACTTGCAGTGTTTTCTCGGTATCACAACTGAAACAAATTACTGAAATTCTCTTATTTTTCTTGTTACCTCATAGAGTACTTGGTCGTTATATGATCGTCAATTTACCATAATAAACGACCGTAACCAAGAGAATGATTTTACAGCTAAAATTGTAATTACATAGTTGCATGGTAACAAAGAAATGAAGTGTAACAATGAAATGTCATATATCAACCTAGTAAATGGCCCAGCTCACAACGAGTCTCTCGTAGCTCAGTTGATTAGAGCGCCCAACCGGTATCTGGGAGGCCATGGGTTCCATCCCCGTCGGGGACTCAGATTTTTTCTTTGTCCCACGCTTGTGTCATGTTGAATAATTTCTTCACAAAGAAATGTTTTGTACTAATCATTATTATTTTTTTATTCTGTGGTTTAACATCAAGTAATCTTCATTTTATGTCAGGAACGCATTCACCCGATCTTGCCATATGGCATCATGGCATTGAGTACCTTAGTGGCCACGTTGCTTTGCATGCTTTTGCCCGAGACTCGGTTCAAGCCAACATTGGAGGCGATGGAAAAGCAAGAAGATGCAACATTGGAGACAATGGACAAACAAGAAGAGTCTGGGAACTTGATCGAAACATAAATCTAATAGCAATTAGGGAAGGGTAGGGCTAGAGAGGCTTGAGAAAGTAAAAACGACATATCATTGCCCATGTATTAATTCACTCAATTGCTGGTTGTATTCAAATAAGCTTAATAAATAGCTGTCATTGCATTACAAGTTCTTTTGTTAAAAACTTGAAACTACTCTTACAATCGTTTGTTTCGTTCTTATACAAGACTAATCCACGTACGACTTGTGCCGAAGGTAATCGTTACACTTTATTCATTCTAGGAGAGCCAGGAGCACTTAGTCGGCGCCAAACTCGAAGTAAACCCGGCACAAATAGAGAAAACAATGCCGAATTTACTTCACTTCGCCCCGACTAAACGATCCAGGCACATTTAGTCTGGGCGAAACGAAGTAAACTCGGAACAAATTGAAAAAAATGCCTTGTTTACTTCGTTTCGCTCCGATACTTAAACATGGAAATGTGTAATCAATTAATTAATTTCGACGTAAAACATGGCAATATCCCACTCTTTCGTTTCTTCCTTTTTTACAAAAATACTTCAATTGTTTTCATTTGTTCTGATGAACAAGTGGAATGCGAAAAAAAAAATAGATGGTTGATTCATTTTCATCTTCAAAGTGCGCTCAAGGAAAAGGATGCGACGAACCATAGGAGAGGTAGAGATGCCTGTCGCAAACATCCATGTAAAACGGTACATTCCGGTTTCCTTACGCCTATAATGTTATATGGACCGCTTGCTAATTCAACCGCAGAGTACGGCTAGCCACCAGTCCCTCGTCTTATGCCATTACCGTAGCGCTACACGCTCTATTCTAAGCAAACGTCCGTCCCTCCATCAGTTCACGGTTTCAGCCTGTTTCTTGTTCGGGTTAGAATCCAAAACCAGTTCTTTGAATTCCTCTTCATCACTCGTATCCGGGATCGAAGAATATGGATTTTTCCCCCTAAGGCGAAAATAAAAATAAAAGTAAATGAGCCACTAGTTCGACCCTCCTTATATAGCCTTGCCAAGAAAATCTCACGGAACTCTCGAATTTTTTTTCCGTTCGAGACATGTCTAAGAAAAAACTTCGAAATGTAGCCCTGTAAATACTCGTGTGCAAACAGAAACAAAGAAACAAGGTTGTCCTGCAGAAGGACTGGTGAAAGGGAAAACGTGGGCAGCAGCAGCATCGGCTACGGAGGACAGAACAGCCTGGAGGCAAAGAGCCTGCAGTCCAAACACCCTTTTTGCAAAGTTTAAAAAAATTCTCCAGAGCGGTTTCAGAGCCACCTTAAAATGAAAAAATGGGGATTACGTTTTTGAGTAGTTAGCACTTAAAGTTAAAATTAAGGTTGTTTTTAACAGGTTATACCGTTGCTTTCGCTACCAGTGACGTCAAGAAAATAACCACAATTTGTTTATCAATGATTGGGCATTGGTTTAATACCATTTTTGTAGTGGTAACTGTTAAATATTTGTAGCACTGACCCACTAAAGTATAAGAGCTGGGAAGTACAAAAAACTGTTTTGAGCCACCTTAATAAAAAAATAATTCATTCTTCCCGACATTCAACAGTTAAACAAATCCAATTTGTCTTACCTTCCCGCTTTAGTTCGTTCCCACAAAGTAAACGCCACCAAAACTACAACCTAGAGACAAACACTAAACTATAAATTATACATTTCAAACGTTCTCAACAGAATATAAATATTATTAAAAAGGAAAGCATTATACATGCAAAACCTTAGAATCTTGAAGAAATAAGGTTACCGTAGTTAACATTTAAAACCTGGAGATTTTAGAACCGTCTCACAGCTTATTGAACATTTTTTTAAAAAATTAGACTTATTACAAGTGAATAATCAAGTTTAGTGATATTGCTAGGGTTAAATGGTCAAAGAAAATGCAGTTTCAGTTGACAACTTTCATTATTCTTGTAACCTGTATGCTTGCAAATGTATGTATGTTGAAATGAGAAACAAGATGAATATTGTGTTTGGGATATAATGAGCAAGAGCTTACCTGAGAAAAACAGATAATACCAAGAACCTGAATAACAAAGGAAATAAAAGTTTTTAAGACAAACATTCTAACAGCGATATATCAAATTTACACGTATTTTAGGCAGCAGCTTTTATTGCCGTTTTATCAAAAGATGAAGCTAATATTGGTCCCTTTTCTTAAAGGGACTATGTCACATAGATTTCGCAGATTTTTAGACTTAACTGTTCTGAAATTTGTGGAAGGCAAATTAACCCATAAAAAACATTATCTTTAAACATCTAAAGAAAGATATAATCTTCATTTACGGATAGTGGTCAAGCTACGACTATAAATATCGATTCTTTGAAGACTCGCGGAAACAGTTTGAAAACGTTAGCCTTACGTTTTCAAATTGCAATCCGTTTCCATCCGAGGCATCAGCGGCCAAAGATGCTAGTTAACAGTTTCTTTGCTCTAATATAGCATTTTTAATAAAAATGGACTATTATTTTCAGTTTTTCTGCGACAAAAATAAATTTTGGCGGTTCAAAAATCTGCTAAAATCCGTTACATAGTCCCTTTAAGTGCGAGAATCGCACCAAATCTTACCACTGCTGCCCATTGAAATCCAAGGTACTGATCTATAATCCCAGCCAGTGTCGGACCAATGGTTGCGCTACAATATGAAAATAAACGACGTAATTTAATAGTATTAAATTTGTACGTTTGCTCTTTGAACCAAGTTCATTTTGTGTTCAAGTTGCACACATATTCAAAATTAACTTTAACGGAACTATAAAGAGCGCGCGTGCAACTTACCAAAACTGCAAAAGGTCAAGAGGCCCACAAGGAAAGCGTCAAATCAATGGCCGTTTTCACACTGGAAGACGACAAATCTTCTAGACGGACAAGTCGTCTGACGACTTGTCCGTCTAGACGACAAGACGTCATAAACCAGAGCTTCTTGACCAATCAGAATGTCGCATTCTTATATTCTTAGACTTATGACGGATGTACCGTCGAAACATGTTTGTAAAATTAAAAAAGTCGTTCTATTTTTGAAGATTTCAACACCGGTTGTTGTTATTTAATTCGTAATTCAGCCGCTCCGGCGGCTGCAATGAGTTTGCTAATAAAATCTATCTATCCTATTTCGACAGAAAATTGATTGTGCATTTTAACAGGTTATAAAATACATACCCCAAGTTAACCATGCTGCTGTAGATAGTCGAAATCACCGAACGCGTAGCAGAATCGTCAGGCCATCCATTAACCCTGTAAACAGAACGAAAAAAAAAATTAAATGAAACTTCTCTCTTTGCATTTCAGAATAAATATTAAAGAGACTATGCCACGGATTTTTACCAGATTTTTGAACAGCCAAAAGTTACATTTGTGACGCAGGAACCTAACAATGATAGTTCATTTTTATTAAAAACTGCTATATTAGAGCACTGAAACTGTTAATTATAACGACCATCTATGGCTGCAGATGGCTCGGATGGAAAAAAATTGCAACTTGAAAAAGTTAGGCTAACGTTTTCCGCGCGTCAAAAAAATACTCTAGCGGTCTGGCGGTCTGAGTCGTTTTTGAATGGCGGTCTGCCGAAATATTTTTATTTATCTGGCGATCTACGGCCGAGAAATTTATAGCGATCTCGGTCTTTACGATAAAATGACGAAATTGGCGGTCTAGGAAGAACAAAAAAAAAAACATGGCGATCTGCGGACTGAACGACCTCCTATAGTAGACCCTCCATTCTTTATTGCGACCATCATTGGATCGAGCATATATACAAAAAAAAAGTCACATGACATGGTTGGCGAGGTGGTCAGTAGTAGTAGTAACAGTCTAACAAATTTTATTTGTATATGGCAACCTTATATTTCTAAAATCGCTACTCAGCAGGACCTTATTAAGAAACTTAAGCTGAAATTAAAAATTGGGCATTAAAAAAAAAAAACAACCTTAAAGATTCACGACTGGTACATGCCACTCACCTTGTAATTTCCACTAAATCCGGTATCAACTGCACAGCGTAAATTCCCCCGAAAAACCCCATGATTGCCATGGATAGGCAAACAAGCCAAACGCTCCTGGAAGCAAAAAATGACAACTAATAAAAAACAAAAGAGCACAGATAAACGCGTTTCGTGTTCACACGCGACAAAGAGTACGGTGGAACGTATTCCTATTAAGCGGCCACTCTTGGGGAAATGGCAAGTGGATAGAGGTCAGCCGCTTTATAGGGGTCACCAGAAATTATCGTCAAGGCCATTAGAAAGGTAGGCCATCTCAATACAAAATAGCGTAAAAAAATTACAAAATCACATAAAGATGACGAAAAACTTTTGTTTGAACTTCGTACTCGTATATTAAGTAATGTTTAATATATGAGCAGCAGTGTTTTATCAAGTTTAAAAAACGAGGCGCAGCCGAGTGTTTTAGACTTGATAAAACACGAACTGCGAATTTATTGAACGGATTCAAACTCTTCTGATGTAGATCAACTCATTCTTGCATTAATATTTAGATTTGGGGTTATTTTGGCCTAGAAAATTGGACGCAAAGTTTAGCCGTGTCTTTATCAGATATAAAGACACTCATTAAACATTAATTTATTTTGTATTTTCTTTATGAATTATTAATAAGTTTAATAGGGGGCGGGCGCTTTTTGGGTGGCCACTTATTAGGGGTCGAGCGTATATCGTATTATGTTAAGATAGTCTGAAACTTACTTGGCAGGCAAGAACGTAAGAAATGGCGCTGGTCCAATCAGAAAACTACCAATCCCAACGCCTATGTACCCTGACACGGTCAGCGGTCGTTGACATTGCTGCAAAAAAGAAAGAAATTGTAAATTGTTATTGTTAAACAATTAAACTATGGCCCTGACTACACTAACCCGGATAGGCCAACCGCCAACCGCCTGCAGAAGAAAAGGGGGTTTTTGACACACAAACCGCTCTTCGCCTTGTAAGCTTCACTGGACATTAGTTATAAAGAAGAGACACCGGTCGCCATTGATAACATTTCGCCTTCACGGGTACGAGATACAAATATGGCTGACAAAACTCTCATAACCTCAAGGCATGGTATGTGTTATTAATACTCACCGTTTTGTCTCCTATCCAGCCTGCAAGCGGTGTGAAAAGGCCATATGCCCCTGCATATGCAAGAAAAACTAGGCCAATCTGAGAAGCATTGAGGTTCATCATCTAGTAGGAAGAATGGAAAGAAACAGGTGAGAAATGCTATATTCAAGCCACGTGAGTAAAAACATCCGTTTGCTCAGTAGAGAATGATACTTCTGTATTTTTATATTGCTTTTTAACAATTCAAGTTGACCTTCGACCCTAAAAGTCGAGATTAATATGAGCCGAAGGCTGTTGTGAGAATCGCTCAGGGTGGACTACGAAGCCAAAAACAGCAAACAAAATTGCAAAGAACTTTACAGTCCTAACAACTTGAGTAGCTGTAAGTATTCCTGACATTTGCTCACGTCTTCAAATGACCGTATTCTTCTCAAGCTGTTTGGACTCAGATAAGTTCTTTGAATTTTTATTCTGAGTCCTGTACAGAGGTCGAGTCGCTTGCTTGATAGACCAGAATGAAAGTTTTTCTTCCCTTTGATAACAAACCAAAACATCGGGAATGTCTTCAAGTATAAGCAAAAATACCTCAAGAAGAATTATCATTTCATTACTAAATGTGAATAGGTTTATCAGAAGTTTACGTTAAATAAGCATCCACTGCTATTTTCCGCAAAATTGTCTTCTAAAAATAATCTGTCCTTTGCATTAACGATAGTCCGATGACACGAGTAGGAGAGAGTAGTCGTGCTGACTCGTGCATGGTTCTGGTATTTAACTGAAATATATACTTACTTGTTCCAAATGCGGTCCCAAGATGGGTTCAAAGTAATCATATGCTATCCCAGTAGTAATGAAGCAAACAGCTGTGATGGAAAAAAAAATACAATCAAACCTGATGGGTGTTTTTTAAACAACTTTGTTTGTTATGTAGCTAAAAAAAAATTCCCCAACAGCGCGCGCTCTCAATGGCTAATTCGAAGTCACGCGACATCTAAGAATAAAAACTGTTTCGTCAGAGGGTAGCATTGCAATGTTGCCCGCGAATGTTGACCAACGAGCGCCCTTTTTCTAAGTCTTCGTTGTGCTATATAACACAACACTTAATGACTGATTCCTCGGGAAACCAGTTAATATTGTTTCCCTCGAATATCAATGTTTTCCTCGGCTTCTCCTCGGGAAATAAAATTTACAATTTCCCTCGGGTATAATATCATCACAAGAAAATGTTTGTTTATCACTTTTGAAATAAAGGGTCAATAAACTCACCAATCATCGACACAGCGGGGATTTTTAAGGCTTCAACTATTGGAAAAGAAGATTTTTCTTTCTGAGGACTTTCTCCTGAGTTAGATCGACCATCAGGTGAGAGCATTAAAAACAAAATTGGGATAGCAGCGAACATACAGCAACCAAGGACGATGAATGGAAGTTGAAATCCACCAGCCTGAAATGACAAGAACAATATAGCTGCCAAATGACTTCGTATTGAACGCGGTAAACGCTCTATTCAATGGAGTTTTCTTAACGGTCAGGATAGTAGGCAAGAAACTATGGGCACCATTCTTTGCCAAAGAAGATGAAAATAGCTTGGAAATGTTTTACGAATGCATCCTACAGCGCGTGGAAGAACAGCCCCGGAGTCTGGAGGGACGAAGGAAGGGGGGGGGGGGGGGGTGACCAAAAACAATATGGAGGTGAACGACATTGGTTTAGATGAAAAGTGCTAGTATTAAATGGAAGAGCGCCATAAGATCAGCCCAGGACAAGGTGGCTTGGTGAGACAATCTAGAGCCTTTTGTGTAACTGGGCACAACGAGAATGAGCGAGTTAGCGAGAATACATAATACAGTTCTTCGTATGTCTGTAAACTGATAAACAGAGTGTCTGATCACTTACAACAACTTCAATTGATGTCAACGAAAGACTGTATAGCAAACGTTTGGTTTAGAATTAGTTGTGCTGATTAGCCCTATCATGTCACTTACTGTGTAAAGAACTCCACCGACGACTGGTCCCAGTGAAAATGCTGCTCCACCAACTACCTCCATGAACCCCTTTAACAGCAAATAAAATTAGTGGATTTAATCTGCGGGGGATCTAATTAAAAGGACTGTGTCACGGCTGAGTGAAGTTTGTTTTATTTAGTTTTCCAAAATACTCGCTATGAATCCTAATGTTTGCAAAGGAATTTTAGATGGTTTCCGCACAATTTTCGAGCAATACAGGCAAATATAAAGTTACCAAAAAGACCTCTTAGCATGGCAACAGTTTTAGTACAGCTAACAAAAACCTGCAAAAAATTTAGCACTCAAGCTGACCCCGCGAGAGAAAAATGGATTTGAAGTTGTCTTTTTTTCAGTTAAAACGGACGTCTTGCGCCAGTTCAAAACAAAATGGCGCGCGTTTAATACATTTTTTCGAGGTTTGACTTTAATTTTCTCGAGAATGCTTTAGAATTTAATTGCGGGGTCACTAAGACAAATGAATTTCGATGAGATCTTTTAAATAGTATACAAAATGTTGCCGTGCAATGAGTAGATTTTTGGTACTTAATTTTCGCACTCATTGCTCGAACTTTCAGCGGAATCCGTCTTAATAAAGAAACATAGTTTCGTTGAAACCAGATTTGTCTCCGGGCGTTAAAATTTAAAGTCACAAGCAAACGAGATTAACTTTGAAAACTGTTCAGCCAGACAATATTTCAAACACTCGTATCGCAATCCATTTCAATCTTCGTCACTTTTGGCCATCCGTACCTTCTTTTGTATTTGCTGTGTTATTGAAATACCCCTTCACTGTTGTCAGGGGTCATTGTTATATTTCACCGAGCTTGATGGTCATTTCCATGGTCTAAATTTGGCTAAAATGCGTGTCACAAACGATATAACAATTTTGTGTTGCAGAACTATCCTTGTTAGTTTATTGCTCGTTAATTGAAACAAGAATGTTCTCCAATTCTAATCTTGCTCCCAAAGTCTTTAATCACCTCCACAAGATGAAAGCAGAGCCTGAGAGCAAGCTTATAAAGTATGGCTCGATCTGCTTGTCAGACTGCACTCGTGGATATCTGTTATCTGTACATAACTTACATATAATTTATATTTTGTGGTATGTGCAATTTCGTAAATGTGCTTGTTTTAATTTTCTGGTCTTGCCTTGGCCGGGTAACACTATTTTTTCATTACTAGTTTTACTACACGGTAAAACTAGTAATTTTAAGTCGTTTTTTAACATAGTAAAAGGCAAGAACATTCTTAAAAATATTAGCTTCGAGGCGTTATCCACGGAGACTGTCAGACTGAACGATGATGTTTTTAAATTTTATTGAATTTTTAATTGTTATTATAATAGTGAATTTTTTCTATCTTCTCAATATTAGGATGTCGTTTTATATGTCTTTTTAAATTTTTAATTTGTACACGGCCCCACAAGCTTTTAGCTTTAAACTTTTTTACCGTGTTTAAATAAAGTTGTTGTATTGTATTGTATTGTATTGTCGTTGTGTTGCGTAAAAAAATATCTTCAACTTTCCAGCTCGGCCTTGAAAAAAATATTCTAATTTTAGCTAAATTGTGCTCTCCTTTATAAAAGCTCGTCGGCCAAGTATCTGGTAACATTTCAGGTTCGTTTCTTGTGGTTTACATCTTACAAATTACAAACAAACATACTGAGGCCATTCCTAATGTCTCCGGAAACGCTTCTATCACAATGGACATGGCCGACGTTTCAGCAGCGGCTCCTGCAAATGCGGAGAGTGTCCTCAACAGGAAGCTTACCGCGACAAATTCTGTTGTATTGGAAAGCCAAGCACAGAAACTGAAAACAAGAAAACGAAAGTGTAAATGACTGGCTGGCAATTAAATTAAGACTGTAACTGGCCACTCTGTTACAACAATAATATACACTATACATAATGGTACTGATGGTATTAGACTGTTTCTTGTTCCCGGACAAACTGAAGAATCGGGAGAAAACGTGATGCCAGAGCGAAACGGGATACGTGAGCGGGCTCGTCCTCGTAACGCCGTTAGCTAATGTCTCACGTTTTATTAATAGTGTCCCCGATTAGTAGGCCTCATGGCCAGCCAGAAGACCAGACACTTAAAATAAAGTTGTTATTGTTAATATTTAATATATTATAATAATCGACGTTCAGAAATAGTGAGACTCTGAACAGTCTTAAAAGCTGTGTTCACATTTACTGAACCCGAAACATGTTTAGAATAAACATGTTTCAACGTAACATGTTGCAAGGAGACAGTATTGCCAGTATTTGTGCTATCTTAGGTAAAAGAAAAATATTTTTGTAAAGTTTGTTTTTGCCTTTCAATGTTGTGCGCTTGTATCCGCCGTCGTTACATTTCGTGGCGATGTTCTATCAAATGTTCTGTTTTCTACTCATTGCCGATCATTCCTGTTGTATTACTTCATTAGCCCATATTTTAAGTAAACATTTGGTCTCATATAAAGCTCATACTGGTTTCCATATGATCGTAGACGATCGCAGTGGATCGCAAAATCACAGAAATTTACTGAACCGTGTGATCGCAAAGATCGAAGAGCGAACTGTTTCCATATGATCGCAAAAGATCGCAGACGATCGCAGAAGTGTTGAATGATGGGATCGATTATCAATATTATGGGATAAATTTCGATCGCAATTGATCGCAGTCGATCGCAATTGTGTTTCCATATGATCGCAACGATCGCAGACGATCGCAGGCGATCGCACACGATCGCAGACGATCGCAGGGAATAGAACTTGGTTCTATTTTCTGCGATCGTCTGCGATGGTGTGCGATCGATCGCAGACGATCGCAAACGATCGCAAAAGTGTGTTTCCATATGATCGCAGATCGCAGAACCTACAATTCTGCGATCGTCTGCGATCCTTTGCGATCGTCTGCGATCATATGGAAACCAGGCTTATAGTCCAATTTTAAAGCTTTTGGGTACTCAACTCTTCACCGCATGTCCGCCATTTTTTAGATAGATAGATACTTTATTAGGTGCAAAATTAATAAAGTTAACACTAATTTACAATCAAAGCTTTGCATCTAAAGTAAACTGATCATGATGGAAACTAGTTTTAATCATGATAAAAAATATATCATTTCTTACCAAAACAAGATTAAAGATGTCCCGCCAGCAAACATACCAAACAACACAATTTTTTTAGGGCCATACTTTGCTATCTGTTAAATATACACAAATTGATTGGCATTAAAAATGGATGAATTATAGTTTATCCTCTTCAGAACGCAATGTTTGTCGTATGACACTATGAATTAAGTGTAATAAAATTATAATTTGCAATTCATATGGTTTTTCAAGACAGCATTAGTCTTTTGGTAATCTCCCGACATAAGAATTAAGCAACGCTGTGGCGAATTAAGAATTAAGGAAGGTGCGGTGTCCTAATGGTTTTGTGCGCCGGATTCCGGACCGCGGGGCCCAGGTTCGAGCCCTGGCCGGGGCACTGCGTTGGGTTCTTAGGCAAGACACTTTATTCTCATAGTGCCTCTCTCCACCCGGGTGTATAAATGGGTACTGAGAGGTAACTCTGCGATGGACTAGCATCCCATCCAGAGGGGGGTTGGGGAGTAGAAATACTCTTAGCCGCTTAAATGCTACACAACCTGGTTAAGCTCCGGCTTGGTAAACAACTTGACTCTACAGCAGGCTTTACCTACCAGCAATCCACATATAGGAGCAAAAAGGGAGACCATAGCCGGGTACGTTCCAAAGATAAAACCCACCAAAGTGGTGGATACGCCTCTGGCGGCTGCCTGTTGGAGTAATTTTAAAAAGAAATTAAACAGAGGAACAGTAACATGATTTTTTCCAAATTAGCACAGTTTTGCTTGATTCACTATCTGTGTGTGACTTATTCTGATTATAATGGTCTACACGCGACTCTATCCATACACAAACAGACATAAATGAAGCATAAATGATTCGCTTTCGTGTTCAAATCTCGCTGAAGTCTTAATCTCAATGTTTACATCTGAGGTCACTCAATCGCATTCGCTGAGATTGTATGAGAACAGTGAATAATTATTTACGTTAAGTCTTTGCTTTATTTTTGCTCGTGAATTATTATTCACTCTTGATTTTAATATCTTAATTGATATTAGGGAAGCCTCGAATTCTTCCACTCATTCTTCCACTCATCCGAATTCAAGGAGACTGAGGCGTTACGTCTCCCAACCTGTCAACACGTTTAGTTAATCCGCCTATTTACATTGGCCGTTTTCACACTAGAAGAAGGACAAATCGTCTAGACGGACAAGTCGTCTGACGATTTGTCCGCCTAGTGTGAATTTAAGACGGCTTTTAGAAGACTTGTCCGTCTAGAACAAGTCGTCCTCGAAAAATCGTCTTCCTAGACGGCCAAATCGACGGACATATTTAGACGACTTTTACGTCAAAAATAGTGTCCGTCTTGTTTTCACACTAACAAGATTTGTCCGTCGCAGACGATCTTTCCGTCTCTAGTGTGAAAATAGCCAATATTGTCTAGACGTCATTATTTTCCTAAGCCATAATTTATGCTGCAGAAATAAAAAATTCCCCCGCATTTTGTTCATGACTGCCTACTTTTTGTATTCTTTTTTCGCAAGGAAACTTAAGGTATTGCTACTACACCTACCTCATGCGGAAAAAAAGGGGCCATCATGGAAAGCGCTCCGTATGACAAAATGTTGACAACACACAATGAAGCCAATATCACCACTTTGTGGAGGGACCATGAAAAACTCTGTGTTGTCGCTTCCTGTGTTGATTTTGTTGAACCGAGTCCCTGATCACTGACGTTATTTTCAGCCTTTTCGATGTGTAGTTCATCGTAGCTGTCGGATTCGAGAGCGTCACGGCTTGGTCTCTGGCCTTTTCGCGAAAAGCTAAGTGTTCTGGTCAGGCTAAAAAAAGTATTGTATTGAATTGGAAATTAAACTCACTTGTTATTATTGATAAGGAATAAATACTCTGTTTGTATCAAGGAAAAATCCCCCCTTCTGATTTCAACATTTTTTCAGTGCCCCCTCCCAAACATTCTTTTTTTTTTTTTCAGCCCACCAATATCTTGATACCCCCTTTTCCATATCAAATGAACTTTCCCATGGGCTACGTCACGGTATTTTTAGATAATTCTATTTATTTTTGTTAATTAAGAGCTTCAAACTTTAAATTGTCAGAACAAAAGCCTTTTATTGGAAAAATCACGGCCACATAACAAACACTGAAGGATGATTTTCGAGCATTATAAATACCACTTTTATACAAATTGACATAAACTTTAAAAAAGTCGGGCCTACAGTTTTCAAGTTTACCCGAACACAGTCCGTTTTAATCTCCTCGAATGTTTTCCAACCATACTCTGTTTGGCCTTTCTGTGTATCTTTTGAGTTCTATTACAGTTTAAATTAAGCCGTTATTGTGATATTTCAGTTAGTTCAATGAACAGTCGGTCAGTGCATAAAATTGCGTGACATAGCCCTTCAAATCTCCTTATCTCCCAATAGTATGCACTCCAGACCTATGTTTCTCCACGAGATCGCCATTAGGTGACCTTGACTGTGTTTTTTTTTTTGTCCCAGAGTTTCGAACTACCTTATTAAATACAATACAATACACTACAATACAATACAATACAATACAATACAATACAATACAATACAATACAATACAATACAATACAATACAATGCAATGCAATGCAATGCAATGCAATGCAATGCAATGCAATGCAATGCAATGCAATGCAATGCAATGCAATGCAATGCAATACACTACAATACAATACAATACAATACAATGCAATTTTATTGTCCATACGTGGGACGAGGTCTCCCTCAATGTCCGAGCCAGAGGCTCATGTATAAAACGTAGGACTAAAATTAAAATAGACTTAAGTATATGCTATTAAAAATATAAAAAAATTTATCCCACCCCTGCAAAAAAGGATGAACATGCACAATCAATGGCGCGCGCTACTTTATCCTGATTGGGCCAACTGAAAGTTTAATTTAACGAGTGACTGTCAAATTCTTGAATGAATCGATTCGGAGAAAAACGATGCAACAACAATCGCAATTTCAATATTTAACCCGCGTCAGGGCAGGTTTGCACCACAAAAGCACCAGAAGCGAGCAAATATTCTGCAAAACGTCCAATAATCAGAATTTGGTGGCTAGATGGAATGAACATTCTTGTTTTAAGGTTTCAAACGCAAAGTCGATTAGCAAGTTTGAGAAATTTAATTTTCTTTTTGAGGGCTGAAAAGAGGTGAATTAAGTCTGGGATAGGGTATAGAAATCAGAGAGTTTTGGTCTAGAAAAGGGTATCATTTGCCGAAAAACTGATCAGTGGTTTGAAGAATTAAGTCCAGAATACGAATATAAACTCGGAAGAGAAAGAGGCTTCCCTACACGTGAATAAAATCATTGTGACAACGTTGTTAACAGATGGTTTTCCATTACAAACACTGATAGTGATGCATTTCTAAAAAGAAGCAAGACTAGGATAGGGTAGGGATATTCGGTATCTAGTGTAGCATGGGGTTGCAAAACCAGCTGGAGATGGTCTGGTATAGGTTAAGGGTTTCATAGTCCCAGCAGCACGTACACCCCCACCCACCCAAAAATACACAGGGTACCCCCCACCCCCGGGCATGTATGTCACTGACTTCTCTTTCCTTTGCCATGGCCAAACAAAACCACTACCATGTCTTCAAGTCGCCTTTTGTTTTAATTTTTGTATTAGCCGGGTTTTGTGGCAAGTAAATTCAGACGACACTCGTTTGCATTTGTTACATTCGCTTCAAGACCTACTTCTTTGTTATCGGACTCCCTATCGTTAGAAACAGACAGAGAATATTTGTGTTGTGACGAAAAGCTTTTTAATGTAGCGTCGGAAAAAGTTTTTTTCGCTTGCGGGTACGTAGCGCGCGATCCCGAGCGGTCAACTGGCTCCATCTTGACCGCTCGGGTAGTCAATCAGATCCCGAGATTTGCTTCGTCTCAACCGCTCACGAAGCTAGTCATACGAGTAATGATGTGAAATCAGAAAAAAATACTGTGGCGATAAAGCAAGATTTGTTGAATTTTTTGAGCAATTTTCTGAAGCCTTTTGTAAATAAAAACCGATTATTTTAATATGCCATGGTATCTTGACCAAATACCCACCCCTTTTATGGGTGATGTCACTTAAAACTAGTATTGTAAAAGATTAAAAGATCGGAGGTTTACATCAAATCTTATCAATTGATAAAGATGGACGATTTTACGCCTAAATATGGGAAAAATTAAACAAATAATTTAAAAGCAACTTGCAGAAAAACTGCCGATTTGTTTTGCATTATTTTCAAGCTATCGCAAGAACACGATATTTCAAAGGTTCATGCCAAGTTTCAACCTCGTTCCCAGCGAAAAGTGAGGTACTTTTGCTTTCAAAGTTGCTCATCGTAGTTAATTATTCTGTGTTGTTGGACGAGCGTTGTTAATTTCAAGTTACGCACGATTTTCGGGTTCAAATAAGACCAAACCGTAGTTCGGAGACCGTTCTTTTGACTACCGGGAGCTCTGACTAGAGCAGTAAGAGGAAATCTTTTCTTTCGTCGAAATCTCAGCGGCAGAAAGTGAAGTACTTTTTCTAATGAGGCAAATATTGTAAACAAAGATTTCCCTATATACCAGTCGAGATTTTCTAAACAGACTTTCCTTGATCTTTGAGTAATTTGCCATTCATGGCTCACATGATTTGTTCTTATGGTTTGTTGACTGGCGAATAGCTTTCTTGACTAAATTCTTTTCTTCGTATACCGTTTTCGACACGCTTTCATGACCTTGCCGCTCTTCACTCGTGGTAGGATGCCAGTAAATCATGCGTGTTCTTGCGGAAAAGGGCAAGATCGAATCATGCTTGGGAAAATTTGGCATACTTAATCTGTACTTAACCTGGTCTTAAGCACCATACTTAAGAAGTAATTTAAAGGTACACAATGTGTATTTTATGAAGGTTTTATTGGTACTTTAACAGCAAATTTAATCTGTACTTAACATTATTTAAGTCGTAACTAACCTATGCTTAATAGTGACACATTGTGAACTTAACAGGTAACTAACATCCCTATTTTCCAACATTAAAAGGACAAATATGAGCAATTAATGCGTACTTAATCTGCACTTAACTTCACATTAACAACCCTACTTAACAGGAACTTAAACTGGTACTTAATGTGTATTTTGTTAAGATATTTAATATATACTTTAAGAGCAAATTTAATCCATACTTAATTTTATTTAACTCGTAACTAACCTATGCTTAATAGTGACACATTGTGAACTTAACATGTAACTAACATGCCTATTTTCCAACAGTAAAAGGACAAAGATGAGTAATTAATGCGTACTTAATCTGCACTTAACTTCACATTAACAACCCTACTTAACAGGAACTTAAACTGCTACTTAATGCGTATTTTGTTAAGATATTTAATGTATACTTGAAGATCAAATTTAATCTATATTTAATTTTATAAAAGTCGTTAGTAATCTATATTTAATGCACCTATCAATGTTAAGCCCGAGAGGGGGGGGGGGGGGTCGGGCAAGGGGTGGGGATTTTGACATTTTCTATAAAAAAATGTCAAATTCCCCACCCCCGGGACAAAATAATTGGTCAAAATCCCCATGAAAGGTGGTCAGATGTCCCTTCAAACCTTCATATATGACCAAAATCCCTACCCTGGGGCCATCATGTACGATCAAAATCCCTACCCTGGGGACCTACCCCCCCCCCCCCCTCGGGCTTAACATTGATAGGTGCATAATAGCGACACATTTTGAACTTAACATGTAACTAACATGCCTTCTTTTCAACGTTTCGAAGAGAAAAATTCCCAGCGACCAAAATCTTGGCGAGATCGCATGCACGGCAAGAATCGATCCGACAATTAAGTTTATCTCTGCGAGCTTCACGGCTAGAATTTTCGCAAAAATTCAATCACCATCCGGCAAATCATTCAAGGTTTTTCAAAATACATAAGCTTATATAAATGTTAAAGCGATTTATATTTCTTGGTAATTTCAATAATAAAGTAAATGCATAAAATTCTGGCATGATTTACGGAGCTGTTGTTAAACCGACAAAGAAGACATTGATCGCATTTCGATCTACTTTAGCTATATATAGCTACTGCACTGCACCACAATTGACCAGAAAGTCGCCACAATTTAGTTTAAATGAAGATTATAAATGTAAGCTTTTAAAGCTTTAGTTGTTTCTTGTCTATATTGAACTGTTTTTGAAAGGAAAAAGTATCATTTAGACATATAAAACGAGAACTAACCTTAATTACCTCAAGTGATCAAGAACCAAATGTGCTGCCGGGATCAAGGTTAAAGACGTTTTCGTAGTCTCCGTAAGTTTTCGTAGAATTTTTACAGCATGGCCACTTAAACATGCACACAACAATCGTCTAAAAAGCGTTATTAAGTGCAATGTCATCAACTAAATGTGAATGATCCTCAGTAAAAACTATGTTCATCTTCATCCACTGTTGTTGTTCAACGCGGTACATAACAGTTCGGTCGAAGGTGACTTGCCGAATTCTTGCAGACCGCGGTCCACGATGTGGCTCGAATTAACCCGCAATTTTCGAACAACTCCAACAAAGAAGAACTTTCCCCCAAGACAGGACCGATATGTAAGCGTTAAAACAAAGAAACAACACTTTTTTCCGTCCGTATGTCTGATATGCGAAGCGAATTAGTTTTCAGCACTCAAACTAAAAAAATTTTCTTCACTCCCCGCGCGGAGATGGCGTGTACTCTGTCCCACGTGACTTAACTCAGCCAATCGTATTGCTCAGTTAACGACCTTGGCGGGAAATGCTCGTGACTTCGCTCGTGACATTTCTTCCGGTGTGGTCCAGCAAAAAATGAACAATTAAAAGTGCATCTTATTTTGATTACTCTTAACCGAATTCTGAACAGAAAATTGAGATGAAATCGCAAAGCAACTATTTTCTGCAGCTTGAATACAAGCGTCTCGAAAGATCGCGCGATCATCATCGAATAAAATATTCATTGGACTTCTGTAGAGGTGAGCCAGTCTTATAAAGCAAAAGACAGCGCTTCATCGCCAATAATAAAGTACTTTTATCATTTGTCTTTTGATTACGAAATTAATTTTAGAGTAACCGAGAATTAAAATACAAGGTAAGTATCTTTTGTAATGTTGTATGTTTTACAATGGCCCTAACGTGACACCTTATTAAAATGTAAAATACATGTTAAATATCGTTTTTTATAGGGGTTTTAAAATTGTTAAAGAAGATCGCAGTTAAATACTTAACTTGATGACTAATTAACTTAAAAGAATGAATTAAATACAAGACACCAAATGAACTATGTACTTTATACGTATTTGACTAATCAGTGGAAGGAAGGTACTGGTTATAGATAGTTCACTTAATAGATATTTAACGCTCAAGCATGAATTAAATACAAGACGTTAAATTAAATTTGATTTAAAGGAGGGTACTTAATGGGTATTTGAATAATCCTCAGAAGTACGGCACTGGTTAGATACTTCACTGAATAGATATTTAATGCTCAAGCATGAATTAAATACAAGACGTTAAATTAAATTTGATTTAAAAAAGGGTACTTAATGGGTATTTGAATAATCCTAAGAAGTACGGCACTGGTTAGATACTTCACTTAATAGATATTTAACACACAAGCATGAATTAAATACAAGACGTTAAATTAAGTATGTTTTAGAAAAGGGTACTTAATGGGTATTTGAATCGAATCCTAAGATGTAAGGCACTGGTTAGATACTTCACTTAATAGATATTTAACACACAAGCATGAATTAAATACAAGACATAAAATTAAATACGTTTTCCTAAGAAGTATGGCACTGGTTAGAAACTCCACTTAATGGCTATTTTACCATTAAATATAAGTTAAATACAGAACAAGTATGAGTTAGTAACTGTATTTAACATGTATCGAACAGGTCTTGAAAACATTAAAACTTAAGATACATGTAAAATACTTCACAAATACAAATTAAATTTTTACAGGTATTTAACAGGAAAGATGAAAGTGTTCTAATACAAATTAAGTAGCAAGTATTCATTGTTCAAATACATATGAAATACCACCAAGTACAGATTAAGTATACTTAAGGTAGGGATTAAATATTTTTAGTTTCTTAAGGGTTCTTAATTGTTTCATTTGAGAATACAGGCAAACCCCTATTAAGCGGCCACCCAATTAGCGGCCAGTTACTGAGTCCCCAAACTATTGTCCGTATATGATACTGTAAATTAAACACCTTTTAAGCGGCCCCCTCCACGCGGCCACCTTTCTGCCTTCCCAATGAGCGTTCTTCTATCGTTTTTAACCCCTGTAGGCCATTTTCAAAAATACCATAATACTCTTTGTTGTCCCTCCAAAATTTTGCATAAGCATTGTTTTCAATTTCTCTTGCTGTCCCAAGAGAAATTGAAAACAAAGCTCATTTGGCTCTGTTGTTCCTTTTCACGTTATTTTGTATTGAAATTGAAATAACGTCACCCTTTTAAATGGCCTTATGCTGATTCCTGACGAACATTTCCAAAAGGCTGGCCGCGTAATAGGGGTTCTACTGTACACGCAAAAGACTCGGGCTTCGTGCTTCATAACGGATTTGCAAACACCTGTATAGCTTTTTCTAGGTGTTTTTAAGCTTGACACAGAACATCGTAAATAAAAAATCTATGCTAATCAACATTAGATATGCAAACTACCGTCACGGTGATTTTTTTCTTTTGTGTTTTAGCTTGATAAATTATCATTGAATTTGAGGACATTCACATGATCCCAGCACCTAACGAGGAAATTCAGTCAAGAGCCTTGGAATGGTAATTGTACTGTTTTCGTATCGTTTACAGCCTTTTAAAGGGATATTTTGTGAAATCAAACACAGCTAAATCTCTTCGGTTTTTCTAGCTGAATATTTAAGTGGCAGAAGTTAAACCATTAGGGAATAAAATTCTATTACCCGCATTTGCGAGCTGTTTTTACCTTTCCGAAAATCGTAGATGGCGTATTCCCGTACCCAAATCAACATTTTTACCGCTCCGAAACTAACATATGTTATATTTCCCATATTGCGAAGATTCGAGCTGGGATTTCACTAACGAAAATCTGAGGGGATAACAGGCCTTCCGAACAGATATTGACCGAAGCGATCCTTTAATTTGGGTGCCCCTGACATGAGTTGCTATCAGTGACATTCTATTACTGTTTCTTGTTATATTTCTTCCACTGATCCTTGCCATATCGTAAAGAAAAAAAAAACATCTTACCTCATTTTAAGAAACCCAGGAACTGTTTGATGGGGCGACACGAAGTCAATTAAGCAGTGCAATCAGTGAAGTCAATTAGGCAGCGCAATCGGTGAAGAACGTTTACAATGATGGGTTAAATTCCCCTGGGAAATTATTCTTAACAAATTAGTTCCAATACCATTTGGAATCCGCGTTTCTGATTGGGCACAAACTTCGTGGCATTGCATTGTTTGTGCCCTGCCGGTTAGCTGCATCTGATTTATTTTAGGATATCATCAATCAATTACATTCAATTAATCACAATCGCTCGTCATTCCTTTTTTGCCTATGTGCATTTCAATTTATCAATCTCGCACTCCACACCACTTAGTAGCCATCGCTTATATATTTCCTGTTTGACGCGACATGTAAAGCCTGGTTTTCACTTGCGACGCAAGCACAAGCGCGAGCACAAGCGCAATCACGCAAAAAAGGGCAAATTTTGATCCTTGTGCTTGCGCTTGCGTACAAATAACGAAATGCAATGCGCTTGTGCTTTTGCCCGGGGGGGGGGGGGAATAATCCCATAAATTTCGGATAGGGGTGTGCCGCCAAGGTTCTTAAACCCTGACCCTATTTAAGGATAAAGAAAGCGAAAATTGATACCCTTTTTAAGGCCCAAACCCGAAAAATGACACCCTATTCAAGGGGAGGAGAAGCTTTCCGCGACGACCAAAATAACGGCTAACCGCGCACGGCAAGACACAAATCTTTATAAAATCGCTTTACTAATACCTGAAAAGAAAATTCAGTTTTAAGATACCTTTTTTTTCGTTTAGCTGGGCGTTTATTTTTGCTAATAGAATATAGGTACCCTATCTAAGGATCACACCAGGAACACAATGCCAAAAGGAGCAAAAATGATACCCTATTTAAGGACCAAGAATCTCAAAATCCATACCCTATCGGGCGGCACATACCTATATAGGCCACATATGGGAGTACCCCCCCCCCCCCCGGGTGCTTTTGCTTGAGTCGAAGCCGTTTTCACGGTGAAATAAGAGCTGTTATCCTTGCGCTTGTACTTGCGCTTGCGTCGCTAGTGAAAACCAGGCTTAAACAAGAGTCTGACAGAATTTACTCAAGCATTGTTTAGAAAATGTAGCTTTCGCTATATGAAGGGTATGACCCCCTCCCCCGGATTCCCTGCCCCCCGCTTTTTTCCGCGGAGGCTTAACTAGTAAAGGAAATAAGCCTGGATCAAAAATGACATTCCGTTTTGCCGAACTAGTCCAGTCATTTTACTAAAAATAATGGGTCAACCTGCAACTAATTGCAACAGAAGAAATTCCAACGGTTTTTGACCGAGAAACTTATCGTTAATATCATATCAAAAGTCCCAGAAAATCCCGGCAGGGAAAGTCATTGAAAAATGGGTGTTTTTAGAAGCTCCGAAACACGTTTTTAGAGATGCACGGAAACGAGGCTGAATAAAGCTTTTCCAAAAAAGCGCGTGCTTATATCTTAAAAGTCAAAAATACAACAAAATTTGAAACGATATCTCAATTGGAAGGTTTTCTTATTTTACAAATCAAGTAAATTTGTGATATTTCATTAGTACACAGCTTTAATTTTATGTCTATTTTAGTTGCTTGCCGCGTAAAAAAGTCTCAACCCTAGCCTGTGTATGGAACTGAATGACTTTAAGTAAAGTTGGGTTTTTTATCTGGAGCGATTTTTTATTTTTTTAATTTTTTAATGAAACTAGTTGAACTGTTTAAACCTTTCTTCAAAAATAGTGATACAATTTAAGGAAGCTTAATTTTCGTGTAGAAAGAGAAATAAAAGCGTGAGTTGGCGTGAGATGGAAGTTTTTAACTCGGAGTCGTGTATGAGACTCACACCTGAGGCGGGTGAGTTCGCAGGTATAGTTTGCTGTGTTTGACGCCTGCAGAGATTTTAATCTCCATCGAACAAAATGATTTAAGAACTTCAATGTTCTGTGCTCCGACCAGGTAAGTGTATTCTGAGTTCTCTTCAAGAGTAGTTTTTTCTTTCAAAATGGAGAAGTTTCCCTTTGCTGACTCATAGTGTATCGCATCCAATGCACTGTTTCTAAAGCGATTCTAACGAGTTTTCTGCGGCTACAGTATTTCTTTAAGTCTTTCAACGCAGTTGAAATGCGACGTATTACATTCTGGTTTCAAAAATATTTACTAAAAAGCGAGATCACTGCATACAAAGCTGCAGTGAGTTAAAATAAGAACAACGTTATCCTTTCTTCTACTTATAAAGAATGATATGTTTCCGAAAGGTTTTAAACCCGAATTTTTGGGCGAAACATAGAGCGTCTATAATAATATTGCAAGTTTGACACAGTCTAATTTATATCCTGGTTATTTTTAGACCAGCAAGAGCCTAAAATGGATGAAATGTGTTGTGCAATTTGTCAAAAATAGTATCTCTCCGTCTGAAGGGAAGTGAAGGTATAAACCGCGCAAGCGCAGAGCGCAATGACATCCAAACTATTCCCGGTCAAAAGTTATACAAGGCATATCGCCGCACGTATTGCCACCCTAGTAACATTGGCCAAGCCAAGAAGCAAGAAATTGCAAGCTCAAGTTAACGTCGATCATTGGATCGCAAGACTGAAAAATTCTTTAGCTTTAAAACTGACTGTTTCTACTGTGGTAACAAAATTGATTTTGAGAAGCAAAAGAGAAAGCCAGGAGAGGTGTTCCGTGTGACAACCATCGAGACAAGAGAGACTGTGCTAGACACATGTTCTGAAAGGGGGATTCTTGGGCTGAAGTGGTACAGGCGAGAATTTTAAATGTCTATGATTTGCCGGCCGCCGGTGCTGTTTACCATCAGCCATGCAGCGTCAACTTCAGGACCGAAAAACAAATGCCAAAAGTAATCAGTGCGTCAGATCAGCTGGATAGTAAGAAAAGAAAAAACGAAGCTTTTATCAAAAAGGTAAACTTTCATAATTACTCTCATGGATCTAATGGAGGAATATCTTGGTGACTCAGCTACTGCCGCATATAGCCACACCCATATGAAGGCAAGACTTCAGGAACACTGGCGATCAGATTATTATAACCGAGATCAACGAAAGCCAAATGTTGTAACATTTAGAAGTGCTGCATCAGCTATTCTGCACGAATTTCACTCACAGCAAAAGAAAGTTGATCTGGTTTCGGACAAATTAAGTATTATCAGAACTCGGCTGCCTCAAGGTTGATTAAGAATGACATCAAATTGCTTAAAACATCTAACGAAGTCTTCCCTTCGATCGAAACAGAAGCTGAGGAAAACGTTGACTTCCTTCCAGCCACTAGGTTTTTGAAGGGTATTCTGGTTGGTTAAGATAACGTGAAGTTAGCATCAATTGGATAGGCTATTGTTCAGACGGCGCGACCTAGAGTGATTCTTGCGCCTTTACACTGAGTTTGTTTAGCAGTGCAGCTTCATCAAAACTTCGCATCGAGATTTCTAATAGACAACCTTCTTCGCAACGGCTTCTTTTCTTCGTACCAAGAGGTACAGCTGTTTAATCAAAATGCTGCATTGAAACAGAGAACTGATAAGCCCGATTATGACGGAGAGTTTGCTCAGTACATAGCTGACAATGTGGACCATAATCTGCGAACCCTTGACGGTAACGACACCTTTCATGGCATGGGCATGATTCGTATCATCACTCCTGGCACTAACCGAAAAAGAAGCGTCCCGAGACGAAAGTTAAGTCCTCAAGACATCTCAGCAGCTGGAAACGTTGGAAATAAAGGAAATAAAGTACAATGACGTAGTTGTTTCAAGAGAAAGTAGATCCCACAGCGAATTTGGACATACTTTGGAAGAGGTTTCTGCTGTTTAGCACCACACGCCCAGCATGGGCTGGAATGATGCAAGCTGTCCACCGGGGTAGCCATCAGGGGAAGTCATCAATAACACTTCTACTGATGATCGACCTGAACCCAAGTGAAGTCACATGTATTTCCTCCACTCTGAAAACATGCGCGGCGCCACAACATCGCTAACCCCATCAAGATTTCGATGATAGCGATGATGACGTTGATTGACACAAGAGCTGGAAGAAACTGTGAAATTCGTTTTCAGTTCACAAACGATGTTCTTTTAGAATATTTCACCATTGTGAAAGATATATTTATTTGTTGGCTCGCTTGCAAAGTTTTGTGCGACCCATAAAAGGATAATAAACTATCGCAACTACCATTTTTGGTGTAGACCGATTCGCTTCACAATTGAAAATTTAAATATAATGAGATTTATTTTGCTTATTGAATACTTTTTGATTAATTTTTCCTCCGGATGAAAGTTTTCAAGCATATTTAAAGTATATTTCATGGTTTTTGGATGAAATAAATGAAATTCTGGCCATAAACAAGCATAATAACAGAACTTCTGTTTTGGAGCCTCGTTTTCATGTTACGCAAAAGCACGACTTAGAATCCGTTAAATTTTCGAGATGTTCCCATGCATGGATCCTTTGGGACTTTTAGTATGTTGATCTAGAGACTTATTCGAAATGATTTGCGGTCAGAAAGCTTCTGTTGCAATTAGTTGCAGGTCCAACCACAAAATGACTGGACTAAACATTTGATAGCAAAATAAGTTCTTAACATAGCTCTCTGATTGACTGTCTGTTTGGTCAAAACACGGTTTGTGTACACTAGTACATGGTGAATGATACAGGTTTTCTGATATAACTAGTGGTACCTATCGGTAGAAATGCCAACGAGTACAATGGGAGAGAAGAAGGGAGGATAATTGTAAATGTTTGGCTGAAATTACGCTTTATGATTTTGGTTCGATCAATAAACATTTCGCGTTTTCTTTGAAAACCTTGAATGTTTCTGGAATAAAATGCGATTTTGTGAAGGCTATAAATAAAATGAGAAAGGAGTTCTACATGATACCAAAGTAGTGAAGATTTAGTGAGAAAGTTTGTAAAATCCATGTTATTTGAGAGTTTCAAGCCACTGTTGTTCGATGCCGCTATTTTGGAAGTGGCTATGAGCCACTGAACTTGGAAAATAAATTACGAACAAAAAGCAAACATTTACAAAATTTGTCAAAACAAATCAATTCAAACTTCCCACACTGCAGTAAAAT
The DNA here is from genome assembly GCF_052425735.1 of Oculina patagonica. Lineage (NCBI taxonomy): Eukaryota > Metazoa > Cnidaria > Anthozoa > Scleractinia > Oculinidae > Oculina > Oculina patagonica. The sequence continues at coordinate 43,893,130 of NC_135761.1, forward strand.
CAACTCAACACATAAGTATCCAAAAAATTTGAGGTTTTAAAAGGTAAATCCCTGATCGGACAAGTTGCGTGGCCAAAGATGGAACAAGTTTATTAAAATATTTTATTATACCACCACCGTTCCGAGAATAATTCATCACGCACAATGCGTGATGTTTCAAATGTCACGTTGTTTTGTTGCAGCTTTTAGGAAAATTAAACGCCCGGTTGCCCGAGAAAAAAACGCCGGACAATCCAGGAAAAACATGAAGTATAGGGCATTTATTTTCTAAATTCGAGAAACGAAAAAAAAAACTCTAAATAGCTCTCTTCTGATCCATAAAATCACCACGAAACCAAATCCGTGTTGTTTTCTTAGCCAGACCTAACTTAATTACGCATGCAAATTTGTATGACTTCGAAATTTTCGAAGCTTTGGCAATTTTGAAGCTTTGTAATGCATTTCTTTCATTTATCTTAAATGAAATTAACTTCTAAACAAAGTTTAATTCCAGTTTCTTTCGTATTTCAATGTCTAGTTCGGTAATTTTGGCTTTTACAATCGAACAGATTTGAAATCTCTTTGTTATCTGAGACGCATCTTGTCTGGGAATTTTAGCCAATGCATCATGCACGCGCTGAACAAATTAGTAGCGCGCTGATTGGGCAAACTACAACAAAGTGTGCACGTGCTGAACAGATTCTGCTGATCAGATTGGCTAAAAACATCAGACATTGTGTCGTCACGATCTACCTTACATTACATTACATTACTTACATTACCTTTTCATTTTGGAGCGTTTGTGAGATTTTTTTCGCACATACAAATCTTCTCGCGGCTCTATGATCTGCCGCCTCGTCAGGCCTTCTGGTCTTCCAGAAGGCCTGACTCGTTGGCAATAACGCAATGATGTGATTTCGCATGATCGACCTCAAATGTTATCCGATTATAAAAATCATTGGAAAAATAATTTTCACGATGGAATCGCATTGAGTAGTTGATCGCGACGTTTCGATTAGGTTCAGGTTTGTTTACGTGTCGCTATAGCAGCGAACCAACATAGTACAAATAGCTGAACTCGACAGCTAATTACTTTTACCAAGATACTCCGGTAATTGAATTACACTACCATCCTAACAGATTACGACTACAAAAGCTCAGTAACATAAAAGGAACCTTCATTATTTCCAGCACGCCTCTTTGTAATATCGGATAAACAGTACTTACAGTAAGTACCGGTAAACTGTTTTTCCAGCTTATAAGCTGCTGTTGGCTTTTTTAAAAATACTTAAGTTATTACGGTTAAACAAGAATGAAATACGGCAAATTCTCCGTAGCACTTGTCCGCAAGTGCGAATGGCTCCTATTTTACAATCTCTTGATTAATCTTTTCATCGACCCTGACGACAACCAACCAGCGTTGGTATCGAGCAATATGTCAAAATGTTTAGTTGACTGACCCGCCTACCTCACACAACAGCGAACAATGAAAATATTTTAAAAATCCCGTCTGTTGTGTGGGCATTTTGTGTCCAGACCTCCAGACATAAAATGCGTACGGTCTCAGAGGAGCATTCAGTTGGCGGTGTTTTCGCTTTGTAGAAGAAAGAAGGAACAAAAATTAATGCGGCCATTGTCACTGAGAAAGAACTCGAAAAGAAAAGCTTTTTTTTTCACTAAACACATCAAGCTTTTTAGTCCCTTTTTAGTCGAACTTCACATTAGACGAACCAAACTGAGCGAATTAAGTTGACTTCGTCCGACTGAATTAAGATCAACCAACACGTTCTATCCGTTTGCTTCAGACAGATAGAACCGGTGTGAAGCTCGACTGTGGGAGAAACGTCAATCTTTTCATGAAACGAACTTAATGAATAAATTTAAAATTTGTATGACAATGTATTGTTATCCTCGAAATATTTGTTCTCGCTGCTCTGAATTTCAGTGAACTTAGAAAAAGTTAAGTGAACTTAAAAAAGCGTAAGAAGTTTTGAAAGCATATTTCGTTAAACGTTAACCGTGAAACAGTGATTCCAGTGGGAATATAACAAAGAATTCGAAAACATAGATCGGATTTTTTATGAGCTAACACCAAACGGTTTATAAACAGTAAGGGAGAACGATTCACGGACTATTGGATGAGCGCCTACATAATCACGGTTCGCAAGAAATTTTTATAAGAGTCGGTGTGTCACGGTCCAGCCATTGGTTGTTTTTTTTTTTTTTTTTTTGCCCGTCGCATTCACAGCGCAAAATAGAACGCTTTCATTTTAATTGACAAGGAAATGATCGTCTTGAACGAAAACAAAGGTTTGTGTATGTCCCTTTGTAATCAAAACTTTCGAAACATCTAGATCTCTATTATGTCCCAACCAACAGATTGGTACACTATTGTTGGTATTTTCCAAACATTATTCGAAAATATTTTTGTTTTAATTAGCATATAGTGTATCTAGTCGGCCGTTTTTTAAGACGGTGAGTTGAAAAGTTTGCTTCAGCTTGTATAGTGTTCCGATTTCCTTGAAGGTAAGTCCGTTTTATTAGGTGACTTGAATATGAATTGTATCTATGGATTCCCGATATCGATTTCTAAAGATTAACAACGCCTAGAGCAATTTGATCTTCGAGTCCGTCAGTTGGATACGCATGGGCTTTCAAAACAATTATTCTAAATAATACACCGCAAGTAATCTACAGCTTTCGCCTCCAGAATTACTAAAGGCTATTTAAGTATCTTGCACGTTTAGCGTTATATTTCCCGGTATGTAATAACAGCGTCGAATACTTCAAACAGCAGTAACGAGCTGTAGCGTATTATGAAGATTCACTGGTCGTTAGCGAAACCACTCGTAAGCGAAACGACCGCAATTCATTGGGGTCGTACGTCCCAAAAAACTGTTTTTTTTTGTTCTTCCTTGACCGCAAAAGCTCTCGTTTTCTCCTAAAGCCTTAAACAGCCATAAATTCTTGACCGTATATATATAAACAGCCAGATAAAAAGGAATGTAACCGTAAACCGACCCTCAAAATTGGCTTAAGCCGCCAGAGTGTCCAGAGTATAACAGTTCCTCGAAATAGCGAAATCGCTTCTCAGGGAGAGAAGTTCCAGGACAAATATTCTTAATGATTTAACTTCGGTTTTACCTTCAAACGGACTTAACCAATACCACTTCCACCATGACTAAATTTATGGAAAATTTACGGGGCTTTTCTTACAGATTCAAGAAACCCATATTGAACCCATTTTTCTAGCCTGCGAATACAGCCGCCTCTCATTCGCTTACGCTACTATCGCGTTTTGCACGTAGTAGCGGGACCAAGCCCCGGGGGGGGGGGGGGTACTCCCTATAATGGCCTATACGGGGAGGCTCCGCCCGAAAGGGGTACCTTTTTCAGGCTTCAGGTATATAAAAGGGTAGGGATTTCACAAGTTTAGGTATATGAAAGGGTATGTAAATCCGTGTTTTAGGGTTTTAAAAGGGCCTTGAATTAAAATATTTGAACAGACGCACTTTATGACTGTATTATTTTAATTTATAAAGCGCAGCATGAAAATGACAAGAAAACGTCCTGTTCTAAGTCTATGCCATGTCTTTTAGGTATATGAAAGGGGTACCTTTTTTCAGTAAAAGGTATACGAAAGGGGTACAATTTCTGTAAAAATGGTATATAAAAGGGTAAGGGGTAAGAGCTTGGGGCGGAGCCTCCCCGTACAAAACTTTTTTGAGTGCCCCCCCCCCCCCCCGGGGACCAAGCAGCTTGCGAGCAGTGTTGAAAGCTCAGAGAAATTTAACAGTTTAAGGTTTTTCGATACAGTTTTTTGCCGGACCAGTTTTTTATTATTCTCTGAATCGCGATAAAGAAAACCAGCAAAACTTTCACGATGTCAAGAGATAAGTTAACTTATTTATCGTTGCTATGGAAAATCGACTTTCACAAAAAATATATTCCATCAAACTTCAATCCAATCTGGTGTAATTTTTCATATCGATCCGAGTAAGGGAAGACTGCTTTATGGGCAATTGAAAGTTCATAGTGTTACGTATGGTCCGGAAAAAACTAAATCGAAGTCAGAAGGGTCAAAAAGGAAACAACAAAGATAAGGCACGCTGTACAAAACACACTAGCCCGCTCCTTACGAACATCACACGTAGCAAAACAAATCATCAAAACAACCTTGTCTTATTTAAATAAGCTAGGCAAGTCACAATAAATCGCGAAATGAATGGAAAGCACACAATTGGGCCATTCTGTGAAAAACGCACAATGGCAAAATACATAACACAAAAGAAAGGGTGTTTTCCATTAAGCTAAAGCATTCCGGAAATTTCGGTCCCAATTCAAATGGAAAGGTTCGTTTCTGTCCGTTCTGGCGAACCGGAATATTCGGCGCCACCTCTGGAGGTGGTCCACTTTTTTTAGGGTTTGTTTATTCTATTTGCAACCGGCAAATATACACACAACTTATACAGTGGTTATGCAGTTTTGTGTTCTCGAACAAGCTACGCGATTCGATCAGAGTCATGACTGGAATAACTCAAAACCTGCTCTTTGCTCTATCGGCAATACAGAAAGCTGTTTTATAGTCAGTCGCAAAAAAGTAAACATAGAAAGAAAACAATGTACTTAGCGTCTTATAGTAATCCTATTGTCCAGTATCTTTTTGTAAATTCATGCACTCAACCAAAAACACTTAAGGAATTATTAATTGAACTTGTTTTTATTCTAGCTACACAGCAATCTAACAAAACGCAATTGTTAATTTGGTTTTGCACTTTAGGGTCATGTAAAAAATAGAAAACCACAGTTGTTTCTAGTTTGCGACGGGATTGAGAGGACCAAATCCGCTTGCAGATATGGTCTGAGGGAACCAACTCCAGGGGGGACCAAATCCGCTAGGAAACCGGTCGGACCGAAATTTACCGTTCCATTTAGACAAACTGTTCAGTTTCCTTACTTAAGTTCAGTAGCGTCTCACAGATGCGGGGAACTGGGGAAAGGGATGCAAAATGAAAGGACACTTCCGCTCGGTTGGCCAAAACTAAGCGGAAAATGTCGGGCGCTTTCCATTCGACCAAAACTTCTGGTTTGAGTTTCCAGAAAATTCCAGTGCAAATGGAACAGCATTTTCCAACTTTTCCGGTTGACTGCACGGAAGGCAAAAAATTTTTGCATATGGTCAGGTAGTGCGTCTAATATGGAAATTTCTACGGTGCATTAAAATAATGCACTGTGACCGGTTTCGCAAATAAAAAGCATTCCGAGCACTGAAAATAAACTCAGGGACCTTTCAAAAGGCACACTACAAGCAACGGAAACGTCGCCAACCCAAAAAGTTTAATGAGCGATAATGAGCGTAGCCTGCACGCGCGTTATAAATATTTGTACATTTCTTTGCTGCCGCCTGCAAAACAACAACGGAAAGCAACCGAGTTCACCTAAATTTTTTATGCTTTTTACAAAATTTCCGGAAAAGAGGTCAACCTCGCAAGGTAAACCCAAATTTTCGAAAACAATTTTCGAGAACTTTCTGTTCCATTTGATTTTGCTTCTGGAATTTTCCGGGGTTTTCGTTTGAATGGTTCGCATTTCGGAAATTCAGCACTTTCCGGATTTTCTGAAAACTTTCCCAGGAAATTTCTGTACCATTCGTCCTTGTTCCGAAATTACTGGAATTTTTGGTGGAATGGAAAGCGCCCGTCGTTCCATTCTACAACGTTCAGTTCCTGTTGGTCAGACCAGTCGCACTTTGAAAATAAAATTGAAAAGCACCCAAATACCACATTGTTTACGGTCGGAGCCGATGTACTACTAATTAGACAGCTTTTGTCATCTTGGAAAAGGGATTTATATAATGACCCCTCGTGAATTTTATCAAGAAATGTGAGTCTGATTAATACCTCGAACGTTGGTATTGATCCATCTCTTACGTATACGTAGGACAAAACCCAGAGCCAACTATAAACCGAGAGCACGCTGTGATATTTCATGTTTCAACTATTTATAAAGTTCAGTGAAAGTGGTTTATTTATAGTTTTTGGTTTGTGATTTCGTCAAGTTTACTTGCTTGCGCTACCAAGAGAGTCTATTTTTAGACTACGAGCCTAATTAACCGCAGGTTCACATCAGCTTTATGGCTCCCTTTATACCGACCAGTGTAAACGTGGAGGCAAGCGTGGCCGAGTGGTTTGGGGCGCTGGTGCTGTAATCCGAAGGTCCCCGGTTCAAGACCTGCCTCTGCCAATAGCTGGACTTGTTTCTCGGTTGTCCCGAGTTCAAATCCTCGACCACACTTTGTATATAGCCTACTGGTTTGCCTCCTGCCAGTTGGGATTTTTAATCTTGTTATGTTCATTTAAAATCATTTGTTTCCTCTGTTTCAGTGGCATGCCTGTAAACTAGCTATCTCGTTGAGATATGAAGCTAAGTGCATGACCACTATAAACATATATTTATTTATTTTTTATTTTTTATTTTTAAACAAATAAATGATGTACAGTATGTATGTAGGTGTAGCCCGAGTTTTCTACGAGAAAACTATCGCTTATACAAAACGAGGGCGAGTAGTATAATTGTTTCAGAAACTCTAAAGGCTGGTTCTCATATAATCGCCCTGATCGTTTTTATAACTTCTGTCACTTTAAAAAGTTTTATTGCGATCAGGGCGATTAAATGTGAACATAACACGGACGATAGCTAACGTCTGAAGCAATTGGGGCGATCACGAGCGCTTGGATTGCCCGTATATATGGCGTTTTCTATCCTTTTAGCTTCTCTTTCCCCTCTTCTTCGTAGAACTGCAATAACTGAAAAGATAGGAGGCCACGAGTTTTGCTTTTTCATCATGGCTGCCATTGTGTTGGATCTAGGGCTAAAATGATTGTTTTTCGTCGGTCTTCGCCCTTACCAGGGATCGGGACGATCATTTGAGAACCCCCGATCGCTTTCAATCGCTTTGACCACCTACGATCATCTCAGTATTAGCAAACGATCGATGCGATAGAAACAATCGGGGCGATCATATGAGAACCGATTGAGAACCAGCCTTTAAGAATTGCAGTCTAAAACCTACAGTTTTATGCGAATAATGAATAAATAATGAATTAATTATCTAAAATTTGGATACGTTAGTCAATTTTAAGAATCCATTCTTCTTATTAAAAATAGAAGCGCGGATCAAAGTTCGAATAAAAAATTGAAGTAAAGAGAAGGCAAAGAATTGAATAGTTTTCTTTCGAGAAGTTTCGCAAAAGCTTTTATTTTCGTTCAAGACGATCATTTTCTTGTCAAGTAAAACGAAAGCAATCAGTATTTTGCGCTGAAATGCGACGGGCTAAAGAAAAACAACAACAACAACAACGGAGTCCGTGACTCGCGGACTTCGACAAAAAATTCTTGCGAACCGTTATTATGTTGGCGCTCTTCCTAGCTCTTCCTATACGCATGAAGTCCGTGAAACATTTCCCTTCAGTTTTATTTTTTATATAGACCGTTTCGTGTTACATCATACGAAATCATCTTTATTTCCGATTTTTTTGTCATTTTATATTCCCACTGGAATCACTGTTACCTTTCAACAAAAAATTCTTCCGAAACTTATGCTTTTTAAAGTTCACTCAACTTCACTTTTGCGGGAGCTCGGTTTAAATAGTGCCAAATAGCACAACGTGCCTCTGCGCAAGAAACGTACATAGTTATATCGCGAATGGCTTAGACGACCCAGGATAGCGGCACAAACCTCCAACTGTTTGATAGGTTTTTGCATATTTAATTATATGCTTCACGATTACGCGGAACTTTGAAAGCTTGCGGTTGAACTTGAGCGCACGTCGTCACCTCGGTGTAAGAACCTGTGATATTTTTCTTTGTTTTGGAGCTTTTGTTTTCCTGCTCTATATTGTTTTTGACGCTCTTTGTTGCTTTTTTCGTTCTAATTGTTTCAGGTCACCGGTGAGTTTCACAGGTTCTTACACCGAGGATGAGCCAAATTTGTCCAGCGCGCGAAGGAGTCGAAAGTGAAGCAATATCCCCGAAGCCTTTGTCCGCGAGCAGCACCACGCCTAGAGGTATGTCATGTTCAGGTTCGATCCTTTCCATGAGAATAGTATTGCTAGCATCGTTTATTGCACCCGAAAGCCTGCTTGAAGAAAGGCAATGTCGCTGGGGTTGTTTACTAAAAGCTGGGTGTTCATCACATGGTGGCGTCGATGGCCACTCTAACCTTGACCCCAGGGCTCAACCGCCGATAAACTAAAAAATATTGACTTTACAGCTGCCCCGCTGTTAATCTTCTTTTCTCTTTTTTGGCCTTAAGGCCAAAGCCCTAGCCGGCGGGGGAAATTAAAGGCCATAAATTTCATGCCGCGTTCCATCGAATTGCGGTCGTTTCGCCCGAAAGCCCGTACGCCCGGAGTCTTTTTGCTCGCACTTGTCAATTCGCCCAGACTTAAACTAGAGTCGTTTTGCCGGGACTTAAGATATCTTGGTTGATTGGAATAGTTAAGTGGCTTAGCTCAAATAAAAAACACAGCATTAAAACTTTTCCTGATCTTTGGCGATAAGAGTTCATCGTAGCACGCGTTTCTTGAAAGCATGCATGAATTATGTTTCGCGGGGAATTTGCTCTTTACTGTCTGCTGCATCTTACAAGAGGGAATATGTTCTTAGAACGCATGTTCAAGTTTGATGGGTGTCAGACAACGTTTTGCACAATTGATTACCAAAGTGAACTGCCAATAAATAAAATTTTATGCCGCCGCCAAAACTCTTTAAGTGGCGGTCTCTGTTAAACCAGTCCATCGCATTTCGGGTTTAAAAAAAGTTTTTCCTCAAACCGTGTCAAGTGAACTACGTACCTTAGGTTATACCTAACTGCAACGACTTTAAGTTTTTGGAAACTAATACGTTTTAAAGGTGTATTTTTAAGAGCTCTCAGTAGTCAAGGCTGTAAAAGGCCTGATTTTGAGTGTGGCCGGAGCGAAAAATTTCACAAGTTGATGAGGCCGCCGCTCAAAAACCATCAAACGCCAGAACGCAAGAAATTATTATTAGTATTCCCAAGTTAAATGGTCCTTCAAAGGTTGAGAACGCATGTTAATTTTGATATATTTTTATATACAGGGCAGTAAAAAATTTAAATATTGACAACAGTTTGATCGCTTATTATGAACATACAAAAGTATGGTGTATTCACCGGCATTCATTTCACAAGTTTAGACCAGGCCATTCTAAATCCCAACTGAATCCTACTAAACAGAAAAAAGCATAGAAATATCAAAAACCTTGCGCTTTTTATCTTCGTTTGCCACAGGGACTTCGAGCTTTTGGTGCTTATGCGTGCGTTTCACACACATTATGCAAATGGCGTTGCTAAACAAACGCCAATTATAAAAGAACCGTTTTTATTGTTACATTTCGCCATTCTAAGTCGAAAATATAAGACGGCCCACACAACTAAAACTTGTAAAACGATTTAAATAGCTAAATTTGCCGAATTACTGAGTATTAATATTTGCGTGCTTTTCAAGGGATGTGGCAGATATTATGCAAATTACATAGTCTGCAACTCTAAAAGCATTTTTTTCCTTTAAACTGTTTAATGTAAGAGAAGTTGTGTTTCATGCTGGTCGCATCTGAGCCGATTTGGACGAGAACAGCACGAGTACAGTCAACAGATAGCCTTGGGCATTACTTGACTTACTTGGACGTTCCTGGTGCGTAGAATGCATGCATGCTGATCGCTGGTGCCAGAACTTCGACAATGGACCAAGGCAGCCCCAGCAAATATTAGTTCCCCTTTTGCTTTATGTCACAAAAGTGGATGGACGCGAGATGGCTTTCTATTGAATCAGTGCATTGCACCAAGATAAAAAAAAACCTTAAGTGTCTATTCAAACGCCGCAAATTTGCGTGCACAGAAAGGGCGGCAGCTTGCTTCGAAATAAGCAATTTTTAATTCCCATTTGTCGTTAAGCACTTATAATCAAAGTTTGTATAAAACAAATGACACAACTGTCAGTAACATTTCTTACAAAAACTTTCCATGACATTAATGATTTAATCGTATTCATGAAAATTTCACCTCTCATCTTTGAAAAAATAAATATTTTGAATCGTTTCTGGCATTTTCCGAGGTTAAAATATTTTAAAATCGACGTTTCGATCAGTTTCAAACAGACTTTTTCTGGTTGTTTTAAAATGTTAACAATATGGCGGATCGTTTAGTTGTTCAGCATGGCAACTGCACAGGATGCATCGTGATCATTACACGACGTGTGTTTGATGTAATTGTTGCCGACAATTGACACAAAACGAGCACTGTAGTCGCTATTTAAAAATAATAAAAGAATAGAGCTAGCTCAAAGGGTAATGTAAACAAATCAAGTTGTGACGGCCAAAATATCGTTTTGCGTGCAAAGGTCTTTCTGAGGTCCTCAGTAAGTAATGAATTTTGCTTCTAAATGCAGCGATCAGTTATAATGTAACCGTAAGCTAAAATAAAATTGCAATGTAAAAGCGGACAGTGTAAAACGTAGTCTGCAGACCGGGGGTAAAACGAAGACTGAGGGTAAAATGCAGACCGAGGGTAAAGTAACGAAATATGGGTCACAAAGTCATTTTTAAGCGAGTTCAGGCTAAGATCGAACGGTTCGATCTTAGCCTGAACTCGCTTCGTGGTTTGAAGGAATGTACGTCGGAGAAAAAAGTGGTGATAAATATTTTTTCCGCGTTCACAACTATTTAAACGGCTTTTTACAGGCAGCTAACAGGCGCAGATTAAAGTAAAAGGTGCAAAGCGAGTGATAAACAAATTGAATAAACAAATAATGAATTGGCGTGACGTGGCGTATTTTGTATAAAATTCATTTCCGAAAGGACTGTAAACTGTAAAAAAAACCTTTTCTGATATAGGTCAACTGTAGACATGTTTGAGTTTGCTGAGCGCCTTGGAAACTTTAACCGCACATCCTACAGCATGATTCAAACACACTTTTTGGTGATCAACAAAAGTAGAGAATGACCAATCTACAGGCTTGGACTAAGAACCCAAACAAGAACCTGGTGTAGGTAGGACACACGGAAAGGTTTGATTCCCAAACATACCTACTCCGAGAAACGGAACTAGAGCAACCAAAACAACTCTTACGAACTAGACACTAGACAAAACCGCTAAAAAAAGCAGGGAACTGCGAGTGTAGGCTAAAACTTGAGCAACGTTGGACTCGTTGGACTAAAGAGTAACCTTGAATAACCTTGCTAACTGAAACACTTCACAACACCACTAAGAACATATTTTTTCTTCACGTGTTCACGCTTTAATGGAACCTGTCGGATAAAATGACTTTGTGGCTCTTATTTCGTTACTTTACCCTCCGTCTGCATTTTACCCCTGGTCTGCAGTCTGCAGTCTGCATTTTACCCTCAGACTGCATTTTACCCCCGGTCTGCAGTCTGCGTTTTACACTGACCGCTTTTACCTTGTAAGAGGCAACTGAAAAAAATTTGGCCTGAATTTTAGACGTCTTCCACTGGTCGCGTGGGAGAATTTATACAAAGCTCACAAATCGTCGATTTTTAAAGGTACATCACTCAGTCCTGTTAGACCAGTTAAACCTGAATGGTTCTTCGAAAACAAGCCTTATGCTTAAACGACTACAGATTTTGCATAGCACGTAATTGGTTTGTAAACTGATCAACATAAAACAGCGAAATACAAAAAAGTTCACTGACAATGTTTCTTGAAACAAGACCAAGCTTAGCAGACAACGTAATTGCATAATATTTGCCACGTTTCTTGAGCACGCAAAGATCAATACTTAATAATTCGCCGGTTTTAACCATTTAAATAGATCGAGAAAGTTCGAAGACGCTGTGGCAAAGGAAGATAAACTCAGAGACTCAAAAGATAGTACGGCATTATAATAATAATTTAGCTTGATGAGTTGACTTTTCAGTTTGAAGCGTTGTTTTACGTTTACTTGCTTCATTTTATTTTTATTAAGATGTTGATAGACAAAACGTGAAACATTTCGATTTTGTCATGTAGCAAACAACTAAATCGCGTGCGACCTGCAAAATATAGCAATGTTCACAAAAAAATTAAACACGGAAAGAGCTCTCATTACATTTTACACGAACACATTGCTTTAATCGAACTTAAAAGCTAATTGCAGTCGTGAGATATTTCTATTTGTAATAAACCTGGATATCTTTTTGTCTTCTTGGGCCCAGTTGTTCGAAGGGTGGATAACGCTATATATCCGCCGGATAAATCGCTATCCAGTGGATAAATGCTAACAAAAGAAACTACGCTATCCACTGGATAGTGATTTATCCGGTGAATAACGTTATCCACCCTTCGAACAACTGGGCCCTGAGGATTATCTTTTCGATATTTGAAGAAAAAACATGTTTTTACCAAGTTGTTAGCCTTTGCTAAAACGTGTTGACATTGTGATTACGTGCGTTCTTCTGATTGGATAGTAGCACCAAGATGTTGATAGGAAAACGAGGAGGAAACGAAACAAAAACACTTTCGAAGTAGCAAACGTGATACTTTTACTTTTGATGCAAACGTATGTAACAGGATACTCTTGCTTTTCCCTTAAACCGTTGTGAAGCCTGAAAGTCGAATTAATTAATTTGCGGTTTTACTGGCGCCACGACGTCTACAAGAATCCTACCGCATTAACAAGCTCACGACGTAAGGCTTAGATGCAAAATTTCCAAACACGTCCCTGTTATATTTACTTTTGTTGGTTTGAATTTCAGTTAAACGTTGATACTTTTACCCTGTAGAAACGTATGTGGCATGATACTAAAAAGTATGTAATATAATACTTTTTGACGAAAACGTGTGTAACTTAACGCAGATTTTGCAAACAGGGCGTGGTAGTTGTTTTGCTGTCAATAATAAAACTAATTTTAACAGTTGTTGTCGATTAATTCAAGAAATTTTTTTTGCCAGATTTTGAGATGCCGAAGGTCACCCTTTTTTTCAGAAAAAGGCGTTGCCATTTCACCTAGGAAAAGCCTTTCACATGAACCGCCGTCTAATTGCCTAAGTCTAATTTATTTAATTTGCGTATTTATCTTGGCGCCAAAGAGTCTACAAAATCTTTTCGCAGAAAGACACACGCGATGTTCGTGAGAGTTCCAGTGTATAACGTTGTCTAACCTGCACATGTTTTTAGCACAAAGTACTTTGTTCCAGAAAGAAAAGTAACACGTGCACAAGGAGAGCATAGCGTTTTCTGAAACAAATACATAACTTTGTGCTCTTCATATAAAAGCAACATAGATATATTCTTCCCGTTTATCAAGGACACGCGGTCAGGTGCTCACCACCCCCTACTCCTTTCACAGAACGTACTGATTTAATCAGCGCATAAGTGGTTTAGGGGCTTAGAAGACGACAGCACGCTCCATAGGCCCTTATCGATTGTGCATAATTTTGGCATAATTTGGAAAAACAAGCATAATTTTTGATGATTGATAATGATGATGATGATGATGATGATGATGATGATGATGATGATGATGTAAACATTTTATTCTTATCTTTAACACAGTAATGGCCTTAACCCCTGATCAAGTTTTGGAAAAAGTTGGCAGCTTTGGTCGTTACCAACTACTGTTGCTACTCTTTGCTAACGTTATTGGCTGGTGCTGGTATGGCTGGCCAGCACTGCTTAACACGTTCATCGCTGCTGAACCAGGCTGGCGCTGCGTCCAGAATGGTAACAACAGCGAATGCAAAGTGAATGAAACCATATACGTTGGGGATGACAGATTTTATGACAGGTGTGAAATTTCGAGGGATGCTTGGGAGTTTGCTGACGACTTCACATCAGCTGTCACAGAGGTAACTGCCACAACTCTTACCTATTATTGTTGTACTTCCCTAGCTGACTCGAAAGGAAAACAACCACAAAATTGATGTAAGGATGATTAGGATTGATCTTTAATTTCACTACTTTTTTTGAAAGTCGGAAGATAAAGTAAATTAATACAAAATCGATTAGTTGATGATGATAATTATTATTATTATTATTATTATTATTATTATTATTATTATTATTATTATTATTATTATTATTATTATTATTATTATAAAAGACAAACGTTTCACTCGTTCCAATTGCAATGTATTCTGATTTTCTTACAGTTTGACTTGGTGTGTGACAAGGAACTGTACGGTACTATCTCGTCCTCCTTGGTCTATCTTGGCTCGCTGATCGGAAGCATCGTTATGAGCACTTTATCAGACAAACTGGGCAGGAAAAAAATCACATTTGGTGCTGGTTTTATAGTTTCCATTTTTAGTCTGCTGACCGCTTTCCCGAAAGTTTACTGGCTCTTTGCTGTCTTCCGTTTTTTCGTTGGGTTTGGTTTTGGTATGTATAAATATTTGTCCACTGAGGAAAATATAAATTAACAAAAAAGACGTAAGAATAGATTAAAGGAACCGTGTAACGGATTTTAGCCAAACTTAGGCATAGGAAATGACCTTAAAACAGTGAAGGAATATTTAATTAACACACCAAATGCAAAAGAAGGTACGGATGGCCAAAAGTGTCGAAGAGTGAAACGGATTGCGATATGGCTCTTTAAAATATGGTCCGGCGGAACAGTTTTCAAAGTTAATCTTGTCTGCTTGTAACTTTAATTTATGACGCCTGGGAGACACATTTGGCTGCAATGAAGCTATGGTTTTGTCATTTAGTATCAAAGAATTAATTTCTTTGCAAAAATTTAGTTTCATAGCGAATATTTGGCAAAATTTAATAACATAAGATTAACTTAGCCGTGACAGGAGCCTGGCCGTGACAAAGTCCCTTTAAGAATACTAAGCAAGTGACAAATGCGCACGAGTCATTACCCCTTTACATCAAAACAAAATATAATGTCGCTAACGCTCGCTTACTTTGAGAAATTAGATGAAATTGAAATCCGTGTTGTGGCCCTTTCCAGTAGTTGAAAGACGTTTGCAGTGTTTAATTCTGGCGACCTGGAATTTTTTAAAACTATTGAAATATAGGATGGTGGATTTGCAATATATTTCAGACGTCATGTTTTTGCAATGTGACGTCATATTTGAGATGAGACTGTTATCGGAATGAACAAGTTAGTGTTTGATATGCCATACAAGTTCCACCAGTAAATTCGTCTGGAAATATAGGGTTGGATAAGCTTTCTGGCCTACAAAAAAACTTTGTAAATGTAAAAGACAAAATATTAATTCCTGTATTTTTATTTTAATAGGAGGAACAGGAATTACAATGTTCGTATTAGCCCTCGAGTTCGTGGGCATTAAGCACAGAAGCATGATGGGGACATCTGTGTGGTTTTCTTTTACTCTGGCTTCTATGGCCTTAGCAGGGATTGCTTATCTTTGCACAGACTGGAGGATACTGTGCATAGTGACTGCGGCATCAGCAATCCCACTCCTGATTGGCTACTGGTATGCAGTATAGTAATAACTCCTTGATAGTGTAGTGTAAAAGAATAAATAATTTTGAGGTATTTAAATTAAAGAAAAAAACAAGAAAAAAATGCAAAAAAGTTAATAGTGCTAAGGCTATTCCGGGCAGCCAGGCGTGCTCAATTCATGCGTGGTACACAAAAATTCGATGCTGTGCGAACCTCAAGACAATAGAAAATCCCCGCAGAGCACAAAATTGTCCAAAACTATGACATTGCCCCAATGTTTACTTCATTTTTGCGTTTATCATAGACCACCTTAGAAGTTTTCAATGAACATGAAATTCAAGGATTGTGTAGTGCATTCATCAATTGAAGCCCTGCCAAATTTTTAAAAATGTGAAAAAATGTAAATGTTGTTTATAGTGGTCATGCACTTAGCTTCGAGATAGTTAGTTTGCAGGCATGCCACTGAAACAGAGGAAACAAATATTTTAAATGAACATAACAAGGTCAAAAAATCCCAACTGGCAGGAGGCAGACCAGTTGGCTATATACAAAGCGTAACCGAGGATTTGAACTCGGGACAACCAAGACACAAATCCAGCTAGTGGCAAAGGCAGGTCTTGAACCGGGGACCTCGGGATTACAGCACCAGCGCCCTAAACCACTCGGCCACGCTTGTCCCCAACTTTGAATAAATTTTAAAAAAATCTACGAATTTTGAAAAAACGCTGTTTTCGTAAAAGTAGTCTTAGAAATTGTGAAAAAGCTCAACATTGAGTTTCAAACTAATTCATATATTTTCATGTTTTTCGAAATCGCGCAAGTCTACTTGCTTTAGAGCTAGAACAAGTTTGACGTAATTGTCACTTGATATTCATTCCGATCTCCAAAAATCTGATATCATATCGAGCTTTTAGTCTACATGTAATGGATGCGTTATATTGGATATGTAATTGAAATCAAGCTGTTTAGGTTTGGGAGGTTCAAAATTGGAAGATGCTCCTAAAAGTTACTGGGACAAGCCATATTAAAGGGACGGTGTCACGGATAACAATCAAAACCCGCGAGTAAGAACCTAACATTTAAGAACCTTTTAGGCTAAAATTTGTAAATCAGACCCTATTTTTATAAAAACCTATTTAGCCTCAAATTTTGAAACAGGTTCTTAATTTCCACAATCGATTAAAAATGTTTACTTTTGGGAAATACTTTTGGACAAATCATTACTGTGCATGTAAATAATGTCATTGAGGCCTTATGTGCCACGAGGCACAAAGAAGCTAGGTAACAGGTAACAGGTAAATAATGTCATATTCTAAATAATTAGTGAGCTTCATTTTTTACATAAGCACTTATGTGGTATGCAAATTTATACAAGGGATAGGCTGAATACCACTGAAAGTTCTATTAGCATCAATGTAAATATATTTACTTCAGAAAGTAAGACCCTATTAAGAACCTGAATAGCCTAAAGTTGTGTTAACTACCATTTTTATAAGAGCCTGTTTAGGCTAACCTGGAAAAAAATTAGGTTCTTACTCGCGGCGTTTTACTGTATAGCTAAAATTAGGCATGGGAAAATATGACCATCAATTCGTTGAAATATAAAAATAGCCAGGTGAATAACCATTTAAAACCGTAAAGGAACATTTCAGTAACACACCAAATACAAAAGAAGGCACGGATGGCCAAAAGTGACGAAGATTGAAACGGATTGCGATATGGATTTTTGAAATATTGTTGGGATAAACGTTTCCAAAGTTAATCTTGTTTGCTTGTAATGCATCAGTCAATTGAAACCCCGGCCCCCCGACCCCCGGGACTTAGCGGGGATTTAACGCGTCCAAAGCCGGGATTTAACGCACTTTTAACGGCGCGTTGGCCCCGGTGGCCGGTGGATTTAACAAAATGTCGGTAGACCGGGGCCGTGGATCGGTGATTTAACAGCACGCGATCACCTGAAGCGGGGACGACAGCTGGGGTTTAACATCAAGGACTGTATTTTTTCCTCAAAATGTTCGTTCCTTCTTATGGAATCTGCCACCTTTGTACACTATCGTCTCGAAGAAAGTAGTTTCTGTTTGTGAGATTTCAGTCGTGAATTATATCGTAGGGTGAAAGTTGTTTGCCTTTTGAAACTGAAAATAACTTTTCTATTTTGTCTCTTCTTATGTCCCACATTGAAAAGACGTCGTCAATGAATCGTTTCCAAAGGATAGGTTTATTGCTACTTTTTCTGAACATATCGTTTTCTATTTTGGCCATGAAGATGTTAGCAGAAGCTACGGCGATTTTCGTGCCATGGCTGTTGGATGGGTTTGAAGATTATCTTTTCCACTGAATTGGAACAAGTTTTCTTGAAAGATCAGACTCGGAGCATCTTCGTCTCAAAAAACCTGTTAGGTACAGGAGAGTTTATGAGACAGAGAAGGCTTTTTTAGGCTGTTTAAGGTGGCCCGCGGCTAATTCCGGGAGCGAAGGTGCTATTTTTTAAATCGAATTTTGGGGATGAAACCGTAACCGATTTCTTTGATTTTTGGTAGTCGTAATAACAAATGTTTAAATTTTATAAATCTTTACCTTTTAAAGCCCAAAATATAAACAATCGCGAGAAATAAGCGCTTTATGGAAAACCTTTTTTTCGAAAATATGCGAATATTTTCAAAACGCGAAGATAGATTTTTTTCTAATTAAGGTCAATTACTTTAAGTAAGCCTAGGTTTCATGTGAGCAAGTTTCAACTAAATCGGCTGGGTAGAAATTGCTGCACAGTTGACTGTTTATTTTTCGCATAAAAATATTGTAATTGGATATTTTCGCCAGCTATTGCAACAATGCTTAATTAATGCTAAGATCACTTCTGTCATTTGAAAGCTCAATACCTCCTAAAAAGTTGCTGAAAAATCTGAAACGATCGGATATTCTCCGCAAAAGTTATAATCAAATGAAGCATAAGTGGTTTACGGTGCGAAAATTGCAAATTAGAAAAATTCAATCTTTTTCGAATTAAAAAAAATCGACCGATTTTTTTTCTTTTAATTTTTAGTATGCAAAAATCCAACATATAAGCAAACGCCCTCATCTAGTTTCGAGCGTGAAGACTCGATGAAACTCGTCAAATTTGGCTCTTCAAGATAGCTGCCTCTCGTCCTTCAATTTAAAGCGCTTTGGAAACCCCTCAACTAACAGTAAATTATTCAAACATGCCGCATTCTCAAGATTATTTAGCACCTGGAAATGAACGCCCGTTTATTTCAAGGTGCTAAAAAATCTTGGGAATGCGGCAAGTTTGAATAATATACTGGAACACAAGGGTTTCCAAAGCGCTTCAAAATGGAAGACGAGAGGTAGCCATCTTCACGTACTAAATTCGGCGAGTTGCATCCAGACTACACAAACGAAACTAAATAAGGCCGTTTGTGTACATGCTGGATTTTCTCATACTTAAAAATAAAAAATAAAAAATCGGTAGTTTTTTTGTAGTTCGAAAAACAATGAATATTTTAAAAAATACACTTTACGCACCGTAAACATCTTCTGTTTTATTTGCTTATAACTTTTACTAGGAGTTTCCGATCTTTTCAAAATTTTCAGCATTGTTTTAGCTGGTATTAAGCTTTCAAATAATCAATGCAATCAAAACATTACACAAGCGTTGTTGTAACAACTGGCAAAAATACACAAGCATAATATTTTTAAGCTAAAATCTAACAGTCAACTGTGCAGCAATTTCTACCCAGCCGATTTCGTTGAAACTTGCTCAAATGAATTCTTGGATAATTTGAACGTATTGACAGCAATAAGAAAAAAATCTATGTTCGCGTTTAGAAAATATTCGCGTTTTATTAAAAAAATAGGTTAATTTAAAAGTGCTTATATTTCGTGTTCACTGTTTTTGTTTGTTCCAAATTTTAAAGCTTTATCAAATTTAAACATTTGTTTTTTCGACTACCAAAAATCAGAGAAATCGGTTAAGGTTTCCATGCCCAAAATTCGATTTAAAAAATAGCACCTTCGCTCCCGGAATTAGCCGCGGGCCACCTTAAGCAGTGCAATCTTCTCAATAAAATTATTAAAGTCTGTCGCACAAAGCTTGTTTCTTTGCTACCGGCTGAAGTTAACTGTTGATAAAAGCTGAAATACGTTCTTCCGACAGGTGTGTTCATAATAGCTAATTACGGGTTTGAAATTTGGCAAACTTGTGACTGACTACGAAAACTGACGAATTTCTTATAAATATTTTTCTCAAAGTAAAAGGCTATTTGTGGAAACAGGTTTCTTTCCTATCTTATAACTATATATGAAGAACAATAAATGAAAGAAATAGATTTTTCAACTTCCGCAACGAAAGAAATCAAGATTTTTGCCTGGTTTTTGCTGAAAGTCTTCCTTGAGTTGGTTCCTTATTTGGTTCGTATTCCCCCGCTATGCGGGGCTTTTAACAGACGTCTTGGCCCCTATGGCGGGGTAAAAAGCCGGGTTTTAAGAGGCTCCGACTGAGAATATGAAGAATCGTTGGACAGGCTGGGGAAATCGAAAATCTTGAAACTCTGCCTGAATAACACCTTTGGGGAACTACGTTCGAAAATATTATTCTCATCTTCTAGGAATTTATGGTTTTCGAGAAATTAAGAAAAAACGAAAATAACGGTTTTAGCTCATTAAATATGCAAAAAATATGCGTAAAAATGGCAAAGTTCTCGATATTCCTATAAGAGCAATTTTCAATGCTTTGAATCGAAATAAACTTAAAATAATAGCTTGACCTTTCTTCTACCAGGCAACATAAACTTTCAATTTTTTCCGGCTATTTTGAGGTTTCCTTCGCCTTTTAAAATATTGCTTTATCAAGCACTTCGGGAAAGGGCATAAATTGAGAAACTTTGGAGGCCGAAAAAAAACCTTGATATGTCCGATAT
The DNA here is from genome assembly GCF_052425735.1 of Oculina patagonica. Taxonomy (NCBI): domain Eukaryota; kingdom Metazoa; phylum Cnidaria; class Anthozoa; order Scleractinia; family Oculinidae; genus Oculina; species Oculina patagonica. The sequence continues at coordinate 43,913,457 of NC_135761.1, forward strand.
CGAGTCAAACTAAACACTGTGCAAAAGCTCGATGTCTCTTCTGTTATAATATTAAATAAAAAATCTGGGTACTCAAGATTCACACAAATGAGAAACGAAAGTTTACGACCTCCTCGTGTCTAATTTGCATAAAGCTAATTTTTGAATTCGTCCTCCGCTAAGTGATCTGGTCCGCTAAATTCAAATTTGGGAGCTATGATTTGCACAAAGAAAGTAATTTTAAACTTTATTTGATTTTGTTGACGTCTTATGACTATCAACAGGTTATATAGACGCGAAGAAAGAAGAGAAAACAGTAAAATTATCGAATGAGCTCATTGCGTGACCTGCGTCACGGTATGAATTTTCTTGTCAATAATTGAATTAAAAAAATCGGAGGAAGATTTGTTTGTTAGGACTCTTACATTTCAAATTTAAGATTAAAGATTAAGATAATAATATCGTTCACTTACCTGAAATTAGGAATGATTTGTATATTTTATTTACTCGCATAACTTACGTCAAAAATATAAATCGTGTAGTTATTATTAATTTGGAAGTTTACTTTTTACGAACATAAACGTAAATAATTATTAAAACTATGATGGAAATATATCGCTGTTAGATCCGTTCAGTTGTAATTAATGGAAATAAAATACGAAAAGTTTCTCATCTTGTTTTAAAACAACTATATAAAAGGTTTCGATCGTGCAAAATCCATTCATTCATTCAGATGTACATCACAAAATTAGATTAAAGAGACCGAACATGTACACAGCTACAGGACCCGGCGCCAGGACATTTATAACACAAAGCACGAAACTATTCGGCTGAAATTTAAAAATAGAATGACCCTTTACAGTTGTGCCTCTCTTGTTGGTGGGGATTGTTCCAAGCCCAGAAAATCCAGAATTTGTCCAGTTTGTCACAAAATTTAAATTTTGCGTGTGATTTTTCCATCGCCTGTGCTCATTAAAATCAAGCGTCCGGGCACGATTTCAAAACAAGTGAAATCTTGGGTTGTAGAATGTGTGTTAAGTTAAAGCATAGTTAGTAGAACAGTCAATAAAAACTAATACTCTGCCTTTGAAGGCGCATTTAATACTTGTGATAAAAGTTTACTTATTTGCTTGGAACTTGAAACCCGAGACGTCGCGAAACCGCAAAACTTTGATTAGCCTGCGGTATTGTTGGGCTTTTTTAAAAGTGCCCAACAGCAAGCGCTTGTACTGAAGGCTAGTAGGGTAAGGTCAACTGTCATTTTATAACTTAAAACCAGTATTAAATTTACAATATTAAAGAAAGTGTTTTAACTTAAAAGTCTAGGAAATACTAGTAATCATGTAGGCTATTATTCATTAAATTTTTACTTGGAAGATGCTACTGTGGGCTTAAACTCAAATTAAATGATGTGCATCTGAATAAATGAATGAATGGTTTTTGCACGATCGTAACCTTTTATATAGTTGTTTTAAAACAAGATGAGAAAATTTTCGTATTTTATTTCCATTATAAATGACAACTGAACGGAAACTAACAGCGATATATGTTCATAATATTTATGTACGTTTATGTTTATAACTGAAGTCAACTTCCAAATTAATAATACTACGCAAGTTACGGCTTTGACGTGAGTTACCCGCCAGAGTAAATAAAAGGTACAAATCATTCCCAATTTCAGGTAAGTGAATGATATTATTATCTCATTCTTTAATCTTAAATTTGAAATGCAACTGAGTCCTAACAAACAAATCAAATTCAATTGTTGACAAGAAAATTTATAACGTGACGCAGGTCACGCAATGAGCTCAGTCGATGATTTTACTGTTTTTTCTTCTTTCTTCGCGTTTATATAACCTGTTGATAGGCATAAGTCGTCAACAAAATCAAATAAAGTTTAAACTTGCTTTCTTTGTGCAAATCATAGCTCCCACATTTAAATTTAGCGGACCAGATCACTTAGCGGAGGACGAATTCAAAAATTAGCTTTATGCAAATTAGACACGAGGAGGTCGTAAACTTTCGTTTCTCATTTGTGTGAATCTTGAGTACCCAGATTTTTTATTTAATATTATAACAGAAGAGACATCGAGCTTTTGCACAGTGTTTAGTTTGACTCGATATCGGACATATCAAGGTGCTTTTTCGGCCTCCAAAGTTTCTCAATTTTTGCCCTTTCCCGAAGTGCTTGATAAAGCAATATTTTAAAAGGCGAAGGAAACCTCAAAATAGCCGGAAAAAATTAAAAATGTATGTTGCCTGAAAGAAGAAAGGTCAAGCTATTATTCTAAGTTTATTTCGATTCAGAGCATTGAAAATTGCTCTTATAGGAATATCGAGAACTTTGCCATTTTTACGCATATTTTTTGCATATTTAATGAGCTAAAACCGTTATTTTCGTTTTTTCTTAATTTCTCGAAAACCATAAATTCCTAGAAGATGAGAATAATATTTTCGAACATAGTTCCCCAAAGGTGTTATTCAGGCAAAGTTTCAAGATTTTCGATTTCCCCAGCCTGTCCAACGATTCTTCATATTCTCAGTCGGAGCCTCTTAACACTTGGTAAATGTTAAATTCCCCGGTAAGTCCCGGGGGTCGGGGGGCCGGGGTTTCAATTGACTGAAGCATAACTTTAAATTATAACAGCCGGGAGACACATTTGGTTACAATGAAGCTTTGGTTTTGTCATTTTTATCCACAGAAGTAGTTTCTTTGCAAACATACTTTTTTAAAATATTTATTTTGTTAGGTGTCCTTATTAGCAGTGGGGGTTCCCACTTTGAGATCATGATGTAATAGACACAATAATAAACTAATTATTTTAATTATAAATGTTCATCATAGCGAGTATTTTGGCAAAACTTAATAAAATAAACTTAACTCAGCCGTGACACAGTCCCTTTACGAAGTCTAGCGTTCAATGTAATTTGTTGATTTTATTTCAAGTTTCACTCCAGAGTCCCTTCGCTGGTTGATACTGAAAGACAAGACCGACGAAGCTTCAAAACTCTGCAAGAACATTGCGCGTGTCAACCGCAAGCAAGTATCTGAGGAAGACTTACACTTCGCTAGCGTAGAAGTAGCCCAAAGAATGGGCGACCTTCGGGATTTGTTTGGGTCTGGAAGATATGCTAAAAAGACGCTTATAATGTGGTATTGCTGGTAAGAAACCTTATCCATGTTGCGAACGTAAAATTGGCCATTACGTCGTTGGTGGATACAGCTTATTCGAGAAAGGTGGTCAGAAAATACATAAAAGTGCACGCGGCAAGACCGAAATGTGGTATGGTAAGAAGTAGAGAGCTACTGCACGGGCTTTACGCGCAAAAATACAAACTTTTACATTTCCTCTTGACCAATGCAATATGCAAAATTCAAGTGAAAAACAGACCACATTTTGGTCTTGTCGCGTGCACTTTTGCGCTTTTTCCCCGACAACCTTTCTCGAATTAGCTGTATTATAGAGAATTTATCTGTTTATTATGCCCAACGCGGGCTGCTTGTTTTCGCAGCGATGACACCACTTTCAGATACTTCCGGTTTACATTTTTTTGTAGCGTAACAATCCATTCCTTGCTTTTCCTATCCTTGAAAGTAATAGATATTTGAGTAAACCACAGCTAGCACTTTTCATCTTTTCTTTCCGAGGCAAGTTTTATTTTCGCGATGTTTATTCCAAAAAAAATTGTAACGTAGCTTGAGCAGTCGATTAAAAGTTTGCTTCGATGGAACCTCTAGGGGGGATCATTGGATGCCGAAGGGCATCGTTTTTCGAATCTGCCGTTGATATGGTTGTATGAACAAAAACTGAAGCCTCTCATTTTTTAAACAGAACAAAAATATGATTACTGTGAGTACCCATTAATTAATCCTAACGACAAACCCAAGTTCCTTAACTTTAAGCTGTTCTTAGTATAGGAATCTTTTCTTCTAGGTTTACGAATGGATTGATGTATTACGGTGTCTACTTCAGCATACCGTATATTGGTGGCAATATGTACCTGAACTTCTTTCTTGCCAGTGTCATAGACCTTCCAGCAATCCCAGCAGGCATTTGGATTTACAACAGGTCAGTCGCACCGGTTTTTTTACCATTTGTTTCACTTTATAATGATTTCATTGGGCATTTTGGCGTATTTTGCGGGCTTATATAAATAATAAAGTGGGCTAAAATACATTTTTACCCGCTGCCGTGGACCAATCAGAAACAAGAAAATAACGAAGCCAGCCAATCAGAACTGAAAACCATTCAACTGTTCGCGCCGTTTTCATGCTAGCTGGCAACACTTCAAGCTCCGTTTAATTTGAGCTGAGGCTCTTCCATCTGCAACTGCAAACTGTTCTTGGGCTTAATAACGACACAATAGCTAAAAAATGGGAAAGCAAAGTCTCAGTCTTCTCAGCAAGATACAAAGGAACTACATAAACTCGAAGGAATAATCCAGGCGGCAAAGTGAATGTAAGTTTGTCTTCGTTAAGCGAACCTCGCTGACTTTAGTCATTATGCCAAACTGCCAGTTCAGTTACCAGTTCAATTAGTTTTAACCTTCTAAATGACAACTATTTCTTTGATGTCGATAGAATCCCGTAATTCCTTTTCGAGCAAAGATTGTTTTGAGTATTTTTTTTGAAACACCTGGCTTTCTTTCAGAAATAAACGCCGACTCGCAACGGTAGTATTCAAGATATCGCTTGCTGTTTTTACTTCCTTTTCTAAATGCCCTCTGAAATTATTGTTATAATGGCAATAGTGTCGATATTCTTGGGTGTAAATATGTTTTTGACCCTTCTCTGAGCCCGTTTTAGCCCTAGCCTGTGCCTCGGGTTGAATATGACCTCGCATCATGTGACTCCAAATTCGAGCAATGATTGGATAACTGTTTGTTTTGATCTGCGGATCAAAACATTTTCAAAAGTGGACATTCGTCTGGACTGTTATAATAAGTCGGGCCAGATATATATTTACGCCCAAAAACATCGGCCCTATTACTATCACAATAACTTCATAGGGCATGTTTTGTTATATTAAGGTTTGGTCGCAAGAAAGGTGTCTTCATTCCCATGCTGTTAGCCGCTGCTGGTGCTGCTGGCTCAGCTATTTTAACAACCTATGGCAATCCGGATAATGGTGAGTTCTGATGGAATTCAAAATTTGTTTGTGTTTCTGTGTGTCACAGAAGACAATAATTTGCCCTCTCTTTGTTATGGAATTCATTTTTAGGAATTCTTTCCTTTACTATAAAATGAAATATACCCTTTACCGCTACGTACAGACTACATACTCATAAATGTCACTCTTGAGTTGTCGGAGGGGAAGGAAACATTAAATATACTACCCCCTCTCTCTCCGCCCCACCTCTCTTTCTCTTTTTTACCTTCCCTCCCATCGGTTCAGAGTGATATATGTTTGTGAAGACGCATTAACAGCAAAAGGGGTTGATTGCGGAGGATGTAGGGAGAAGGAGGAGGAGGAGGAGGAGGAGGAGGAGGAGGAGGAGGAGGAGGAGGAGGAAGGAGGAGGAGGAGGAGGAGGAGGAGGAGGAGGAAGAGGAAGAGGAGGAGGAGGAGGAAGAGGAGGAGGAGGAGGAGGAGGAGGTGGAGGAGGAGGAGGAGGAGGAGGAGATTGGAGGTTGCGTGATGCCTCTCGAGTAAACTAATATTAGCTTCTTTTCGTTCACTTTTAGACGGATACCTTGCCGGCCAGATCATATTAGCCATGATTTGGGCCAAGTTTTGGATCACGGTATCATATGACGGCATATTTCTTTATGCAGCAGAACTCTTTTCAACGGTTGTCAGGTAATGCATTCAATAATATTTAACCTTTGGGCCTACAAGCATATTGATATCCCCACAAATATAATATATAATGCGCGGTGAAATAATTTTGCACTGAGTAGAAGGCACTTAGCTTACTCTACAAGGTGACATACCTTATTATGGCATCCCTTATTACAGGAAATTAACGCTTTGGGTCGGACCATTATTTTCCTGGAGGGATTATAAATTTTCCTCTGTATTTTTTTTTTAATTTGTGCAGCTCTACAAAATTGTTTTGTCGAACGACGCCTTCCTGCAAACAAGACAAGCAATTTTTCCCATCTTTTTTTCTACGTGCTGACACACAAATAAGGTTCGCTTTTTGCTGCCCTCAATCATTATTTAATTTAATATTTTACGGTGGTGACCAACGAATTGGAAAAAGAGAAATCAACAAAGCGGATCGAAATCCGCCAATCACTGCCCACGAACGTTTTCGTTTTCTGAGACGAACACCACGATGATTGGCGGTGGTGAAAGGCGAAACCATTGCTTGAATTTGAAATGTCCAGTCCTAGGCCTACTCTGGGCCCCAAAGTCGCCGTAACTTTGGGCGACTTAAGGCGATTTTGGGCGATTTTAGCTTATTTTGTCCAAAATAACGGACGATTTTGGGCGATTTAAGTCGATTTTGGGCGACCTTAGGCGATTTTGGGCGACTTTAGGCGACTTTGAGCGATTTTGAGCGACTTTAGGCAATTTTAGGTGACCGACCTAAGTACAGTTGTGGTAAAGCATTGTTACAGAAAATATCTATACTATCTATAAAACAACTTAGAGCGACTTAGGGTGACTTTAGGCGACTTTAGGCGACTTTGAGTCCTTGTGTTTTTGAAAAGCGCAATAATTTAAACTATTTTTGGAAGATAATTTCAAAAGAGCTAAAACCAATTTTATGTTAGGCATATGAGCTCCCAGTAATAACTAGTTGTTTCTTTATAAATCGCTCAACATTTTAACTCCTGGTAGCTAGTGACGCAAATAAAAAGCATACAGCAGGCAATACGCAAAGGGAGTAGCAGGCTTTTCTACTATTCAGCAGTAGTGGAGTCCTGATATGATCCTCTAATTTATTTCAGAGTTCTGTCATTTTTAATTATAGTCCTTTAGAACTTACAGAATTTGTTTCCTCGAATATCTTATCATTGTATTTTTGCACAATTTGTAAACAGTTGCCTTCAATTTACCTTAAAATCCCATATAAACCTCAATATCATAATTTGCTAATTGAAAAGTTCGATTTAATTTTAAAATAGTCTTACAATTAATAGATAGCCTGTTTATGGCAAAACTATTTGAACTTTTTGTTCCTTTAGGAACGTTGCCATGGGGACATCGGCCAGTGCTTCCTATATTGGCCAGTTTGCTACACCTTACGTAATCTTTCTGGTGAGTTTTTCTTTTTTGTCAGTTAGTTTGTTTGTAATTTGACACTTACTAACTCTATTTACTGTTATGATTGGTTAACAGGCAATGGTATATGAGCTCGTTTACCATTGACCACAAATATGCCAGCCGATTTGCGTTAACGAGAAAAGTTTTTGTCTTATCTTATCTTATCTTATCTTATCTTATCTTAATCTTATCTCATCTCATCTCATCTCATCTCATCTCATCTCATCTCATCTCATCTCATCTCATCTCATCTCATCTCATCTCATCTCATCTCATCTCATCTCATCTCATCTCATCTCATCTCATCTCATCTCATCTCATCTCATCTCATCTCATCTCATCTCATCTCATCTCATCTCATCTCATCTCATCTCATCTCATCTCATCTCATCTCATCCCATCTCATCTCATCTTATCTTATCTTATCTTATCTTATCTTATCTTCAATGATTGATTGATTGACTGATTGATTAATTGATTGATTCCTTCCTTCCTTCCTTCCTTCCTTCCTTCCTTCCTTCCTTCCTTCCTTCCTTCCTTCCTTCCTTCCTTCCTTCCTTCCTTCCTTCGTTTGTTCATTCATTCATGCAAAACATCGTCGCCGTCTAACGTCACTAACTGCACAAACTGATCTGTGTTCTTTTTCAGGCACGTGTTCACCCGATCTTACCGTACGGAATCATGGCAGTTACTGTCTTAGTGGCCGGGCTACTTTGTGTGATTCTGCCGGAAACTCGATACCAGCCAACATTGGAGACGTTGGAAGGGCAACAAGAAGAAGCATGGGATACTAAGTTTTAGCTATAGCGTATAAACGAAGTTTTAGCCTCCTTAATTTTACAAAACCTGCTAAAAGTAACCGAAAGAAATTCTCGAAAATGAACAGTAAGTTAGTTTGAACGTTTCTTTTTTATAGAAAGAACAATGCATCACAGAATAAGTGTATTTTAACAGATTGCCCTTTGCAAGTGCAATTATTGATTACGGATCCTGTTTATGAATATCTCGGGCATTTTCGGTATCAGTCGCCGTACTTCGTGCACACACTTTTTATAAATGCATATCGATGCGCGGAACCTGTGCCCCGCGACCACAATGATTTTAATTTTTTATACATGTTTTACCACTTATGCGCAATCAGCCTCCTCTGCAGGCAACTCCCTTTGTTACGAAAGAGACTGGGATCGATGGAAGAAAGAGTGGGACCGAGAAAAAGAGCTAAAAAGGACAAGGGGGAGGGGGACGGAGGAAAGCGCGCCCCTCATTTTTTCCCGGACTCCCTTGGCCCCAGTCTTCCTCTCTACTAGTTCCAGTTTCTCTCTCCCCTTCTGCTACCACAGGAATCCGAATATTAAGGACCAAAAGAAGTAACCTGCGGAGGAGGCTAATATGCAATTTTTGTTATATTTATTTTTTTATTATTTACTTTCAAACATGCTGTACTGCATGTTCCGTCGGTTATTAGTGATTAAAGATAGTTTCTTTTCGACCTTGGTTGTGAGTATTTAACGGGAATAGAATGTTGGGTTTTATGGTCTTTTCTTTGATCTGTCGGAAATCACACTTGCATTTATTCGTGTTTATTCTCACGACTCACAGAAGTTCAAAGCCATGCATTTTATTTTAACGTGAAAGTTAATAGTCATGGGAAAAAAGAATGTACCCTCTTGAATTCCCAGGTACGTGTTATCTTCATGTACCTAGGTAAATGAAACCCAGGCTAATTTCACCGGGCGTCTTTAACACACAAAATGGAGAAATTGCGAAATGAGAAAGCAACTAAGGGGCTCTTCATGTGCGCCCAGTAAAGAAGCTGTCTCAGTTAATGGGAAAAATTTCGTTGTCTGTTTATATGGGAAATTTTGGCCAAGTTGACCGGGATGAAATTCAAGAGAACAAAACCAAAATGACGACATATCAAGTTCCATTGTTCGCGACTATCGTAGCTTTATCGGCATTTGTAACTTTACTAATAAAGGTAATTCGCATACTCCTAAAACGGAAATACATACAAGGCGAAATTACAGTAGAACCCCGGTAGCTCAAACTCGGATAAGTAGAGAACCCTGCTAACTCGAACAAACTCCAATTTCCCATGGATTTGACACCATTTTCAGTCATTTTCACAGGGTTAACTTGAACTCGGATAACTTATTACTCGAAAACCCTGCTAACTCGAACTAAATTGCGTTTACCTTGATCAAAATTTGGGTCAAATTTACCCCGATAACTCGAATTCCGGTTCTTGCAAAACGCCACGGTTGCCCATTGATTAGAGCAACGAACAGATCGCGTATTTGACAGCGATTTTCCACTCTTATCACTAGGGGTAGTTGACACTAAAAGTGCCCCCGGTCTTTTGATCTTATCTGATTCGAATAAAATCGAGACTTGTTAATTTATTTAAATTGCTAAACTGTAGCTTGCGGGTTTAGTGTATATATACGAGGTTGAGAGGCTATCGCATCTGGGTACTGGGTGAGGCATTGATTGGCAGTGAGAAGTTGGTTGAAGATAGCTCGATTTTATTCTAAAATATTTATTTATCTTTCAATTTTAAAATACTAAACTGTAACAATTTTTTAACGTGGCAGTCGAGTTTTTGAGCTTTAGCAAGGTGAGAATATTTGTTTGGATTTTGTTGCCATCGAAATAGACTACAAAGCTTGCTACTGTAGAGCAAGCTGGTTACGATTGCTGGATTGAAAGATTGCAAAAGCTCAAAAACTCGACTGCCACGTTAAGGTTACCGTATACCTTCAGGGCTGTCTCACTTCAAAAAACTGTAGCGCGTCCAGGTTGAATTGTAGATATATGAAACCCTATATTAAATTAAAGCTCATAGAACTGGCTATCTAAATATTTCATCCATTTTGTCATAAAATAAATTGTTGAATTTTTTATGAGGTCTAAATACGAAAGTCGGAATCGTCTATTGAAAGCTTTAACTTACAACGAATTTTAAAATTCGCAAATTTGATTTGTTCGAGGGTTTCCGCTCCCAAAGTGCTATTGAAAAAAACGTGTCGGCGTTTTGTCGTATTCGATTACAGTAAAAAGTTACAGGGCATTTTCGAAGAAGAGCTAAAAAAAACATGGATTGATCGTACAGAAAAGCCTCTCAACGCATAAGTTTTTATAAATAAAACAATCGCTGACGACACGTTTTTTGTTGCTGACATATTGAAGTAATTCCTCTGAAAATTTGAAGTCAATTGAACAAAATCCCTTGGAGTTTTAGCTATGAGTATGATGCGAAAAATATAATAACTGCCCGCAAACACGTTCTCAGACGACCGAGCCAATCAGTGCTTGGTTTGTTTTTTCCGGTCACCTCCTGGGGGAAATGTTCACGCAATTCAATCTTCGGACTCTTCGCACAAAGCCTCGAATTTCTACAAGAAGTGCAGCGACCGAATACAAAGTCCTGACTAAAAGATCAATCGTTTTCATCAAGTATCGCTTTAGGTGTTTATTCCCGGCCGACAAAAGCTTAGATTATTATGTGATTATAATTACATGCGAGTCTGCCGATGTCACGTTGGCTCTTCGGTTGACACATTCTAATTTATAGCTTTATTACACTTAGCGGACTAAAAAGTTGAAAGAATACGTTTTTGTCGGTAACTCGCGTGCGTTTCAAGTTTTATAAATAATTTTTGTTGGTATATCGGATATAAACTTAAAATCTTTCATCCGGCTTGGGAAAAAAATCACCCCTTAAAGGTATAACGGTATACATCTCGCTCGAATCTCGCCAAATTTATGATCCGCAACATGTGCGAGGTGAGAATTGAGGAGTTGTGAGGACACGTAATCCGGGAACCCATAGCGGGCAAGTTCTATTGTTACGTCATCATTACCCGAGAACGCCTTACGGGCAAGCGCTGTTGTACGTCATCATTACCCGATACTATTTGCAGGCAAACCCTATTGTTATGTCATCATTACCCGAGACTAGCTTGCGCGCTCACTTCAACCAAGTCGAGATTTTTCCTGGCTTCTGACTGTATGCACTGTATTTCCCCGTGTATTCCCTCTGTATTTTCCTTCTGTAACTACTTATACGTGGGGACCACTATAAGATATAATGCCTCCTCGGGCTTTGGCCTCTGGGCCAAAGCCCTGCGGGGGCAATAAGAATGTATGATCATGTTTCTGACGAGATAAGTTCATTTTTAGCAAATGAAAGATCATTGCAGTAATGTACTCAACTTAAGCAATTGAGAAAAGCAAGCCTAAAAAAAATCAGGCTTGAACGGGAATCGAACCCATGACCTCTGGATACTAGTGCAGCGCTCTAACCAACTGGGAGCTGGTCACTTGTGAGTTCGTAATATACCCGTACTTGCACCGTACTGTATACTGAAGTGCTGAAACATCGGTATGTTATCAATTATACCATGCCATAGAAAAAAAAAGCCAATCAGAATACAGGAAAGCCGTTGTATATTCGACGGTATTCAACCCAACCTTCCCATCGTGCGCTGCGATTGTATTCTCGACGAAATTTCTATGGCATGGTATAAAATAGTTACACAACACTTTCTCGTGGTATACTATGGAATATCCCACTTGTCACTTGTCGTGTGTATACCGAGAAAATACAAGTGACTCGTGGGATATTCCATAGTATACCACTCGAAAGTGTTGCATAGCTATTATTTACTAACATGGCGAATTTCCCGCTAACTCGAACTGTTTTTTTTTCGTTTCCCTTCAGAGTTAGTGTTACAGGGGTTCTACTGTATGCCATTCTGACCACCCAGTTGCGAAAGCGAAGATATTTTCTCAAAGAAGTGTCATCCTGGTAACCGGGCTGGAGTGTTCATATGGGATAATTTTCATCCCGTTTGCCGAGATCTCGGTTTCTACAACCGAAATCTCGGTAGCAGGGCTGGTCTGCCTTCTCATATATGAACAGTACATCAAATGTTTACAAGGGCATAGGGGAGACGCGAGATCTCAGTAACCGGGCCAGCCCGGTCAACCGGGCTCTTATGAAGAGGCGTGGGATACAACAATAAACTATCAACAATCTGGTCCATTCTCGTCCCCATAGCCCTTTCGTTTCTCTTAGCCGGCTGGGCCTTGGCACGACAAAGGGCTCTGGGCCGAGGGGGATATAGGATTTTTGAATTAATTCGAATTTTTTGGATTGGCTGTTTGGAACAAAGAATTCCTAAAAGGAAGTCAAAAAACGTAACGACTCTCTCATACATTCTTTTGAAACATCATGACTGCATACATGAAGACCGGAAGTCCTAAAATCTAGGACTGGAAATCCAGTGTCCCCAGAGCCCTACGTTTTCTCGTGCCAAGGCCCAACCAGCTAAGAGAAACGAAAGGGCCATGGGGACGAGAATGCAATCTGGTCAAGGGAACGTTAACAGAATGACTTTGGTTTCGGTACAAAAGGAATTTAGAATCTTGGTACAAACCTATCTAGTAACGTCAAGTACGCCAATCCAACAACAACTAAAATTAACTACATTACAGAACAGGCCGTAAAATAATTAAAAATAAATAATTTATTTCGTACGCATTCGTAAGGCTGCTAATTAATTACAATACAGCATTTTAGTGTCAACAACGACTACAACAACAACAAACACAGTAGTAGCAGCAACAGCAACTACTAAATAAGTATAAAAATGTAAATATAAAAGCTGCAGGAAATACAAAAATGTAAGAAAATTGATTGATTTAAATATAATAGTAGTTGTATCAGAAACCACATAGCTTGTAGCAAATTTTGATCTTCATAAATACACGATACGAATAAATTTCAGCACCAAAATCAAAAGGTTTGAAAAGCAATGTTTGTCTATGTGTGGAAAACCTATGGCATAAGTGCGTTTTTTTTTAAACCCATGGGCGTTCTATTAATGCGCAGCTTAATTTTTTGCACTAAGTTGTAAGCCCTTACCTTACTATACAAAATGACGTAAGTTGTGTTTGCTGTGATGTTATATGACGTCAAATGACGTCATTAGAGCCGCCCTCTTGGACTTACCATCTTGGATTTCTCTATTTTCTTACAAAGTCAGAAAATAACGGAAATTGATGGAAAATCAAGCCAGAATGCTAATGAATGTAAAATTAAACATTTTTTGCATTTCTGTTTTAAAAAAAAACTAGACAAATTAAGAACGATATCGAAAATTGATGATGTTTAGCAAGACCTGGTTAAATCATGGACACATCTCGCGTTCTTACTTAACGTAAGGTCTATGAACTACAATTAACTCAATTTTAATCTTTAACGGCTCCCGCCAATTTAAATTTAAATTTATTTATCGTAACTAATCTACACTAACCTTTACAAACTTCCTTACTTTTTTTGCGATTTTCTGCTTATAATTTGTAAATATTATTTTTGAATACAGTTGAATCTCGATAACTCGAACCCTCAATAACTCGAACCTCCCGCTAATTTCCAATTCCCCTCCAGGTTGTTTTCGTACTGATTTTACCCTCGATAACTCGAACTCCCGATATCTCGAACCTTTTTCGATTTCCCTTGAAGGTTTGAGTTATTGGGATTCAACTGTACTTCTTCCGTTTCGCATTGTTTTTCTTAGGACACCCAGCAAGGTAAGCTCTCTATAAGAACTTCATTGACTCCGAGCTGTGATGACGTCCACCTGAGCACTTGCCGTGTTCACCGACGTTCATCGTGTTCACATCACACCTGCTGATTTTCGTTTGTAATAAGTGTGTCATAGTAATGTGTAGGTAATGGATCAGCGTACTCATAGTTCTGTGGGATAGGAGCCTGCAAAGGCAAACAGAACGATATGTCAGTTTGAAAGCTAACTCCTCCTTGGGTGATCTCCGCCGCGCGCGTCTTACAAGGCAGAACACAGGATGTATACCTGCATGGCTGATGGGCAGTCTGGTTTGACATCCCTGCATCAATAGATTGATCACATCCCTCTATTTTCTCGTATTTTGCGGTGCGATATTGATAGTTAATTAACCCTCGGAGTCGTACCCTTTCCGTATGACTGCAAATGTAATCGCGAGTTTTTCGTCTTTTTGACAATGCCAGTTACTGTTGCTTTATCGGTTGTATCTAGGAATGGATTTTCACTTTTGCTTTGGGTTCCTATCGGTTGACTCCCTTGCCTTGATATTGATAAGTGCACTGGGGCCTTAACGCGGAATCTTACACATTGTTAATGGCAAAATTTTAAAGAAATGTATACTTACTTGAAGTACAACACGATCCCTCAAGAGTACTTCATATAACACTTCATTACATCCCCCACGGCGCCATTTTCTGAGGAGAAAAAAAAAATAAAAACCACTAAAGCCCGTCTGTACATGTACTTCTTACTTTTATTTTGAAGTGTCTTTGATTAGTGCTCTTCACGAAGCTCTTAAAACACCTTTGACACCTTGATAAAGATCTACATGCATTTTTCAGCCATTACACGTGAATGTTAAAAAACACTGCTTAATTAGCCGCATTTATTCACCAACAAGTACGCTGCCACTTTTAAAACTGACTTCAATGATGCATACACAAAACAAAAGACCTCTTTGGTACTACATTAGTTGCTCCATAAGTTAAACTGCAAAGATTTACATGTACAAAGAAATTAAGAGAAATAATGGACAACCAAAACAACTAACAATCATCTGAAATCCAAGGCTTTGATCAACTTTCACTGTTTTCTGAAATAATTGAAAAGACTACAACAAATTGCAACATTAACTACGCAGCCTACTGGAATGAGGAGGCATGATTTTAGGATCGAAAAGAGTTTTATTCCGTGGAAACGCCTTGTTAAATAACTCATTCTTATCTAGTGGTGGGAACTTCTCTGGAAAACACGCCCCAGCCATTGTTGATTGTTACGACGTTGGCTCATGTCAAACAACCAAGCACAGTGTACCAGGAATCTCGCTGACCAATATATAATAAAATAAATATACTTTTCTTTTTAATAAGCAGGAGCAAAACCAGAAGAAGAGAACACATGGCTTGTCTATTAAATAAGTGTGCAAAAGGCAAGTTCTTTTCAAAGCGTGGTTCACACATGCGACGTTTAACGCAAACGCAGCTGAAATACAGCCAAAACACGCGTGAACTAGGTCACCACAATTTAAGCAAACGCAAGGAATAGAGAAATGTCCATTTTCTTGCAACTGGCTTGCATTTGCATTTGTCTCACGTGTGAACATTGCCAACGAAAATGCAAGCGAAAATGCAAGCGCAAATGCAAGCATGCGATGCGTGACTTGTCCGCCATCTTGGAAAAAAAGACTTCAAATGCGTCTGCGTTTTTTACGTTTCTTGCGTTTGTGTTGTACGCGTGAACGTCGCTTGCATTTGCATTTGCGTTTGCGTCGCACCTGTGGATCTTATGTTCAGTGCTAGTGGAATTTTTGGAGATGAAATAACGCCAAAGAAAAAATCCGTTGAGCAGTCCGGCACACACGGACTTCTAACGTGCATAATCGTACACTTGGTACCAGTTCCATGTTTTATCGAATTCTAATTGGCTAATTACACTACTTTTATTTGCTGGGATTACGTTTGTCAACTCGCCAGATGCCACCGCTTTGGGTTTACTGTGATAAACATTAATCACCCTGGATCAACAAAAATTCCTTCATACCTAATCACGTACACAGCAAACAGAGCCATACAGCCCACCGCCACTGATACTGTGATCAAAGCAATTTGCTTGCTACTCAGTTCTCCTCCATTTTGTGACGAAGTTATGATATCTAGAAGACAGGATATTACCATGTTCAGTACAGTCGAATCCCAGTAACTCGAACCTTCAAGGGAAATCGAAAAAGGTTCGAGATATCGGGAGTTCGTGTTATCGAGGGTAAAATTAGTAAGAAAACAACCTGAAAGGGAATCGAAAAAGATTCGAGTTAGCGGGAGTTCGAGTTACTGAGGGTTCGAGTTATCGGGATTCAACTGTTATTATAGATGAGTTTCATTTTTCCTTTTCACGCACTGTTCTCGCCTTGGGATTAACCACACCCTTCGCAACACTTTTACAAAATTTAATACAAATCATGAACATAAAAAAATGTACAATTATAAGGCAAATGCACATTTTTTGAGTTGATCCTTTAAGTGAAGCTAAAAACAAAACTTAAAAATAATCCCATCTGTGAACTCAGATTTTTTTCTGAGTTCTTCTCTCATAAACACATGTCATTCCATTAAAATTAATGCAAGGTTAAACAAACATATTTCATTTAGAAAAATAACATTACCCTGTAATTAAATTCTGAGTGAGATAAAACATTCTCAGAAAATTTTCTAGCACCCAGCATAGATCCCATGACTTTCACATGTATTGGTTGGACTTACTCAGAAAATTAACTGAGCATCAATTCAAATGTTTAACTCACGACCTTTCAGATATAAACTGGACGCTTTGAAAACTGTGCTATGGAGTCATTCAGCCCACGTCTCACATGTATAACCTTGTTTTTCATCGTTGCTTACCACAAGCTCGTCTCTCATACCTCAGTCTTGGTTTGACTCCCATGGTGGCCCAGGGGGGAGGGGGTGGGTGGGTGTACTCCGGCTTGTAAATGATGGAGATGATCGAATGGAGGCAAAACTCAGGACCCAACAAGAAACCCTAAGTCTTCCGAAAAAATTACCCAAAAAAATCCCTGGACAAAAATAACCCCCCAAAAAATCCCTTGTCAAATTACCCCTAAATTGCCAGGAGAGTTAATAATATATCACAAAGAAAACCATAAAAAATTGAACGCTTGTGTTTGTTTATTTATCATACCATAAATACGCCAAGGCCACGCCAAGGCACTTAATTAGTTCGTTTTTAATACCCCAAAAATCCCCTTTTTAAATCAAGTCACCCCAAAAAATACTAACCAAATTTTCCAACCCAAAAAAAATCCCAGAATCGAAAATTTCAAACCCAAAAAAATCCTTCGATCATCCCCGTCATTTACAAGCCGGAGTACCCCTCCTGGACATGGTGGCCTCAGAAAGTTTTCTGAATAAAGTTGACTCAAGACCATGTCTTCATCTAATGTAACAGTTATTCTTTACATAAATGTACCACATCCCCCCCCCCCCCCAGCCTCTTCGCTCACCTTTGACCTCCTTGACAGGGTATTGTTCACTGGGTGAACTGCATTTACCCTCTTTATTACACATCTGTATGTAAACACTGTATCTGTCGGCAGAGTTAAGTCCTTGTAAAACTGTTCTGTTAGATGTTGCATCCACGTGATAACTACAGTTTGGAAGTGACCCCAGGCTGAAAAGATGGTGTCTGCAGTAAACAATGTAGTGGCCAGGAGTGCCATGCCATGAAACATTGTCTGCCAACTAAAAAAAAAAAACAACATTCGTTTTGAAAGGTTATTATAGTCACAGCTATATGCCAACCCTAAAAAGGTACATAAAAGTAAAGCAATGGACTATCTGGTTGGCAAATTTTTCATGCAATTTCACGTCAAAATGGTTTCAGACAAAAAAGTACACATGCATTTATAAACTAGTTTGATATCATCCAGACTTGAAATTAATATTTTAACAGAAACATAAGTTTGCAGACAAAACGGATGTCTGGGTTTTCACCAGCATGATAATAAATAACCACTGACAGCATAATCTATTACATTGGCTGTCACATGGTTGGTATATAAAAAAATGCTCAATTCCAACACCTTAATAATAATAATAATAATAATAATAATAATAATAATAATAATAATAATAATAATAATTTTTATATAAAAATTAAATAAAAACTTTATTAACCAATTTCTAAAAGAATTACAATGATTTGACTATTCGAATAAGAACTTTATATATAAACATATTATTTACATAATAATAAAAACAGTGTCTTTAAAAATGTAGAAAAATAGTAAAAACGACTTCGAGAGCAATAATAAAAGAAGAACTATATATTAAAAAAAAAATTATTCGATCTAAATTGCAGTACGAGAATTCTCTACTTGAAAGTCCATATCATAAATGTCAATGTTCCTGTTTCTCTTTACAGTTCTTGATCCCCTTAGGCAAATTAAGGCGGATCGGAGGATCGCAAATGAGACTTTTGATCTGATCCAAGACACCGTTGTTGCGTAATCCTCCCCTTTCTTTGCGGCGATTAATTCTGCAAGCCTACTGTGATACCTCTTGCACTCCTCGCCCATTCCTCCGGTGGATGTAAACACCAATGGAGTGAAAGTTCCCTGTTCTACTTGAAGAACCCTGTCTGCGTAAGCCCTCTTCTTCTCATTCTCATGGTTACGGTATATCTGCTTGGGGGTTTGGTCCTTGTAGGAATCCGCGTTGGGGTGACACACCCTCACATCAAAGAACGCGGATCTCTGCTTCTCCCAAAACCCCCGGGCATGTATATCTAGGCGAGCATCTGGCGTTGTGTTAGCGCCGCTTGGTAGCCTCTCTCCAGTCAGCTCTTGAAGGACGGGCTCTATTTCGACATCATTACAGACCATCTTAAGCAAATCAGCCTCGAGGTCACGGAGTTCATTATGGCGCTGAATTATGAATCCGCCTCTCCTACAAATCATTGCATGATCGATTGTAAAGGCGTCACCGCACACGCACACTGTCGGCTTGTCGTCAATTTCCCAGTCGTACCTGAGCTTTACAGCATCTCGGAACTCGCCTTTATGCAGGTTGTAGCCCATGTCCTTTAATGGGAGGACCGTGAGCCAGTTAGAAGCACCTTTCTCGGTTGCGAGATCAATGGCTCGTTGTGTCTTCTGAGGTAGAGACTCCCTGACATTGCCAAGCCTAGTCTGAAGCGCTTCGTTGGTTTCTCTTCGCACGCACTGCTGTAGTGTCTTGACAGCAGTATCAGCCGGTGTTTCATGATCCTGTGCGATTATTTTCTCGACTAGGGGCGCTGTGATCTTGGTTGACCCCTTGAATTGGGACGCTGCATCCTGGCTTGGATTAATAAGTCCAAGCCCCCCTAGCCGCACTGGAAGTGCCACTAGGTCCCTCTCTTCTTTTGTGCAGTGGTGATCAGTGATTGATGGTATTAGTACATCTGCAATAGCGCGCTCCAGGGGCTCCAATAGATCTTCTATATCAGGAAGTGTTCTGAGAAAATATGTCCAGCGGTGGCGTAGTCCGAAGGTGAATGCCGCATAGCACGCCTGTGGGTTTGATGTGGCATACTCGGCTAGCTTTACCACCTGGCTCACCCACTCCTCAACCTTTCCATCGACATACTCTATATAATAATAATAATAATAATAATAATAATAATAATAATAATAATAATAATAATAATAATAATAATAATAATAATAATAATAATAATAATAATTGGAGTACTTGGAGCTATCAAAAAGGGACTAGAGAGTTATATTGGAAGAATCCCCGGCCAAATAAGCATCAGTGAACTACAAAAGATAACCTTGCTGGGTACCGCGCATATTTTGAGGAGGGTGTTGTCAAGCTAAAAACTGGCTACCCTTTAGTGCCCCAGGACCATGGTTTGGTCTCGGCGCTAAGGACTTTAAGCAAACATTACGTAAGGAACATAATAATAATAATAATAATAATAACATTTATTTAACCTCGGTTTGATGGGGCTTAAAATTCTTTAGGACCTTAAACATGTGGTGGAAAGAAGAAGCCTTATGCAATTTAGCTTAATTTTTATATAATAAAATTCAGCCTAATACAATAGACCTCAGTAAGAGGAGTTTGTGGGTTTTTTTATTCCCCAGAGCCTTGTAATGATGTCTATTGTTTTAGGCTGAATTTTAAAATATCGAAATTGGGTTATTTGCACAACATGAGTCAGGCACTGTCCAAAATTAATAGTTTTCCCAAAAGATAATTCCTGATCTGCCTTTAAAGCATTCTGCTAGCCCAAGATTTCATTTTATCTTTTCAATCCATGTAGGGTAACTATTGTTCTCTTGACATATTCAAGTTCCATAAGATGAATTTCCCCTTGGTAATTAAAGTATCCGGGGGAAAACCAGTCACACTTCAAAATTTCAGTTTCCCTTGCCAACAAGTCAAAATTCTTTAGGACAAAAGTGCAAAGTATGACCACAGCTTTTACGCTACATCTTCTGCTTGAATTATGACTCAACATATACTATTTACTTTACTTTACCTAATCTGCAGTTAAAATATGAATTCTTTCATATACTTCATGTCATTTTATTCTTTCACACTGACAGGAAAATAGGAACTCACAGTACTAGTTGACCTCGTCCCCTAGAGAATCACAATACCAACACGGTATTGCAGAGGTCACAGGTTCAAATCCCATTGAAGCCCTTAATTTAGGCCTCTTTCTTTGCAATTTCTTTACTGAATTGCAAGTTGACACTGCAAGGGTGGTTTTTACTTTTCAACATATAAATCATGTTATAACTTTTCGTTTGCTTGTGTTATACTTTTCTGCACCCATGTTAACTACAGGAAAGCTGCAGTCTCATTTTGCCCTCGGCATTGTGTTGCCCTCTCTGCCCCTCTCCCAGCCCTCCCAGCCCTCCAATCCCCCCTCTCTGGAAATTCCAGTTAAGCCCCATACTTTCCTTTAAAAATTCTGGCTTTTGAGGCCTCTACTCCTTTGGAATTTCCAATTTCCAGACATTCCATGGGATGGATATGGATATTTTCTGCAACTGTACACGTATTCAGCTTTTTGTTTGTTTGTTTGTTCAAGTGTACAATTTACAATCTTATTACCAATGTGCATGTGCTGTAAAATATTAATATTTATTAAAAAACTTGCAATGGTATATTGCAATTCCTGCATTTTGATTGGCTGACAATCAATGGTTTATGAGCTCATATACCACTGACTACCAATGTGATAGCCGATACTCGTCAACGAAAACAGCGGGGGAGCTCAAAAATTGCAATCCTTTGGGCGTTTTTAATAAAACAATTATTCCACTCGCACTTGTTGGATATGAGATCGTTATAGCCAACTCAACGCTACGCGCCTCGTTGACTATCTACCATCTCATATTCAATGTGCGCAAGTAGAATAATTGTTAAACATTACTGTGAGATACGAACCTTCCATTCCACTGTGACATTCCTCAATGCTGGATTACCAGGAAAAGTCACAGACTGGTCCTTTAGCACCTTGGATGGAGTATCTGGCTCTAAAATGAAAATTGCTGTTAGTAAATTAATATTAAATAAACCAAGGTTTCTTGTAAAACTTTATGTACAAGTAGAAACAGTTCAAAAGTGAAATATTAACATATTACAGTTTAAGTCAAAACAATCAAGCAGTTAATCAATAATTGAATGATTGATTGATTGATTGATTGATTGGTTGATTGATTGATTGAAAAAAAAATACAAGACAGAGATTTTTAAATAATTAGTACACCTAAACCTCTCTAACAGATATCTGATTATGAGTGGATGCCCCTGCTAAGCAGACAATAGACCTTATTCGTATTCTCGGTATTGGACTGGAACTAGCTTGCAATGGAGGCTAATGCGGGTAATCTTTTCAAATGCAAATGACATGAAGCTGTTTTTAATGATATTCCCCTAAATGAGCCTCCATTGCAAGCTAGTTCCAGTCCAATACCGAGAATACGAATATGGTCTATTGTCCTGGTGTCATACATGTATGTCCACATTGACAAATGAATCTAAGTTTTGGCCGTACATGCATGCTTACAAATCCATTTTAATTTATTCATGCGATGTCAATCAGAATGCAAAGGCCTTCCAAGGGTGGTAGCCGTGTTGCAATGTTGCATGTTTCTGAGGACCCATGTCGCCTAGCCAACACCTGTAAATGTTGCTGTCATTTATCCCCCTATTGTGTTTATATCACATTGTGTCACTGTTGCATTTCAGTGTTGTAATGATGTCTCTTGTCACTGTTAAAATGTTCCTGTGTCGCCAGTATTCAGGGTCATGTCGCTTGTCGTTTTTTCCCCTTGGAAGGCCTCAATGCATATCACTGTAACAATACGTACGCCCAGCTGGTGTTTTCACAATACATGGTCCTTGAACTTCACTTGGAGCAGTCCTCACTCCTTCTTTACTAACAAATCTGACCATAAAGTAAATGTAATACTCCACAAACGCTTCCAGATGTGTGAGTAGGGTAAACTCTGTTTTGTTCCTTATAACCTTGGTCTAGTATAAGAGAACAAACGAAAATAGTAATTAGGCTTAAAGTAGAATTATGTTTTAATCGCGGGGTTCACATCCATATCTAGTGTAGAGGTTATAAAGTTGTATGTAGCTTCTACATTGTACTCAACCTCAAACTCATTTAGAAAGAAAGTTCTGTATCAAAACTACATGTAAAATAATGTAAGATATGGGGTGTTCACGAACTGGATGCATTGATCCTTGTGGCACTCGTAACTATTTACCAATTTTAAACATAATTTTTAATACTAATGCCTGGTGGAAACAAACCTCATTTTCCATTTCATTTTCTGCGTGATACAGTATTGTATACTCGATTTTTGTGCTGTACTTCCAGGAATCCCTGGCTGTCCAACTAACTCGTAATTCCCCTTCTTTATCAGTAGTTTTTACATTGAAAGACAAAGGAGGTAATGGGGTGGCTGAAAGGAAAGACAAAAAAATGGGAAAGTATTAAAAAAAATGACAAACAGACATCCAGGCTTTTGTTTGAAAGGTAAAATATATGACACTCAAACATTAGATAGTAACTGCAAGAAGTAAATTGTTATAGTATGACAAAGATTACAACGTGGGATGGAAGTGCTTTATTTGGATCAGTATACATAATTGAAGGGCTCGGTGCAAAAAGGGCAGGAGTGATTTTTGTCAAAAATGAACCTTGCCAAAACAACTCCAAAATTTGCGTGCAGGTTTGTTTACATAAGTGAAACATTGTAATGGATTTATTTTCGCCGGCTTCTGCCCCGTTTCTGAGAATTAACATATGCAAAAACCTAGGTTTTTTAGTCCACATCTTTAATAGCTTCTTTAATTTAAATAGAACAAAGGAACTTCGAAAAATGCCGACTTGAAAATCCGAACTTTTGCATACGTTATTTCTTGAAAACCAAGCTGAAACCCGCAGAAATAAATATAGGACAAAGATTCAAATATGAAAACAAACACACATGCAAAATGGCGAGTGATTTTGTCAATATCCATTTTTCACAAAAATCCCTCCCACCCTTTTTGCACTGAGGCCTTCAATTGTCATGTACATTTTAGCTTATAAGTTAAGTCAAAAGCTCAGAAGGTAAATAAAGTCATATCCGATAGCCTGAAGTACTGTACATATATGTAATGGATTTAATTATCACAATTTAAGTTGCTGAAAGGCAAGATAATTTTCTTAAATTTTAATCAGGAGATGAAGAAAGGCCTTTAGGCTAGCAGACAATACAATAGGGTTAACTTGCCAAAAGGATAACCTCACTGTATGAGGGAAGATGGGAGGTGTGGTGGCCTAATGAATAGCGTGCTGGGCACTGGGCACCAAAACGTGGGCGGGCTGGGGGGGGGGGGGGGTCCCCCATCAACACTACCACCACCACCTCCTCCACCACCTATGGAATTCTCCTCGATGCATGTTCATTACCTGAATAGCTATCAATGAATGGTAGATATCTCCAGCTGGTTGCACTACCAACGTCATTTGTGGCAACCACAGATATTGTGTAGTTACATGATTTCTGACATAGAGAATCAAAATCCTGTTTGTTTAGCAAGACACAGAAGAAATCTTTGTTTGTGCTAAGCACATATACACGTCCACAGTCTGGATTACTGCTCCATTTGCAAGCACCATTATTTGATGCATAGGAGTCATTCAGACACAACTTGACCGAGTAATTGACTGGTAAACCTCCAGTAAATCTTGATGCCGACCAATACACACGGTATTCTCTGTAAAGGTCCATAACACCAACCACACTCCATCTCAAGTTGCGTGGAGGACTAGGAGGCTCTGTGGAGCAACAAAGAAAATGCATTTTAAACCATGAAGTTACTGTTTTCAGAGTGAGTATAAAAAAGGTAGTAGGGCCAAGGGGGAAGCTTGAAGAGGTTGACGAAGGGGATTTTCTTGATAGATAATAATTATAATTGCAATCTTTGATCAATGTTTATTTATAACTGATGTACATGCACAAAATGATAAAGAAAATGATATTTTTGACTGCAAAATCAAATCATATTCTAGAAAAGTTTGAATGCTGCCAAAATGTCAATTAAGTAAACATTAATATTATAAACAAGAAAAACAACACTAATTCTCAATGTCAAATAGTGGTACATTAAGAAACTTGGCCTGAATAAAACAGCTCACTACAGTTAAATTCCAATAACCTTTAAGGGAAATGTAAACAGCTTTGAGTTTTTGGTGATTTAAGTTATTGAGGGTTAAATTAGCAAGGAAATGACCTGGAGGGAAATAAAAAAGGGTTTCAGTTAGCAAGAGGTTCGAGTTATTGAGGGTTCCAGTTTAATATCAAAATTCGATTAATTATCTGCCTCAGCCTTTGGCTTGGGCAAGTACTTGATCTTGTCTGCTCGTTACTGACAAACAACCTTTTTGATTTACTGTATTTTGTTCAACCTGTGGCAATTCAGTGTCCTCTTTTGAAAAGTGTTTTGAATTTGTTTTTGTGTGTGCATGGCCTGTCCATGATGTGAAGTAGTGTTTGTGTGTGAGTAGGATATTATTTGATGAATACTTAGTGTTTGCCCCCTTGTGTATGCATGGGACTTAATTACGAGAGGTTCAAGTCCTCCTCCCTGCCACTAGATGGATTGGTTGGGATTTTAACAAGTTTCTGTTCTATTTACAATGTTTCTTTCCTTATTTACAGTGCCTATGATTAGCACAGCAGCGGTTCATACTCTGATACTTAAGCTTAAATAAAGTGATTTTAATTATTTATTTTCATTTTATTTACAATTAAAATGATTTTCCTGAAATAGTTGTGCTTGTATTTTAAAAAAAAAAATTCATAAACCTTCCCAGGAAAAGTCAGACGAAAAACACAAACTCATTGGCGCAGCTGTTCAAACTTCAATGCCGCAGACTGGCAGATAGATATCTCACGTATACATGAAAGTACACCTGAAGTACAAAGACATCCGACTGCTAATAAACTCATTATTAGCTTATCTATAGAATAACTTCACAAACATGTACAAGTCCACGGCATACAAAATAAAGTAAACAAACCCTCACCGTGAATATTACTGTTGGAAAAAGACCCATGAACAACGGCCAACAGAGATGAAAACACTGCCACACGGAAAAGTGGAAGAAAACACGATGTCCTCATTTGGGTTGACTGTTCAAAAAACGCCATAAATTCCGATGCATGTCCGAACATATCCTTAATAGATGACTCATGAAAACGCTTTCTGGTTCGATTGAACCAATTTTCACTGGCTCAATTCGGTGTTAACTTTTCTTTTCCGCTTCAATCAAATCAAAAACAAGTACATGTAATAGTTAAATTTGTTCCGCCATCGTGACTTCCTCATGCTCGTTGGTATGTACGTCAAGTATGCATTCTTGTACTGTCCTGAACTTTTCCATGAGGACGCTACGGAGACTGGGAACTAACATCACAAAATCACGGAGAAATGAAGACAACTGACCGACTTCCAGCAGTGTTCAATAAGGATTTCGGAGTGTTTTCAATATTGAAATTCTGGTGAACTTTTTTTTCTTACCGCTGATCAACATAAGATTAGCGTTCATTGCTTTTCGCAAAAGCAAAGATGGCCCAGATGTACGTGACATTTTTCTTCGGGTGGTGGTGTGTGACACTTGACAGCCGTTAGCGTAACGATATAACGCCCGATAACGCCCAGGTATAAGTTAACGCCAAGGTCTGAAATGCAAAAACACCTCACGTTCACGTTTTATGTCACCAGTGTGAACAACATAACATATAGTCCAGTCCCTGAACTCTCTCTTCCGCGCGCCTTTTATAGGGGTTAGACCCAGGCGCGAGAAGGGAGAGTCCAGGATAACTTGCATATGCGCATGCAAGTTTTCCTGGACTCTCTCTTCTCGCGCCTGAGTCCAACCCCTATAAAGGGCGTGCAGAAGAGAAAGTTTAGGGACTGGGCTACATAACATAACGACATAGTTGGAACATGATGCCATAAGCATGACGACATAAGGGGAAGAACTGAAATTGTCTTTATGTTGTTATGTCAGGCGTAAAAAGGGGAATGGGAGATGTGTTCATTTCCCTTCTCTCTCCCACCCCCCTTCCCACCCAACTCTGTTTTCACTCCTTGAGTTCCCTCAATCCATTTACTTCCCCCTTCCCCTTTTTACGCCTGCTACAGCTACACGGGCTAGCCTTACTCGTACCACAGGCGGCCCAAGCGCACTATGTGAATTATTGATAAAGTATAAGCGAACGTGACCCTTACCTTCGAGCGGTGTTGTGTTACAAAGATGCGGTTTATAAGGGTTTGTATGGGAACTCAACGATTTTGTTTGAAAAGGAATAATATGTAATGTTCTGCTAATAAAATCGACTAACCTTATTGCCTTGTTGTATTCTTTGTTGTTCGCCCGCTTCTCGGGCCATTTTGAAGCGTTTTCGGTGAGTTAGCGCTGGCTGGTGGTGTTCCACTATAAACGAAGTGGAACACCAACACCAACACCAACACCAACACCAACCACCACCAACACCAACGCTCGAAGGTAAGGGTCACGTTCGCTTATACTTTATGAATAATTCACATAGTGCGCTTGGGCCGCCTGTGCTCGTACGCTCTGCCACTTCACTGTGGGGTTACGGCCCCGGTGCGGGATGACTTGAGGGATTACGAAATTGGGAAGCCATCTGATTTTTTCCCCACGAGGAGAATCTTCGGCTTCCTTTCGCGGACATTTGCCCCTAATTAATTCCCCTGCACAGGCCAGGGGATGGCGATTCTGTGAAATCCCCCCTCCTTGTATTTCCAAATTCAGCCCAGGGGTGAACATTCCAAAAAAGTCGGTGTCTTATGCAATTTATGCATAATCTCGTTCCCAGATCTTCCGGCTTGTCTACCTGCGAGATGTGGGAACGAGATTAGTTTATGCAGCGATATGATTGCACCAAAAATGTTCTAAAGCGGGTACGCTAGGAAAAAAGCATTATTTATGGGAAGCCATCTTATTTTTTCCCCACGAGAAGGAGAATCTTACGCTTCCTTTCGCGGACATTTGCCCCTAATTATTTCCCCTTCACAGGCCAGGGGATGACGATTCTGTGAAATCCCTCCCCCCTCCTTGTATTTCCCATTTCAGCCCATGGCCGGGGTCAAACCGCCCTCCCCCCCCCCCCAAAAAAAAAAAATAAAAAATAAAAAAAAATTGGTGACTTATGCAGTCTATGCAGCGATATGATTGCACCGAAATGTTCTAAAGCGGGTACGAAGCATTTTTCTGTCGAGAAACATACTAGATTCGGTACTTGAGGTATTCAGGCTCACAGGTAAAAGGATGACGAACATCAAAGCCAGATTTTTCATCTCTTTATGACGGTAAGTTTATCTCTGGGGTGATCCCTAGAATCAGTGATATATTTCAAGATTTGCTACTCACATTACATTCCACAAAAATACAGAGGTTTGTCACAGGTTTAGAACAAAGTGACCTTTCATTACACAACTATAATCAGCCAAACTCAGTATAAGAAAGTGAGCACACCAGACAAAAACCGTCTTCAATTTTTCTTTTCTGTCATTCACTTTCTTTTGCGCTTTCACAACAAACAGGCAGTCAAACCTACACATAGATATGTTTATAGTGTGTTTTCATGTTTAACCATAACCGCGCGGGCACTATAAATCAAATGAACATCAGAGAATACGACAATAGTTTCAGATCGAGGCCCAGTTATACAGGCAACATTTTTTCTTTTAACTTTTCTCGCAACATTGTTGCATTGAGTGTGTGTTGAAAGTGTTGTTGGGTGTAGTACCTTCCCCTCTGCAAGTTGTGACAACATGTTGAACAAAGTAGAAATGAGTTCAGTTTTATACGGGAAGTACTATACACCGCAAGAACACTTTACAACTTGCAATGCAACAATGCAACAATGTTGTGAGACAAGTTGATCAAAAACGCTACAGTAAATGGGATCTCGAGGTCTTCTTGCCCAGATGAGTAACCAATATCATTGCAATTTAAAAACAAAATAAAAAATAAAACAAGCAAACAAAGAAACAGGAATAATAGCCTAAAAATATGGACTTTTAGACAAACTATAACTAGGCAGCATATGCAATAACGGAACTCAATTTGAACTCACCAAAATCATAAATATGTTAAGTATAATTCTGGTTTCTCCTCATGATTGTTTGTTTATTATGGTGCTTCAGTGAATTTGCATATTCAAACAGTATATGGTTATTCGAGTAAACTAAGATAAATCTGGTTTTTAAAGAGTTACCGGTACGCAGAAGTTCAAGTGTTTTAAAAGTTAACATAAAACCCAGATTCCGTGGAGAGTAGAAAAAGCCAAGCCAATCACTTTATTCCGATACATTTTTTGTAGATCTTTTTGTCTTATAAAAATAAAAGAAAATTGGTGAAAAAAAAAGATAACTTAAGTAGTATTATCAGGGCTCGACAAAAACTTGAATTCCAGCTTGCCCATGGGGCAAGTAACTCTCAAATTTTGCTTGCCCGGACAGTTTTCCTCCTTGCCCAGATTCTTAACCTTATTAATAATTCATGATGGTTTGCCTGGGCCCTTGCCAATCAGGCAAGTGAGCATGACAAGTCACTTGCCCGACAGGAAAATCTACTTGTCCCGGACGACTGGACGGGGGTTTTGGTGAGCCCTGATTATAGTAATTCAATAAGGAGTATGTGAATCAGTTCATTGCTGGCAATTCCATGAGTCATATGCTTTCTGTGCTAACTGATGACATGTCAGTCTTTTTGTTCCTTTTCTCGGAGTCGCTTCAGAACAGCTCTGCGTCTTGCTGTTTGGATATTCCACATCATTTTTTGCCTAAGCCAATCAGGAACACATGAGATAAGCCAGTTCTGTAAAAAAGAATAAAATGTGAGAAAATGAGACTATGGAAGAGAGCAGGGAGGGAGGTGAGGAGAGGAGAGTAGAGGGTACGTGACGGTAGGCGAGGCAAGGAGAGAAGAGGAGAGGAGAGGAGCAGGAGCAGGAGCAGGAGCAGGAGCAGGAGCAGGAGGGGGCAGGAGCAGGAGAGGAGAGGAGAGGAGAGGAGAGGAGAGGAGAGGAGAGGAGAGGAGAGGAGAGGAGAGGAGAGGAGAGGAGAGGAGAGGAGAGAGGCGACTATGGAAGGGAGCGGGGAGGGGGGTGAGGGGAGGTGAGGCGAGGCGAGAAGAGGAGAGGTGAAGAGAGGAGGGAGGGCAGGAGACAAGGGGAGGGGAAGGGAGGGGGAGAGAAGGGAGGAGAGAATTCTTGTGCATGTTTGTACCTGAAGAGCATGACTCCAGCAACCCATGGTCTTCGACTCCACTCCAACAGTTCCCAGGGCCTGACGGACATAGGTGGTTGGGCCTGGTGCAAAGATGTTTGGATTCTTGATTCTGCTCATCTTAGTAGCCACATAATAAGGGCACACACACTGAAAACCAAAATAGAACCAAATGAAAGTAAAAGAATACCTAAAATATTTGGTGAATTTTAAAAGACGAAGCTAAGCAAATTCAGTTTTGAGTGAATGACACAACATCCCTGAAAAGCAGTAATTTATTGTATTAATTTATTTCTTTTTGAATATGTAGTTAGTTTAGATTAATAAGGCCTTATACTTTGTAATTACTTTTAAATCTATCCATTCATTCACCTACCCACCCATCTAGATATAAATTGTATAAGATACTGCTAGACCACCAAGAAAGCCTGTTTAACAAACACAAATCCAGGGTTTATTACAGAACTGCAATTTTACAGTACACTATAAAACACTAGCACGGGCCTTATACACCAGACACCATGTTGTTCACCATGAGGAAGAGAAAGCAGCCCTTTTGTCATGGATATAACTTGAAGGTTGAGTTTAATAAGAAATGACATGACTACATGCAATTTATATTATTTTATTACCTGAACTGTGACTCCTTTTGATGAATACTCAGCATTGAGACATCTGCTAAAGAAATCTACAAATACCTGTAAACAAAGAATTTGGACTTAACAAAATAAAAAATTCCTTAAATACTGTATTCATCAACAATAACAAAGATGTGGCAATAACAGCGTGTGCATAGAGCAAAGAAATTTAAAACTCTTATGTATTCATACGCGTGCGCTTCTATCGTTGCAAAAAGTTTCCGTTGTATCGCGAAAGCGCACACGAAAGTGTCACGCCACCTACTAGTACAGTCAACTCTCGCCTTGCGGACACCCCGCTTCGGCGCTGTTTGATCCCCGGGTTCCCCCCCCCCCCCTATAAGGTTGTGTTTTTTTCCAGTTAAGATCAGTTGACGTAAGAACTCAAGAAGTAAAGCGCAAATGCGCACAAGTTTTGCTCAGTGATCAAGGCAGCACAAGGTAAATATTTTCGCTATAAATCTACAATGTATCTTGTAGGTAGCCATTTTTTAGCTGTGACAAATGCGGGTTAAAAAATTCCCAGTAGATGCGTGACACTTTCAAATTAGTACTATAAACAAAACAAAAACTAAAAAAATGTTGTCAATAGTGTCATTTTTGTGTAATTAACACAAACGTTTCGGGCATAGCCCTTCATCAGTGTGAAAACCGTTTTCCAATGTGTGAAAACCGTTTTCCAATGTGCGTACACACATTGGAAAACGTTTTTCACACTGATGAAGGGCTATGCCCGAAACGTTTGTGTTAATTACACAAAAATGACACTATTGACAACATTTTTTTAGTTTTTAGTTTTTAGCTGTGTTTATCAATCAAGTGACTTGATACACACTGCAAGTGTAATAACGGAAAATTAGTTAACATTCAAACCTTGGTTCCAGAGTACATTGACAGGAGCGGCGTAGGAGTCAAGCCTGCTGCAGAGGCAACATTAATAATCAGGCCTCTTCCTCTGAAAAACAAAAACAAAATAAAGCATTGGTAAAAATTTAGGTATAATTATAATATGCTTGCAACAGTTGCTTTAAACATGTTATTAGTCAAGTGGGTTAGCAAAATTATCGTTACACGCCGGACAAAAGAACCAAATTTGGCACACGTAGTCTTCGAGACATGGGCTTTAAGAAAATCTGATGCTCCAAAAACATGGATCGCGAGAAAGGACAAATACGGCATCACAAAAATCGACAACATATTTGTCATCTTCGATCCGCCATCTTGGATTTGAAAATTTTTCCAAAATGTAAGAAAACCGCCAAAAATTACTAAAAAGTACTGAAAACAATAAAATGGTGCAAAAAATGCCCAAAAGGTAAAAATAACTGCATTAAAAGTTAATTTTTTATCTATAAAAACACAAAAATTACAAATTTGGTAAAACATTTCTCTCAAAATGCCATTTCCATGGCAACATCAGGTCTCTGACACAACAACCTGTCATATCAAATTATTTCTAAATATATATTAGATAAAGTTGCAAAGCTTGGCAGTGTTTGGTTGAATGTTGAAAAAGTTATAAACGTTCAAAGTCGGCGCTGGCACTTTCCGCCCCCTGGTCTGGATAGTGTTAAGATTCCTTTTTTGTGATACTTTTATAAAATTGACAGAAAACGCCCACTCCAGCTACACTTTGAGGAACAGTTTGATTTTTAGTGGCTGTTTGAATGCTATTCCTGCCTCCTCCGGAATTGCCACGCACTGACTTGCAAATTATTTTCTTTCCACTTCCACCTTCAGGTTTTTAGTGAAAAATTTATTAGGCTCTGTTCACACGGCCAAACCCCCAACCTGGTATGCAACTCTTTGAATATTGTTAGCAAAGCATCATGAAAAACAAATTACTTCCTGTTAAAAAATAGTTTTTTTAAGATGTAATTGTCATCCGGTTTTCTACTTACTTATAATTATGTACTGTCAATCTCTCTTTAGTTTCTGAGTGTGCTGAAGAACAGCTACAGTAACACTAACGAACTTGCTTTGTTTTAAGTAAGGAAAGGCTTCACAAAAAGGCAAATTTGTATCGCAGCCCAACAAAAAGACGTGAAATGCAGGATCGGAATTGACTTTGATTGCTCCATACCTAAATTTCCACAGAATCGTAATTGACTTTGATTGCTCCATACCTAAATTTCCACAGAATCGTAATTCATATTGACTTCTCAGAAAATGTGTACCAATTCCAAACGCCACCGATTTGCCAGTTTACTCGCGGAGACTTCCCTTGTATATAAAAGAATTGGCCAAGCAGTGCAACAGCGCCAAGACCAATTCCGTGTCCACTGTTCAAATTTCAATTTTGCTCTGCCCATTTTCAAGAGCGTCAAACAAATAAACTATTTCTCTGATATCCGCTTCTTTATACATGTTTATAAGTAAAGCCCATCATCAATTTGTCGCTACCCTTTGCAACTACGAAGTACTTTTTGTGCCATCCCCTTTCTTTTGAGTGTTCTCATTCTACATGAGTCCCATCTTTTGAAAGAAAGTTTGTTTTTTGTATCGCGAAGAAGGCATTCCAGTTCTTTCTTATAGGGGACTAACATTTACTTGAGCACCAGGCCTATATTTCTCCTTTGTGCCATTCCTCGCTCTCTCTGGCAGACAGCGATCCTACACTACCTCCACTTAATTGACAGTTTTCAGTTCCCGCCTGAGAAATGGCAGAGAGATTTGTTCTGAATACTCTGAAAACAATTCATTGTTGTGTAATGTTTGGCTAGGATTGTAAATCAGGACATTACCGTTAAACACTTCACATTCAACCGTTTTTTTTTTCAGTATCTTGCGTTACTTTGGGTAGACTTGGGCGAATAATATGCTAAGGTCGCCTTTATGTTGCTGGCTACTGATATACCGCCATACGTCATGCCCGCTTGCTTTGATTTGATTTTCTGACAAAAGACTTGTGGTAAATAATGGCAGTCAACTCCTCTTAATGGTCGGGTGATTGATTTCGTAGTTTTATTCATTACCTCTTTATGGAACGTTTAAAATGGAACGAGGTTGTAAATTGTATTGCCGTTTCCCAATCCGATTCTTTAAAAGTGCACTATTACACGGGATGGGTTCTTCGTTAGCTCCAAAACCCCTCTAGTGTTCTTGACTTTGGCTTTTTTCTGTTCGTGGGCTTGATTGATAAAAATCACATAAAGCCGTCTAGATGTTTCCTGGATGACTCATTACACGCTGAAAATGTTGGACACTAACCCAGCGACTGCAATTGACGTGGTTGTTTAAAGCATGCTTTAGGTCTTGAAGATACTCTTGCCTTGTTCTCTGTGGGAATGTATCAATGCCAAGAGAACTATTTCTGTTTCTGCACATGCTTCTGTCAAGATTGTCGTTGCGTGTCGCCATTTTTTGTAATCTTGCCCCCAGCTTTTCGTAAAACCCTCCTGTTGATTAAGTTGCGCTGGCACTAGTTTCCTCGCCTTATAATGTATAGTAACAGGGTAAAATATTTTTTGGTTTTGTTTGTTTTTTTTTTTTTTTTTTTTTTTTTTTTTTTTTTTTTTTTTTTTTTTTTTTTGAATAGTGATGTCCGACTAATATGCGTTGCTTTCAAAAACCAATCCGCCGATTCTTAGTCATTTAGACAACCAGTACTGCGCAACAGAGCCCCAAGGGCATTCCACAACGTCTTCTCGATATGCAGTCCTCAAGGCACTATAAGGAACTTTTCCCCATACAATTGTGGCACGTTTCACTGAATTCTATGTTTTGTAAATTGTTGTTTAAATAGAGCTTATTAATTAAATGTTTGTTGTTACGTACCTTGCATGCAAACCATGCCAGCCCTTAGAAGCCCTTACTAAATTCCATTCATTGTCATAATTACACAAAACAACCAAAAATACATGTACCTGTCTGGCGTAAAAAATGACGTCACTTTCACCCTCCAAGTGAGACGATTTTTTTGGAGCATCGGATTTTTGGAAAATTTATGTTCAAAGGTCTTCGTATATACCAAGTTTGGTGCTTTTGTCCAGTGTGTAACGATTTCTGCAAAATTTGGTACTAACCCACTAGACTATATGGTCTCATTCTTTGTGCCTACATGTACATGTACAAAGGAGCACCACATCATGTATAAAATGAATCAACCACATATGCATTATCATGTATGCCAGATTATTTTAGAAGAAAATCTCACCTCGCAGCCATCTCAGGAAGGATTATACGAGTCATCTATCAGAGTAAAAACCAAAGAGTTAGATTATTTGAACGTGAAACTTGAACAGAGCCACAAACACAAAAATACGTCAAGTGAAAAATGGTTCAACATATTCATGTACATGTTCAGTGGTGGATCCAGACCTTCTGACAAGTGGCGGGCCCCAGATCATACAGACCTAAAGGATGGCCTGTCCTTAAAATAAGATGGGGGCCTGGGCTCCCCATACCCCTCACCCAGATCTACCACTGCATTTACTGGGTAGATAGTGTGTTGTATGTGTTCATTTAGGATTCATGACTCACCATGGTCACTGAAAGAACGTTTACATTCATCATCTGCCATGCATCCTAGAGAAAGAACAGATGGTTTGCAAGATGTACTTGTAAGTACTTAACAAGAACTACACAGAGTCGCAGTGGCCTAATGGTTAGCTTGCTCGCCTCCGAGTCGAACGGCCTGGGTTCGAGGCCTGGCAGGGGCGCTGCGTTGTGTTCTTGGGCAAGACACTTTACTCTCACAGTGCCTTTCTCCACCCAGGTGTATAAATGGGAACCGGCAAATTTACTGCTGGGGGGTAACCCTGCGATGGACTAGCATCACATCCAGGGGGGAGTAGCAATACTCCTAGTCGCTTAATGCTACGGAAACCGGGATAAGCTCCGGCCTGTATGGGCCACTAGGCTCGTAGCAGACTTGACCTTACACAGAGAAACAAACAGGAGCTAAGCCTGGAGCACAAGGAACAAGTGGCTCCGGGGGCACATGATTTGATTTGCTACATGTATGTACATGTAGATCTTTAACAAAGAAAATTACATTTAGCAAATCAAATAAACTGTTTTAAAATCATTCTTGTTGTAATGGATTTTACTATCATGGTTGATATGAATGGGTAGATTTGAATTCTCTTTGTTAAAAATCTGGCCAATCAAGTCATGTGTCCACAGAGCCACTTGTTCCACATGCCCCACTGAGGCCCAGCCAGCTAAGAGGGACAAGTGGCTCTTGGGACAAGAATGGGAAACATATTAAGGAACATTCTCGTCCCAATATCCCTTTGTTTTTGGGGGGGGTGGGGGGATTTTTTTTTTTTTTTTTTTTCAAAAAAAAAAAAAAAATTCCCCTTTTTCGAAAAGGGGGGTAAGGAAATAATTTCACTAAAAATATCCAATTGGACGTATTAAAATGTACATGAAAAATTCATATCCTAATTCTTTCCTGGGGAGAATTTGTTAAAGGGAAAGAAAACAAGCCATAATAATTATAATCTTTATGCACATGTAATTTGTACAGTATACCTCTTGTTTCATGTTGGCAAAAAATTCTGGATAATGAGAGACTCCAACATTATTGACTGTAAAAAAAAGATATGCATTCATTTATTATCTACCCCTTGGCAATGATTGCCAGCCTATGAAGCTAGAAAATATTGATACCTACATGTAGTGACTGAAATTACTTTAAAGTATGAAATATGTGTATTCTTTTTGCAAAAACCCTTAACTGTTAATTTGGACACACATTCATTTAAATTTCACAACAGTACTAAGAGAGTACATGGCTGAATAAGCACTCACCTAATATACCAATATCAAGACCAGCAAGTTTTCCTCCTAAACCATCATAGATTTGGGCTCCACCAGTAAAGTCCATTACAATTATCTTTGTTTCTGTGCCATACGCTTCCTCTGTTAATTAAAGTATGATACACGATTTATTACACTGACCAGTAGGATAAGGCTAAATGTGTGATGTTTGAATTAAATTTATTTTCAGTTTAATATAATTACATGTACTGTTAGTATCTGTTTGTCACTTGGAGGGTTGATCAAAAAAGAGAAGAGAGTAATCAATCAATCAATCAATCAACTTTATTTATAGAGGGTTACACGTGATAGTTTTACAACTAATAAATTTGTGGCCCCCATTACTAATTAAGAATCACTATAAACAATAATCTATTTATTATTAAACCTATTTAAAATCGAAATGTAGTTAAAATTTAAAGCTAATCTACAATATTGATCAATTATTATTACTAAATATCACAATCTAAAAGTTATTATCTAAAAAAGAAGTAAAAATTTATTTAGAGTATCACTCTAAATTTATAAAGTCAAACGTCCCCTTCAACCCTGCAAGTTTCTTTTTCCTTAGTGCCATGGCCACCAACTACTCAAGTTTTGGTCGCCAGTGATTTTAGTCACCAAATTAGTGATGCTTTCATCATTCCTCCAATTTTAGTCGCCAGGCGGCGACTTGGTCTAGTCGCCAGCTCAAAATTTTAGTCGCCTGGCGACTAAAATGGTCTTACTTTGAGGGTTGCCCTTACGGACACCTATATACATGTAATACTGACATCTTACTGACCTAAAAGATAAAAATTAAT
This sequence comes from Oculina patagonica, assembly GCF_052425735.1. NCBI lineage: Eukaryota > Metazoa > Cnidaria > Anthozoa > Scleractinia > Oculinidae > Oculina > Oculina patagonica. The sequence continues at coordinate 43,950,285 of NC_135761.1, forward strand.
GTAAACTCAGAGCTGTGCTCTAGCAGAGCCCGGGTGCCACAGGCGACCTACTTACTTTTGCCATTGGGCAACTAGTATAGCTTTGCTATCATGAAAGCTTTTAAGAGCTGGGCACCCAAGTTGTCTTACAAAAGAGCCTCTGGGCACCTTGCAATAATTATTGTAAGAGCGCAGCTTTGAAAATCTGTCTAGAGCTGTAAAACAGACACCTCGAGTCCATAATACGGATATTATTATCTATCCCTTTTGTGTCTGTATTAAAGAGGTTCACCTGGACATCTAATCATGTAACAACAATTTAAATTTATTATTGTCGTCCTCAGCAGTTTTTCAGATAAGAGAGTGGCCTAGCATTTTAATAATTCCATCTTACTCAGTTCAGCTGCCAGAGATTCTAACTTTTCCTTGGTTCGACTGATGAGGACCACCTTGAAACCTTGTCTTGCAAGCTGGAATCAGCAAAATAACATACCGGTAGTTATCAGTGTGCAAAAAAGATCCTATCTGATAACCTGGGGCTAGTGAATTTTTCCTGTCCAGATAGTGGATTTTATCCATCACTTGCTTGATGGGTGAGTAACATTTTGGACTTTTTACTTTGTAGATAAAGGCCACATAGAAAGGCCTATCGGGCTAGCACAAGGGCAACCTGGAAATCCACATTTTTTACTCCCTGGTTATAACTTATTACCATGAATTAGCTGGTGGGGCCTTGGCACAAGAAACGAAGGGCTCTGGAGCCACGGGATTTCCAGTCCTACATTCTAGGACTTCCAAGGATAAGAGAGAGTCATTGCATTTTTGATTTCCATTCAAGAATTCTTTGTTTCAGCCAAACAAAAAATTCAAATTCATTCAAAAAATCCCTTTGTTTCTCATGCCAAGGCTTCCCCACCAAAGAGAAGCAATAAGGGCTGTGGGGATGAGTATGGGGATAAAACATGTACAGTTTACATGCAAAAACCGCTAGATTGCTACCCTCTCTATCCCCTCTCCCTCTCTTTATATCCCAAATAATTACTGATACCAAATACTGGATGGAGAGAGACTTTGTGGGAATAGAGCTCGAACTTTGGACCCTTTAGTACTCTGATTTGCAAGCTACTAGGGCACTATATACTAGTTATGCAACGCTTTCGAGTGGTATACTATGGAATATCCCACGAGTCACTTGTATTTTCTCGGTATACACACGAGCCTTTAGGCGAGTGTGTATACGAAGAAAATACAAGTGACAAGTGGGATATTCCATAGTATACCACGAGAAAGTGTTGTGTAACTATTTTATACCATGCCATAGAAAATACGCTTACTAAATTTCATCGAGAATAAGATCGCAGCGCACGATGGGAAGGTTGGGTTGAATACCGTTGAATATACAACGGCTTTCCTGTATTCTGATTGGCTGTATTTTCTATGGCATGGTATAAACACCTGTATTGTATGTTGTATTTCAATTTCACCCTTGGTACAATTTTCCTCCAAGTTTTATACTCAACTTTCTAAGCATTTTTGTGTGTACATGTATAATTTTCAACCCAATCACTATGATCTGGATATCATTGGAAAGATCTTTTTCTTCTGCAGAGATTGAGCATAGGTGATGCCTTTTTTTGGTCAAAGGCGATGATGTCAGAAGTGGAACAAAGGGCAGTGTTTGTCATGGCCGGATATTTTTATTACATGTACCATACGCCAGAACAAAGAGAAATACCAAAAGTGCAGTTCCAGAAAATACCCAAACCCATCCCAATTCCGAGAGGGTGCATGGAGGTTTCAAAAGCCAAACTTTTTAAAGAAAAGTATGGGGCTTAACTGGAATTTCCAGAGGGTTGGGGGCATTCAATAAAAAAAAACCTTTCTGTGGAAGGGTTTTGAATATTTTCGTACCAAATAAAATTGAACCACAGCATGATACACATTCAAATTTTTTATAAGCAAAATTTTTCACAATCACAACTAAGTCAGTAGGCTGGGTGTGTTAATGTTTATGATTCTAACATGATTACCTCATGGGTGTAAGCTTTTCCAATTCCATCTGTACACCCTGTGATAACTGAAGAAAACAAACAAATGAATGCTTAATAATGAGAATTAACTGGATTTTGCTTAAAAATGTGAAGACACAAGGAGTATTATTTTAAATCGTACTATATTCCAAGGAAATAACAGCGCTGACTCGATATGTCAATTTCAGTCTAGCTAGAGAGGATTGCTACTTTCTCAGGTTGCATAATTTTTGACTCATGGAACAGAAGATACGCTTCTACAAGCCGCGTCCAGAAATGTTTTTCCAAGTAACATGATTTTTCTCTTGTATCACTGACACTATTCTATAATTCTGTCAAAACAAACCAAAATATCTGGGCCTAGAATGAAATCAGCTGTCCCGGAACGGGCTAAAAATCACGATTGATTGAGCAATTCACGCGTGGAACAGAACATAATTCTGTTCTAAGGCATGTATCTATGTGCAAAACATCGCATTTGTAGGCCTCCTCGTCGAAATCAGGTGATTGTAGAATGCAGCGATGCAAAAAAACTTAAAATGACTTTCAAAAAAGATCTGGAAAAAATTAGATGAGAAGGAAAATCGAATTGAACTTTGCACACTCGAACGCGCGCCACCCCGCGCCATCTTACCTGCCCACTGGCCTAACTTCTTCAAATTCTTTTTTATGCCAAGTGCTGGAAGAACAAACGCCCTTATTCCATGAAGGATTTGCAGAATAAAGTTTATAGAATAGTAGCCAAGAAATACTGCACCAGCACCGGACAGAAAGTTCCACTCCATTTTCGAGGCGGCGGCAATTTCACAATACAACGAAATGTGCCAGGGTTGCTTGGCAGGGATCATTTATGTTGATTAGGACTGGTAACGAGAACTCTATTCTCGTACCCAGGGCCTCTCGTTGTCTATTTCAGTGCTTCGAGAAATCGGGAGGTTTATGTCGTTTATTAAAGGCTCGTTTACACTGGCGATTTTTGTCGCGCAACTCAGCGCAATTTTTGTCGCGCCGAAGTTGCAAGAAGTCGCCGCGATATCGCGGCGATAAAATCGCCATGAAATCACCGCGAGTTTGCATGCGTCAAAACTAGCGGCGATAAAATCGCCGCGAGTCGCAGGAGTTTCGAACCTGTTCGAAACCCGATGCAACTTTGGCGCGACAAAAATTGCATTGAGTTGCGCGACAAAAATCGCCAGTGTAAACGGGCCCTAGACTTTCAATAAAGTCCTTCGTCTTGTTTATTATGGCGCACCGGGACGAAGGTCGGAGTGTTTGAGAAATCGGGATTCTACTGTGTACCGTCAAAAACGAATTACCTTAAGAGACTGAACTGGAAAAAATTCTTTGTATTGTCTAAACTAAAACTCATTTGCTCGGATCAAACTGACCAAGATGAAAGATGCCTTTTTCATGAGAAGTCTGCTCGCCCTTAAAAAGCCAGTTTTTAGTAAAGAGTAGTAGCCCAACATTGTTCGATTATAACTGAAACTTAAAGTTATCCCGGTGGTCCTGCTTTATTACACGATCGCGTAATTGAACTCGTCATCTGTGCGCGCGCGTTTTCAAAAGGGCGGCCAAATATGGTTTTTCCCCCAATAAAAGGCGCGTGGAAGAGAGAGTTCAGGAACTGGACTATAGGACGCCAAGAAGGAAATGATTTCAGTAGTTTTTGTCTCTTTCTTAATTCATGATAGTATTTTTCGTGTTACTAGCCCTCCCTCTCCGCTGACCCCGGTCCCTACTTGTGTGCGACAAACTCGATCGAAACTCGATGTTGCACTAAAGTGTTTGATCGTTTAGCCGAGCTTTAGCGGCTACTAATTTTAGCGATTTTCGCCGAGTTGGGCAAAAATCACTCAATTTAGTGCTCGTTAAAATATTCGTTCAATTTCAAGTGTGTTTGTTCTTTTACTGAACATTTACTTCTATCTTAGCTATATGTTCATTAAAAACTGGTTTACACGATATCACTAACTTTTTAAGTTTTTCGGAAAATCGCTGAATGAAATAGTCGCTAAATCTTGTTCTGAAAAATCGCTAAAATTGGTAGTTGCTAAAAATAGTAACCTCCAGCTTAAGGTATAAACAAAACTGCCCGTCTGCTTCAACCTCGACCATTTGCAAAGCTCTTGGAACGAAGTTGCGTCTGCTTAGCCAGAACTATTACATGTTAGTAGAAACTCAGCTGTATTCTATTGGAAATCTGCGAATCTGATTGGTTCTCCCACTGTTTTCTATTCGCCGATAGAAAACAGTCGCGCGCGCGAGTAGCTCTTTAAGTGGTAAATTTTCTTGATTTTTGTCTTCAAAGTGCACAATATTGTATGTTTTGGACTGCAATCCTTTAGAGTTTCTACTAAAACAATTAGACTATTCGCCCTCGTTTTCTATGAGCGATAGTCAACTCGGCTGCGCCTCGTTGACTATTTGCTCATAGAAAACTCAGGCTCGTAGTCTAATTGTTAATTAGAGATTAAAACCGACCTTATACATTCTCCTCTTAGCCGGCTTGGCACGAGAAAACAAAGGGCTCTGGGCCTTCTGGGGACATAGGGTTTTTGAATTAATTCGATTTTTTTTTTATTGGTTGTTTGGAACAAAGAATTCCTAAACGGAAGTCGAAAACGTAACGACTCTCTCATACATTCTTTTGAAACGTCATGACTGCATACATGAAGACCGGAAGTCCTAGAATCTAGGACTTGAAATCCTGCAGTGTCCCCAGAGCCCTTCGTTTTCTCGTGCCAAGGCCCAGCCGGCTAAGAGAAACGAAAGGGCTATGGGGACGAGAATGGACCTTATATTGATTGAAAGTCAGGAGCTCCAACAAACACTCCAGCGACCATAAACATTCCGTCACGTGATGTATTGACCGTGATCGTGTGGTAGCCTGGGTTCACTCTTGTTGCAATCGTGTGATATCGATCTTCTGACCAGCTTGATTTGCTCGTGTTAACAGTCTCGTTTTTCTTGTTGTCCAACCATATCGAAGCTCTGCCTTTCATGTGCCTGCCGATTAAAACTATTACAGACCGTGAACGACCAAAATTGGCATCAACACTTACAGGTACATAGATCTTCAGCTGAAGGGTGCTTAAACGTTGCCACGCACACCACCCCCCTTGGGTATCAGGGCGCAGCTCTTTGGATATAATTTTAACGTTCATTGGTTGAGCACGCACAATAAAACACGGTGAAAAACTACTGTTATTGATAACTTCAAGTTGAAGATTTGGACGGTGAAGGTTTTTGAAAGCGTTTGGCGTTTTCCCAGTCCAACACAATGGGTCTTTCAAGGCTTCGGTTTCGTTGATAAGCAAAAGCTTCGGCAAATTCGAGCTTTTGTTTTTTGTGACTTGATTGAAAGGATCCTTGGAAACGTTAGTGTAGTTATTTACGACTTCTTTTAAAACGTTTTTCACATGTTCAATCATCATTGACGCAACCAGAGCGTGCACCTTGGCGCCAATATGGTTACCATCGGAGCCGGTCAGGTTATAAGTCTGATTAGTAAACCTAACCTTCCACTAACCTTTTTCCTTCCGACAAAGTATTTCCTTTAAACTGAACGACGTAATATCATAATGGCGTGCAACCGCTGTTTGCCCATAATTCTCGAGGTTTATGCACGACGAATTCGAGCCTAGACGACCGACAATATTAATATAAAGTACTGCTGGGGCCGAAGGATACATAAGGACTTGCCGAGTTAACTGCTCCAATGGTTTCGCCGTCTTATATACTTCATCATTGTGAGAGGTCTCTATCAAAACAATATCGATTTTCTCGCCTTCTGCAATAAACGTTTTGTAGCAAAAAGCAAAGAATTGGCTTCCAGTGGCCCCGATTGCTAGTTGAATTTCTCTCATAAAGGATGTTGTCGCTCTTCCAAACGTGTTGTTCCACCATTTTGCAAACACTTTGAAGTACAATCCGTCCAAACTGTTCTCGTCAAGTCCAAGTTTTCCTCCAGCGCTGTGAGAGCCTCCAATAACCAAAAGGTTGATGTCTTCACCCCTTAAAGCTTTTTCGAGAACGTTCTTTAAGCGAGTAGGGTTACCGGCTTGAATTGCTCTTGACATCAAATCGTCGGTAATGTTTAGGTTGCTAAATAGACTCGAAAAGTTGGTTTGGTATTCTTCTAGCACAACTTGTACTCCCTGTTTCATCTTCAAAGCAATTTTTTTGGTCACATAATAATAACATAAAATAAAAAACACACCAGCCAAAAAGCAGGCGGTAAACAGATAAGATATCCGCATTCTCGCGTGATTTGTGTTTGTTTCTAGCCTGAATCAACCCAACAGACCATTTCGGTGAATATCTTAGACTTTCAATAATACTCGCGACTTCGTCACTCGATCTAGCGACTTCGTCGCTCGCACGGCCCCTTCGCGGCCTAAAAGGCTCGCTTCACTCGCATATTTACTGTGGAAACTCGTGAGGTCGACTTGAGGCAAGTCTATGAATATCTATTCGGAAGACCTATAATCGCCTGCGATTTTCGGATTAAAGTGTGACGAGAAACTGGAGATATCCTATCGTGACATGGGAAAAGTAACGCCTGTTGCTTTCGGAGAGAGAAAAATGTCGTTTTGGGCCAAAAAAGGCAGGCTAAGATTTTCGAGAAGCCAACAGTGGTTCGTAAATTCGGTAAGTAATATTTCGTTCCCTAAAATTTTCTGAAGTTTTAATGTCCAGCCTGAGCGTATCCGAAACGATGCACTTTTCTAAGCGTTTAAAAATAAGGCTAAAAATCGCACAAAAAATGACGCTTATAATGCACCTATCAATGTGAAGCCGCTGAGGGATGGGGGGGGGGGGGGGAGGGAGAAGTAGGCTCTTACCGAAAGTGCTAGCACTTTTTTTTAGCATTATTTGGATTTGCGAGCATTTTTTTTTGTTTACATTTTATCCCAAAGCACTGCTAGCATTATGTTGGATTTTCGACTGATTATTTGTATAATTTTGTGTTAAAAAACACAATCTGACTTTATTTATGGCGTCCAAAGCCTCCCAGATGCATTTTGCCCTCATTTTAGTCAAAGGAGCCGATGAGGCTTGGTTTGGTCAGCGGTTGCATTCTAGAAACCCAGTCCATCACACTCGTTCAAAGATGGCGTCGTCATCGACGAGGAACAATGGAAGTCAGCCAGCCATAGCCGGAGATTGCTCGAGAGCGTACTCTGCCATCAATCAGTGAACAAAATAAGACTAGGGGAAACTGTGATGCAAAAAACGTAAGCATACATGATCGGATTCAGCAATTTCCAGGAGAACAACTATTAATGAAAGACGGGAAGTTGTCTTGTTCCCCGGGGGGGGGGGGGGTACTCAAAAAAGTTTTATACGGGGAGGCTCCGCCCCAAGTTCTAACCCCTTACCCTTTTATATACCATTTTTGACAGAAATTGTACCGCTTTCGTATACCTTTAACTGAAAAAAGGTACCCCTTTTTATATACCTAAGAGGCATGGCGTGGACTTCAAATAGGACGTTTTCTTGTCATGTTTATGTAGTGCTTAATAAATTAAAATAATACAGCCATAAATTGCGTCTGTTCGAAATATTTTAATTAAAAGCCCTTTTAAGTAGCCAAATGTCAGATTTCCATACCCTTTCATATACTTAAACTCGTGAAATCCCTACCCTTTTATATAGCTGGAGCCTGAAAAAGGTACCCCTTTCGGGCGGAGCCTCCCAGTATAGGACTATAGGCCATTATAGGGAGTACCCCCCCCCCCCGGGGGGTCTTGTCTGGCATGCCGCGAAATAGTGTCTGGAGTGTCTACAAAGAAGAGTATGGGTAACGATGACCCAATAACAAGCGATGATTAACTTCTGGTATCAGTAGCATAGATAATTTGTTTTATAGAAAACCTTAAACGTTGTATTGGACTAATGGAAAAAAAAAAACACTGATCGTTACATGTTGTTGTTGAAAAATGTAACTGTAAATCTGAAAAATTTAATATTATATGTTTAAAAAAATCGGAAAAAAGTGAGCATTTTTATGTAACCCATGAGCACTTTTTAAAATAATAGCATTATTTTAGCACTTTTTTGGCAAAAAACGAGCACTTCTTTTAGCATTTAACGCTTTTTTACGAGCACTTTCGGTACGAGCCTAGGGAGGAGGGCGGGCATTTGAACTACGCTGAGACTTTCAGTTCAAATACCCAACCCCAGGGCATTTGTGGATGTTCAAAAGAGTCACTAAACTAAGTAAACTTCAATAAAATGCTGTAGGAAAGTCCATTAAAACGGTCAAAAGTCCCCACTACGGGCAAACAATTGCTGTCAAATCCCCTGCCTATGCCCCCCCCCCCCCCCAGCGGCTCAACAGTGATAGTTGCATAACGTATAAACGGTGTTCCGACACCCCTGTGAATTTTAGACGTCCGGAGTAACGAGTAAAGAGAAACAGAATAAGGTACTAGTAGAACTGTTCAAACGTCAAAAAATGCAAGAGATGGGGGCTTCTTTTAGCTTCTAAGGAGCGTAGAAAATGAAGGCCAAATTTGGTTAATTGCTAGTGCCTACAAACATCATTTTGCAATGTTAATCGGATTAGCGCTCTGCAATCCGAGTCGATGTGACCTCGCGTTGACAGCAATGTTATATGAACCGGCCGGGCTTTACAACATGCGATCGTATCTACGCAGTTCGAGCGAAATTTTAGTCAAAGACAGCAAATTCTGTCGTATTTCATCTTCAAATATAATTCGAAAACATTGACTAAATGTATGGCTTTTGTTTTAGTCTTCTAAAGCCCACGAAGAAGCTGTCTTGATATCCGAGTCAGATCCGAACCCGGGGGGGGGGGGGACCTCGCATATGAAACGGACGGAGATGCTCGTCGGAAATTTTGAAAAGACCCCCTAAAAGAGACCAATCTGGGTGTGGCTCAAGCTTTTTTTGACCACTAAAAGATACCAGAAAACTAAGAATAGAACTTACATTTGTATATTTTTTCGTTTGTAACCCTAAACGAGACCATTATGACCGATAATGGCTAAAAATATTGGCGTTTTGCCCGGAAAACCCTAAGCGAGACCAAATATCCGAAATTTACAACCCTAAACGAGACGACGAGCATCCCCGTCACTTTCATATGTGAGTCCCCCCCCCCCCCCCCCGGGATCCGACCCTCGCAGAATCTAGAGAAAACGCAGCGTGCGTTCCGTAACGCAACTGCGAAATCTGGTGTTGCTACGTGTATCGACAGTCCCCAGGGCGACATTCATAGGAAAAATCCGTATTTTCTCGTGCTTTTTCGTGCAGCAAATCGTAGCGTTGCGGCCTTAAACACATTGAACAGCGGACTACCTTTGAAAATTAAATATGGCGTCGCAAAAAACAAAACGTCGAACGCACATTTCGCCAATTTCGCCGCCGAAACAAGGAAACAGACTGCCTCGAAAGGTACTTGAAATTTAAGGTGTAGAATGCTTCGAAAGGTAAACGATGCTTGGCTGTGAATTTGTAATGAAGCTGAATTTTTTTTGCTTTGTTGTGGCCCCGCGAGTTTGAAAAACTTTGCCGAAAACTCTGATTTGGACTATGAACTCTGATCACGCGCGCGAGTCACACCACCCCGTGACGTCATCTCTGTGTCTGCACTCTATAGATGACAGGTATCAACCAATAATCACAACGCGCGCAATAGCTTGGTCATTGTGTAAAACACGATAGAAACACGGAACATGTTTTCCATTTCTTAAATGAACAATAAAGGAGCATGCAAGTAAAGGTTATGGGTACGGTACAAAGTCAATATCAATGTCTTCTTTTTGAACGACCTCCTCCAACTTATAAACAAATGCTGGAGGGATCCTTGAGACTTCAACGACTGTGAGCACTATAAAAACAAGAAAGAAAATGCATCCATGGAGACAGGAACGCGAACACTGCTGGTTTTTTTATTGTTGCACAGCGTCCATCCTAGCTATGTCATAGCAGTGCCATTCACGAGAATATGTCTACTTGTTAGTTTGACCTCAAATAAACGCTGGGACCTCGAACAAACGCCCCCAGCGTTAATTTAAAAAATAGCAATTTTGATCCGGCGTTTATACGAGACCGGCGTTTAATACTAGGGGAGGACTTTAATTTGGTGAAGCGAAGAATCAACCATTGATGGCCCAACAACTAAAATGGAGGAAAATACATAGCTTTTGACTCGACATTTTTACCTTTCAAAAATATTGTTCATTGATGCTTCCAGAAAGGAAATAGATTTAAAGCGGAGTATTTTTTTTCTCTTAGTTGTAGGGTAGGCGTTATTCCATTATGGGGTATGCCTTTATTTTTTCTCCCGGGGGCTATGAACATAAGACATGATCAAAAATACAGTATCGTTTCCTTTTTAAACAAAAGACAGTACAGGTAACCAATTGTTTAGAACTGCTTCAAACCTGGCGATGCTTGAAATTAACTTTTAAATTAATCATGAATTTAAAGGCAAGAGATATTGTCTCAGATGATGAGAAAGACGAAGACTTCAATTTTGAAGAAAATAGTGGATTCTTGAAGGACTTGCGTAAAAAAAAGGAAAGTGCGTCAAGGATAATATTATATGGATGGCAGTCTTGCCAATGATCTGCTTATGGTCCGAAGATTAAACAGATTAAAATCACAGCGGGTAGTCGAATTCATTCATCGGTAGACCAGTCGAAGAAGATATGGGATAGTCAACCCAAAATGGCACAGCTATCATGGTGAACTACAGTGCGCCACGCATTCAAGGAATCCCTGAGACCTGGAACGGTAGTCCTGTTTGTCTGCACTCTGAAATATGGTACTTATTTTTGCTGAGCGTAGCGTTCGTTTACTACCTAATGGCCGTGCTGTCAATGATTTTCACCAAGGAGTCGAGACGGCTGAGAGAAATCTCTCTTCTTCACGACAATTTAATCATATCTATGATGTTTCCTACCTTGCTAGAGTGGCTTACAGTTACTTCGAAGTATTTATCCAAGTTAACAATAGCGATCCAGCTATCACCTCATCACAAGACACAAGTGGCTACGTGCGGTTTTATCACTTTTCTTTATTCAACATTCCAAACAACTTCTGTAGTCGCTTTGGCGTACGCACTCTACGCCGAAAAATATCTACTGCCTAACATGAATTGCATCAAGCCAAAACCGCTCTGTAATATTCGTTTGTTGGCTTTGCAAGCAGTCTGGGCTGTTGCGGTCACCACAGCAACGACTTTGATTGACGCCTCAGTTATGTACGGTTCTGTGAATGGCTGTTGTTTGCATCCAGTCGATGCTGGAAGTATGAAAAAGACAAGAGACGTGATTTTCAGCGTTTCTAGTATTTATGCATCATATATTTTGTTGCGTGTCTCTATAGATAGGTTTCTTAAATTGATGATGACAGGACATCAGAGACGTCCATCGACTATCATTTATAACCGTCTCCAAATATCTTAAAACATTACATATTAACAAAATATTTGTAAGGTGGCTGGCAACGGTTCCTAGCACTTTCCAGTTCGAATGCTTTCATGGGTCAGTACTACCACTGTTCATAAGTCGATGCTACAATAATGGGTATCAAACGAATGCTCAATCATTGTTGAATAAATTAGGCTTATTTCCTTGACGTTATTGGTTACCATAAGAGCAATTTGACCTGTTCCTTTTAAAGACTAATAACTCAAAAAACGACCTCGGTGCACCCTATCATTTTCTCGGAGTAATTCAACAGTACAATTTACAAACTTTCGATAAGATACAACGAAGGGCGCTCAGAGCTTCCTTAAATTTTCAAGAATTTTATGAAGCTCTGAATCTGCTATACGTAGAACTTTGTAAAACTGTACAAAAAGTTGCAACTTAAAGTGCTTATCGCATTTCAATAATAAAAACTGAGGTGGGGCTACCAAGCTCATTTCTTAGGGCCTGTTTACATGATTCCGGAATGACTTTCATTCCGGAACGAGTTCATTCCATCCCCATACATTTCTCTGTATCTGTTTACATGATACCGAGACGAAAGTCAAGTCATTCCGGAATGATTTCGTTCCGGTTTTCATTCCGGAATGAAAGTTTCGTTCTGGAATGACATTTCTTATACCTAATCGAGGCAATCAGGAGGTCGAGCAGGTTTGGGAGCGGCGAGCACCCAGGCGAGACCACTGAGCCGCCAGCACGGAAGGACCGTACCCAAACAGCCAAAATCCGTTGATTTCGCCTGTGCCTGCGCCAGCCGAGTGTTGTTGACCTGGGATGTCTCCCACCCCCCCACTGAGCACCCACAGCAGAACTCCGACTCCACGTGTGAATGGCGTCGGCACCGCGCGAGCGGCGAGGGGAGCCGACCGGAGCAGGCCTCCACGACGGACACACCAAGTGACCGTGAGTGGGAGTGAGCGAGGACAGGACAGAGATCACGCGGCACGGGGTACGGTAAATTCTGGTATCATGAAAACACAGAACGAATTTCGTTCCGAGATGAAATCGCAACTCATGAAACCGCACACGAACTCCACAGTTTGAATTCAAAGCGAAAAAACGTAATAGCATTTACTGTTTAGCCCAAAGAGGCAGCTCTATGGTCAAATTACTTGTTAAAATCACAGATACGGCAATTAATGGGCACAAAAACATGTTTGCGCGAAACACGCGCCATCTTGTTTTGATCTCGCGCGAAAACCGCGCACGTGAAAATGCCTTTGGTTGAACCGGTCGACTCTGTTATGTGAATGCAGAACGAACTTCATTCCGGAACGAGTTTCGTTCCGGAATGAAAGTCATTCCGGAATCATGTAAACAGGCCCTTAGATATAAATACTTAAACCAACAATCAAAGGTGTTTTTTGCAGACTATACTGTTACTATGGTAACATTTATCATCACAAAGGTTACCACAACTTGTTCAACAATGATTGGGCATTCGTTGAAACCATTAATTATTGTAGCATCAAACGGTAAATAGTGTTTAATTATAAGTGGTATGAGTGGTAGAAAGTACTGGAAACCGTTGATAAGTACGTTTAAATAACAAAACAAATTGATCGATTTTATTTGGCTCACGATCGTGTTGTTTTAATTTCCTTTTCACGAACTGTCTCCTGTTCAATCGAAATGAAGCGTTTCATAACGCGTGAATAGAACACAAACCGGTTTAACAGGTTTTGTTGAAGTCCTCTTAATTTTTCCCGAGCGCGCGCAATGCAAGACACAATTCAAAGTTTTGGATTTTGAGAAAGGGAAATTTTGGACAATATACGTACGTTTTTCAGTTAATAATAATAATAATCTTTTATTAGGATGCCTTCATTCACTATACAGTGGTTTTCAGAAAGGTCCTAACTAAGATTAAAAATACTTAATAAGACTATATACAATAAAACGAAAAATACCTAAGAATTAAAAACTATTATTCAAAATTAACTTGAATACAAAAGAAAGAATTAACTAAAAAACCTACTTAGAACGCTACGCTTAAAATGTACAAAATCAAGTGCATTTCTGGTGTCTCTGTCTAGGTTATTCCAGTCTTTCAGAGAGTGATAACACACTCTCTGCTTTCCCCAATTTTTGGTTACATGAGGTAGCCTAAGCATGTCTTTATTCCTTGTGTTATAGCTATGAATGTCCCTGTTAGCTAGTAACTCCATAGAGTGATCCATAAGTCCATTTATACACTTATAAACATATATACAGCGATGATAAAATCTACGTTGTTCTAGGTTAAGCCACTTTAAAGCTACGAGGGCATCAGAAGCTGACGAATAAAGTGGTCTGTCCAGGATGATTTTCGCGGCTTTGTTGCCATTTGTATTTTATATTTTGATTCGCCATTCCGGCTTGCAAAATGTAATACGGCTAGACATAATTAACAGACAGCAATATTACACACTAAAATTTCTTAAAAAATACATTATCAACTGAAGCGAAGATATTCATATTTATCAGTAAGAACACTAATATATGGAGAGAAGAAAAAAATGAGAAACAAGTGATTTCCGGTTCAGCAAATTATACCGAGAAACAATGCACGGAGATTATTCGAAAGAATAATCAATTCAGCAGTACAATATGTAGAGAACAGTTGTAGAAATTTGAGCCATGGCAACGAACGAACGAACGAGCGAGCGAGCGAACGAACGAACGAGCGAGCGAGCGAGCGAGCGAGCGAACGAACGAACGAACGAACGAAAGAACGAACGAACGAACGAGCGAGCGAGCGAGCGAGCGAGCGAACGAACGAACGAACGAACGAACGAACGAACGAACGAACGAACGAACGAACGAACGAACGAACGAACGAACGAACGAACGAACGAACGAACGAACAAACGACTAAATACAGTGGTGTTGGTCCGGAAATAAAACTGTCATCTGTAAAAAGTCTGAACCAAAGCTAATAGAACAAAAAGAAGCCAACCCCTTAAAGTGGTCACTTCCCAGCTGAACATGCAACAATACTGTTTTAAAAAATAACAAGTTTTATGTCCGCTTCTAGATATCTACCCACGAAAAATCCCACACGGATATGTAATTTCCAACTGCTATTGACCGTGCACCAATAGACTTTTTGTAGAATATAAATTGGGAAACTATATATATTTATAACGTGCTAAGAAGTTCCTAGGCCTGAAATTAATTTGCCTTAGAGTTTTATTTTTCTACTTTTGTTATGAAAATAGCCTACGAATACAGCCGCCTCTCATTCGCTCCCGCTACTACGCGAATCACATGCAGGCTATTATGAAAATGACTTTGTTCTAGCATTGTTATTTCTTGGCAATGATGTACATGTACAATTTTATTGTGGCAGGTTGTGTTTTACGGCAAAAGCGCTGTGTCAAAATAAAAAAAAGATAAAAATGTTTGAAGAACAATGTAGTGAAATTGTCGGCCAAAAATACGGTTCGGCCTTCAGTTTGAAATTGACTTTATGAAAGAAGAGAGCTTAATGGAGCCTGAGTGGCAAAAAATATTAAAAGGAATAATATTTAAAATTAAGAAATACTAAAGCTTGGGAAGTAAAAAGGGATGCGAATTAGCATGTAATTTGAGAATTTCCATTTGTTTGATTTACTCATAGTTCTTTCCATCGCGTCTTTTCCTGCCATCTGGCTTAATCATTAAAATACTGTTCATTTTCGCTTTGCTGACATCGTTTTTGCATGTCATTATGAACCAAAGACAATCAGGTCACATAATGCCATATTAATTTAGGTGAAATGTATTCACGTTGTGAGTTGAATTTTCGACATTTTTAAAATACTTCAGGTTTTACCAATATTAATTTAAATTTCTAGATGAAATCAAGTTTTTAATCTTGAGATAAAAAAAGGTATCCAATACGCTTTTGACCTGTCACGATGTGTACATCAGATTAATATTATGCGATGCGTCTAATTGAAATGAGAAGTCGGTCAAATATGAATATTTAATTAGTCCAAGTCTTGCATTAAATTTTGTTTACTTCTAGCTCACTTCTACACAAGATTTGCGATTGTTATTTGCACGCACGGGCAGGCTGTGTGTCCATAATTTCAAACAAGCGACGAAACTTAACATGAGGGAATCGATTTTGTCGAACTTAGCTTGTATGTACCAGATGGCAACCTCGAACGATTTCAAAGGAAATTTGTAATGGGCAATAAACAATGTACAACGTCGGTCTTTCAGAACGAAGAAGATGAGGAAACTTGGTTCGAATGGATGGAAACAACGGGTAACCGCAAGAATCAGAAACAACTGCCCATTTCACCGAGAACTGAACCACTGCCAGTTCAACCAGCGGCCTTCCTAGCAGACGTGCCTAGCAGAGCAAGGAATACAAAACACAAAATCTCTAGTGAAAATAAGAAGACTCTCAAAGGACTTCATTATACGAGTTCTAAAAATCATGGCAGTCTTTCGACTGATTCGTCGTTTCGTGGTGATGTTAAGGAAAATAACAATTTACCCAGAATCAAAGAAGAAGATCGGACCAACGATTTAGAGATGTTAGCTGGCCAGGTAAGCGAGGTTAAAGAAGTCAGGGATTAAATCTTACAGAGGATGTTTTATTCATTCTTTTTTTAAAAAATAGACAACGTCTCTGATTGAATATGCAAAAACATGTTTCGATGACAGCTTCTGTTTTCGCTTCGTTTTAAATATGTCAACTGCAACTGTATGTCAAATAAAATACTAAAAATAATGATAAGTAGAATAAGAAGAAAAATAAAATATCGGGTATACCTAACTTTCAACTGTCATAAATATTGTTGAAGTGATTTAAATTGTAAGTGAAATTATAATCTGTTCAAAGTGGCATGACATTTCAGTCACAATCACTATAATACAGAAAATGAAATCGTGTTTACACAGTTTTAGGGCACAATGTTTTTCGAACTAACCTCGAAGAATAATTTTGTAAATTTTGCTCATTTTTAACATATTGCTTACGCTCTCTATAATTTTATGTCCAAAGGACTAATAAGTTACATTTTGCAAACGTTTTTATATATTGAATCTTTTTTAAACGCGAACAGGAAAAAGTATATTGTACGGTTAATTTAACAAGAACAGTAGGAACGCGGCTGATCGACAGTGCATACATTTTAGCACGTGCCTATGAATGTTTGCCTGTGTGTGTCCAAGCCTGCGTATTGTTCATTCACAACGTACCCAATCCTTACAATCTATTTTATTTTATTTATTTTTTTATAAACACAATCTGTATAATTGAATCTGGTAAACCATTTGCAAATCATATACTCCCGATGTTGATAAAGAAGAGAATAAACAATGAGGTTTTGTGTTTTCGTACATCATCCTCTAAGGTAGCCTCCCACGCAGCTGCAGTCGTTCTTAGGGGAAGGAGTGTAACACGATCGCCCCTATTAAAGAACGACTGCGTGGGAGGCTGCCTATAAGGCGGTCATCTAAATTATCTCCCCGGTCTTTTAGCAGAAACATACTTTAGACAATATTAAATGTTACCGTTAACTGTTTACGTCCTTAAAATTTATTAGTAGAATAATTGTTACAGACAACGGATATTTCAGGAATAAAATTTTAAGGAGAAAATTGCCTCGTCTCGACAAGATTAGAAGAAAAAACCACCCTTTAACATGTGTTCAAAACAGATATGAGAAATAGGTCCTCTAATTGTACATGTGCCTACTGTAGGAAGTGTGGCTATTGTAGGGAGTTCTTTAGAAGTACAGGTCGATGAATAAGCTCAATATGATGATTTAGACGTTGTAAATAAAAATGGGAAATGACAAGACCCACATTTTAAGAAAAAATCACGGATTATAAACCAAGGCCTTGAAGAGGCCATATGTTTAAGGATGAGCCTTATGATTTTACTTTAATTGATTTGTTGGAAATTCCTAGAAAGATAATCTTTTCGTATATCTCAGTGCAGTCATATGTCGTTTCATTGTCCGCAGGTATTCCCAGACTTCCCAGCCGGAGAAGTAAACGTGTCTTTATCATTTGACAAAGCTACAAATCGCATGAAGGTACACATTATAAAAGCCCGAAACCTCTGCTGCAAGGCTCGAGAAGGAAAAAGGCAAGACAGATGTGGCGTTAGTTGTTCAGGTGATCTGATATTGTTTACACTTATCTAACACTATATTTCAAATAAACGTTAAGGATTTTTCATGACGACGAAACCTCAATTCCTGCTGAACCCTGAAATTTTTGCTTCTCAATTTCATGAGAATTAATTTCCAGTTCTGCTTCATTTTCTTACCGCTTGGCTTAATTATATATGTTCAGACTGTTTATACATGGTATAAGCAAGTTTGACAATAAGGCGCCTGTATTTAGCGCCTCATCTTAGTTTCATAGCAAGTTGCTAGGCTCTAGAACACTGCGGGCGTTTCTTCAACAATTCAAGTACCAATGCATGCACATCAGTAGTCATCAATGGCTAAGAAAAAAGCACTATAAGGGCACAATATCTTAGCTACTTAAGAATACAGCGAAAACTCAAAGGCTTGGCCCAACTCTCGACACACGCACGATAAACAGTTAGCCGCTTATATAACCAATAAAGCACACGCCTAGGACGATATACATTTCAGTGTACATGCGTCTTAATTTTGTACACCAGTTACGTTTATTGTCTATTTTAATGCTCGACAAAGCCATAATATTGTATTTCATGTAGGTACAATATTTCATAATGCTAGCTGAGACGGGCACGTATCTATTGCGTATATGACACTGCTTTTCGAGAGGCACTTAGCCAGAAAGAGAGCCAGTATATTTTCCGGCCCTCTTTTTCCCCTGCAAACGTTGTTTCAGAGAGTTGATAATTCATCTTTGACGTAAGGGAAGGAGGGTTAACGAATAAACTGCCAGTGCTTATTAATAATTGTTAGTGAAAGTGTCTTAGACTTTCGTCCAAGATTGTCAAAATGAACAGTCTTGCTCAATGTGTCATTAACGTCTTTTGCTGTTTTCAATTTGCAGACTTGTACATAAACGTCTCTCTATTCAGCGGAGAAAAGCACCTGCAATCGCATCGAACATCCAAAAAGAAAGGCAGCACCGACGTGCTATTCTACGAAAATTATGCACTGGACCTCACATCTCTTGACCTACGCCAACTAACTCTACGTTTGACTGCAATGCATTGTTGCAAATACCTCATCAATGCAGACCACGTGATTGGTCATGTGGATACAGGCGACCAGTCCGGTGAATCGTCATTTGGTGCTCAGTGGGTGGAGGTGATCACGTGTCCTGGAAAGAACGTCAATAGATGGCATACTCTTTGGTGTTAGATATGAAGAAAGGATTGCCTTTTTCACGCATATTTGCGAAAATTTATTTCAAAATTTTAGCAGTTAAAAACTGTTTTGAAAAGGACCAGTAAGCAAAGAAAAAGGAAAATAAAATGCACGCCAGTCAAAATTTTAAATTTAAAAATTTGGCAATTGTACAATGGTAACAATTAATTTATTTATTTGCCAATGCAACCCATTGTTTGTTCATTTTTGTCCTAATTTAATAACTTATTTTGGCCACCATATTACAGATTACTGTATGGTGTATTTTACAGAATTGAAACAATGAAGTTCAAAACTTGTTTATTTTGTAAAAGTTACTTCAAGCTAAAACGCCAAAAAAGGAAATATAAGGTAGCACATCTTATTTACTGCGCTCTTCAATAAAGCGCGAACTCTAGAGATCAAAACCCAACTATACTAACGATTGCGTTTTTCGCTTCCGTCTGAAACTAAAACAATGATTGATGGCAGCGAAAAACGTAGCTGTTCAACTTTGAATGTCTCATCGCGACTTTAAGATCAGTATTTGACGTTCTCGAGGATTAAGTCCTTTATCGACCAAAATATAATACGTATACATTCACAAGCACATGGATATAAATAAAAGATGTGAAAGTTTAACGGGTCTATTGCGATGCCAATTTCCACATTGATTGTCAAACGTTTGAAAATTAAGTGCAAATACAGTTGAGAAGTTTTGACCGACACACTCGATACCGGCCTTCACCACAACCTTTGTCTACAGTGCAGCCTCACCAAAGCCCAGTACAATACACAAAAAGGTCAACAAAAATGCCATAAATGCAGGCATTTCTTTGATCTACTTGTTACAAAACTCCGTATCTTAGGGGGAACTATCAGATATTTCTTTTTTGGTGCAATCGATGTAATATCTTCTTGAAGACAACTTCTCGGACAAATTAATGATGAAGCCCAAAATGTGGATAGTTTAAGGGATATTCGAGAGGTCAAAATCCTTTTCTTTAGAATAGTTTTTAGTAGACACTTGTTCTTTTACACAACCATGCATGCAACCTGGCGCGGATCCAGAAAAAAATGCTGACCGTTTACCAATAACACGAGCGCCGAAGGAGCGAGCCTGTGAGCATACTCGATATTGACCAGTACCATTATCCTGGAAGCTTAAAAGTCGTCTTTTTGATCTCCAAACTTGGAAATTTTCTTTACACCAAAAACTTACAATCGTCGTAAAATGTGACCGATTTCCGCAAAACGGTGGAATCGTTCTGGATCCGCGCCTGATAACGACTCATGTAAATAGGTGATTTTGACATCGGGATGTCCACGCTTGCGAGCTTCTTCCTTGAAGCTAGCAAACACTACTCGATTCAGTTAAATTATGGAGGTTTAACAACGCTAACTTTAAAACGTCTAGAACATTTGACATTTAGGTTGATCTATATATTCCAAAAAGGACCAACAAACAAAATACACAAACAATTACCGCAAAAAAGATACATGACTGTGAAACAACTGTCGAAACCAGTTAGTTGAAAGTGCATGATTTGGCATTATTTACATCTTAGCCTGTCCAAAAAGTTATGCACTATCTTTAAAATATCTGTTAAACGATATTTCATGTCAACATTCGAATATAGAGCGAGCGATTCTTAAATTTCATACAGAGTTATTTAAGAACATAAAAATGTCCGTAACCTTTAAAAATTGCAACACTCAAATCTACTTATTAGTTGGCAAAATTCTATATTTCACCGTTGCCAATTTCAAAGGCCGGCCACGAGCAAAATCAAAATAAAAACGTTTATTTTGCAAATGCGGGACTTATGTACAAAACCTGAATTACTCTAAAAAATAGAACTTATCAACCGTTATATCACGTCAAGAAAGAGCAATTGATGTAATCTGCTTTTATACCTTAGGGATTGCTCCAAGGAGGTCGCCATTGTGTCAAGCAATCTTTGATGTCAATGGCTTAATTACGAAGCCTATATAGGAAACAATTCTTTAAGAATAAAAACATTTATTCCAAAGGCTAACAATAAACTTCATTCTTTTTAGCATTGTGTGTTTTGTTAACATTGCCATCGCAAAGGACAAAACAAAAATCGTGAAACAATAGGCAAGCGTCATTAACTTATGACACTGCCGAAATTCTTGCCCCGAATATTGCACAACTGGTAAGACTCTGAAAGGCTTTTCTAAAGAGTTGACTCGATTGAAAACGTTTTAGCAAGAAAAGATTCCTAGTGACATGGGTGAGATCTTTGAAGTGAAAATATTGCTTTAGCTTATCTTTTTGTCATCTGCTATTTGCATACCCCGACAATGAAAACAGCAAACATTGAATTGTTAAGAAGCTTAACTAAAAAGGTCACTCGGCTTGGCGAGGCTGTCATCAAACACTAGTCCTGATCATAGCATCAAGACTTGTTTGGCCTCGATCACTTGAAATACCAGTCTCTTTATTTATAAATGCAGTTGTAGAGTTTGAATATGTTGGTGTAGCTGTGGAGTTCGTGGTTAGCTCGATAATATGGTTGCTAGGTCCCAACGCGTCCAGGTGGACCCATATCCTGATTATTGACGAACGCCAATACACGCGAGAAGACAATGTTGTTTCAGGCTATGTAACACTGGTAGCCAAGGACGAGACGGTGTTTATGGCCAGCAGAGATGCTCTTTTAAAGGCAAGTCCTTTCTTTGGAAAACGGCTAAGCAAGGGCACGGAAGAGAGTAAAGAAGAAATCATTCGACTTCCTATGATATCTGCGACTCTTATGGAAATAATTCTCAAGTTTATTCTTTACAATGGTCGAACACAGATAAACAATGTGGACAACGCAATGGGCTTAATTGTTGCCGCGGATTATTTGCTTCTTCCTGGTCTGAAACGCATTTCTGAACAATTTTTAGAGAAACGACTGTGTCCCTCAAATTGTATTCCGATATTTTACTTTTCCGAAGAGCACAATTGCGAAGAATTGGCAGCAAAAGTACGCGATTTTATTCTCTCAAATTTCGCCAACGTGGCCCAGTCGAAAGAGTTTATGGATCTGTCAAGCGAAGAAATTGAAAAATGGATTTCAAGCGATGAGATTGTTATCAGTGCCGAAGAAGATGTTTTCAAGATAATAGTACGATGGGTTGATCAAAACAAGTGTGAAAGGACTGAAAAATTCAAGGATTTATTTCGTCACGTAAGACTGATTTTTGTAACGCGTGACTATTTATCCAGTTATATTGCGATGAACGCTCTTGTGGCTGAAGATGCCAGCTGTTTAGATTGCATGACGCAGGCGCTAAGATGGCTCGATGGAAAAGATGATTGTCATTTTCCATGGCAACAGTTGCCAAGAAAGTCACTTCAATCAAATGTAATAGCGGCCTGTAGACAGAAGCAAGTTTTATGTTATTTCCCTATGCTAGACAAATGGCGAAGATTACCTGACTTGCAATCAGAGTCTGTAACTCTTGTGTCGTGTCGAGGAAAGCTTTTCGCTATCGCGCAAGAGATGAATGAATCGCAACGATTTGAGCCTGTTTTAAACCAATGGGTGCTTTTAGCTAGGACAAAAATTTCCGTTAAGCCACAAGTGCTCGCTGGATCCCATTGCAGAAATGAGATGCAAGTATTTGTATTTCAAGGCGAATATTTACGCCGTTGTGAGTAATCCGCTCAGATCTAGTACATTTGCCATGAAATACGACTTCGATTCGAATTCGTGGAATTCGTTTCCAGCTTTCAACTGGGGCCAAAAAGATCAAGTTTGCATTGTACCAACGGAACAATTCATTTACGCTATTGGTGGTCGGAAGCATAGAAATGCAAACGAAGGATACGTTCAAAGATTTTGTTTTCTCTCTGATGTGGAAAGATTTGATATGAAAAAGCACACGTGGGAAAAATTGCCTAACATACATGAGGCAAGACGGCTGGCGTTTGGGACCGCTGTCCAGGATAAGATTGTTATCGCAGGCGGGATTGGGTCAGACGGGGACATTCTGCGATCTTGTGAGTTGTATGACATACTGGAAAACGAGTGGCAGTTTATAGCTGACTTTCATGTGCCCAGAATGCTTGGAAGCATGGTTTGTGTGTGTGACAAGCTCTACGTATTGGGTGGGTCCAGCGAGCCTAGTTCTTGTGAAGATGTCAAACACATTGTTGAAGTCTATGATCAAGAAAATAACGTATGGAAGATGACCTCCTTAATGCCCTTTGAACGGGCTTTCCGAGGAGACAGCATTCGTCTCACTGAATGCTTGTTCATTGCAACTTTTTAAAGGGGCCATCAAAAATCTTCAATCTTTAGAGTCTTCTGGACCACAAAAACCAAAGTCCAGTGCTTCCCGTTTATGTCGTATCATGTGACTAAAATATGAGGTTAACCAATTTGTTATTAGGGGGATTTGTCTGTTGCCATAGCATTCGTGTCTCCCTTGTAACAAGATGTAATATATTTTTTTGAACGGGGCAGGGAAGAAAGATCTCCAGGCGTGTCTAAATTTAGAGATTTTTTAAGAAAATAATTAAAGAATATACATATTCATGTCGTCTCTCTTTATTCTGAAATAAGTAATAAAGATGTGTTATCCACGTTCTTTGCTAGGCAATAAGATAAACAAACAGAAAGCCGTGAGCTGGTGTAAAATGGCTATGAGCAAAGTCTTCGCTCCTAAACAATCCTGAAAAGACCCCAGCAAGGCGAGGGCAACAAAAACAAAGTCATACCGTCATAAAAAATCCAAAACCGAAAAAAAATGAACCCTTTAAAGAGCTACACAAGCGCGATCCTGTTATTTCAATATCAGCGAAGAATCAGCTCAGTTTCTCAGATGCACTGTCAGCAGGTTAGATTCCCTTTTAGCCTTAGAGGCCTTTTAGGCCTTTTTCCCTTTGTATTCCCTGAGTTGACGGAACAGGAGGCTAGAGACCTTTGCCTTGGGTCAAAAATAGCTTTCATCCGTCCACGGTCTTAGACGACTCTATCTCTTCAAAACGCAATCTCCTTGCATCTTTGCTGACACTTTGAGCCCGCTGTCTCACGCATTTCTTTATATTATTCCCGCTCTCTTTTTTGAGCCATCGCAACAAACGTGGCATCACGTGATGGTTCTGTCGCTAAGTAACCGCGGTGCATGCTTAATTTGACTATTGGTTACTATTTTCGGCCCAGGACAAAGCCAGAGACCTCTGCTAGTAGGGTGCAAGTTAGAAATTGTGTTATTTCTGGTGATATTTAATTTGTCAAAAGCAAAGACGAAAACAGAGTAAATCAGAAGATGAGCAATCAAGTCACAATGACCTTGTACTATGAAAGGGGCTCAGACAGGAAATACGACATGAACAGGAGCCCATCAAGCTCCGGCATGAATTAATGCCTTGAGTTTATTCATGATGTTTTGGTTGATTAGTCAAGTTAAGCCTCCGAACTCGTTTCATTACACGTTTAAAACTGTTACCAAGGTAAACAAACTATAACAGAAGCTAAGAAAATGCGGAAATTAAATAATTATATTACGCTAAAAAAAGAAGCAGGAGAAAACGTGTAAAAATGTTCTCACCAAGACCATGCGGTCAGGAATTTCTACTTTTGTATCTGAGTGCTAACGCCAAAGATTTTTACGGATTCCGACGATAGTTTGAGCAATAATTGTAGGTGCAAAAATCAAAAACCAAAAATTTACTCATAGCAATTGCAAGGTAACATTTTGTATCAGCTACTTTAAACATCTTACTATAAATAACTTCTCTAAGTGACCCCGCGAGTCTGGAGCATTTTCGAAAAAGTTAATGTCAAACCTTGTAAAAAAATCTTAAAACGCGTGTTATTTGAAGTGACTTGAAATTTTCTCTTTTACATTCATTTTTTCTCACGCCGGGTGATGCATGAGAACACATTTAAGAGTAAGTTTCGCTAATTTTTTTCTTAACTGTTTTCAAACTGTTAACATTCTATGAATTCTTTTTGGTGACTTTATTTTTGGCTTTATTGTTCGAATGTTTAGCGCAAACCGCAGAAACCGGTTTGTTACGTCAGGCTGTGAAGTGGAAAGGTCACTAAATCTGTTGAATTCCTGAGTCACAATATAGCAATAATAATAACAATACTTGCTTCGCAGTTTAGAAGTCTCAATGCGTTCACAATTACAATTGAAAATTAAAAATATAATAATCACCAATGAAAGAGATTGCTATCTTAACAAAAAACAATTACTGGTCAATTATAAAGTGGGTCTGTTCCTTCCAATTTTTTTAGCGAAGTCGTTCATGCGATTACCGTTATTTATTATCTTTGGGATTAAAAGAATTTAGAGCATTGGCAACTGAAGCTGTAGTAAAAAAGTTTTACAAATCAATATTTTATTGGACTCCAGTGATCTTTTAAAACCTTGGATTGATATTTTTTCAGCGGTGAAATGGGAAACCGATTGCAGTTCAACAAACCACTAAGCCATATATATTTTGGTCAACCGTTATTTAAAATTAACGTGACATGAGATGGAAAATGGCAATATAATCCGTCTAGACGTAACGGAGCAGTATTTTTAGTGCACCTTCAAAGCGTATCCATAACACGATGGATTATGCACAGGGTTACTCTCAAACAAGAGGACACTTAGCAGCGTCATAACGATGCGTCAAAATCACAACAACGACACGTACAAAAAAAATGATGGAGGGACACGTCGCAGCGACACGTTTCCTGCAAGGTTTCAGCACACAATCTCGAAGGAACGTGTCTTTGCAGCATGTCTCCGCTATAATTTCTTGTGTGTGTACAAGCTGTAAATTGTTTCCTTGTGCCTGTCACATTGCGTTTCAGGACCTTTAAGACGAAATTTGAGGATTTTGAGCTCGTCTAAATGAAGCTACGAGGAATAAAACAATAGACGCATAGGTAATTTATCTGAGTGGATCACGCGTCACTAGAGGTCCATTCATGCAAGACTGATTTAATATCGTTCCCAAAAATCGAGATTGGACAACACGCTAAAGTTATGTCCCTCTACAACAGTATGCGGGCGATTTATTTTGTGTTTCTACTTCCTGCTTTCATCCAGGGTAAGCTATATTTGCATTTCTCTAACACTTTTGATATTCATACTTTAACGGTAAACATTTCGAAGGCGTCTTAGCTCAAAAGGACTTTTGCCGTTTTCCTCGAAACATGCAAGCATTCGTGTTTGAACTCATGGATGTTAAAATGTAAACTATAGCAGATCGTAGCACGGTAGTTTTTACCCTTTTTTGTGCAGCACGCTATTAACAAAATTCCACATGTGATAACTTTAGCAGTATTAATGTTTCTTTTTTATGTATTCAACAAACGAACTATTGCAAGTACCCTACGTAATATTATATTATAATTTTTATGCAGTAACGTTCCAGATATCAGTGATGTAGCTTTGATTAAACATTTCCTAACTCCCTCTTATAATTGACCATACCAACTCTTCTAAGTTTGCTTTCTCAATTATATAAAGCTTTAATTCGAGTACTTCAAAGACCTTTTTTAAATGTTTTTGTTCGAGTTGAGAAATAAAAAGTGAAACAGCGAGCACACCGGAAGATAGTTCATGGTCAGACGTCTAAGATCGTCTTAACGAACCACGTGTCACTGGTCTAAAGAGGGCCATTTATCAGATAAGACTGGTGTTATAATATTTATTTTCAGCACATCATAAAATTGTGTACGTTTTTGAAAAAGAAAAAAAAGCTGCAATTAATGACCTGCCCAGTGATCCTTATTAACCTTGGCTTAATGCGTTTACATTGTTGTCAAGGTAACTGACGGAAACAAATCAAACAGAAAATAAAAAACGCCATTGTTTTTACTTGAACCAAGTTAAAATGCACGATCTTTGTTGTGAAGGAAAGAGAAAGGAAAAACAGCACGTAGAAATTGTCATGGTTTATTATGACGGTTTGGTAATTGGTCCAGCCATCGATCTAACTCATTTAAATACTCATTTATTTAATTGCTTACTTCATCGTTGTCAAGACAATCACATATACAAACTAAAACAGAGGAAATAGAAATATTATTTAAGGTTTGTTTGTGATGAGTTGGCTGTAAAAGTCTCTACTGATGTCGCCTTGCCATTCATGCAAGACCGATTTAACATCGTGCCAAAAATTCGAGATTAAACAACACGCCAAAGTAATGTCGCACTACAAAAGTATGCCGGCAATTTATTTTGTGTTTATCCTTCCTGGTTTTATCCAGGGTAAGTGATACCTACTTTCCTTAACACTTTTGATATTCATGCATTTCGAAGGCGTCTTAGCTATAATTAGGGCGCGTTTTTTACCCACGATTCCGGAATAAGAATGGTTGGTGTAGATTGCTAGGAATAATTCGGATTGCCTGCACTAAAAAAAACGCCCATTTGGTCGAGCAGAATGGATGGAATTGCTTTCTGTCTATTCCAGGCGCGGTGGCCTAATGGTTAGAGCGCCGGACTCCGGATCGAGCGGTCCGAGTTCGAGCCCCGGCCGGGGTCACTTGTGTTGTGTTCTTGGGCAAGACACTTTACTCTCATAGTGCCTCTCTCCACCCAGGTGTATAAATGGGTACCGGCGACATAATGCTGGGGGGGGGGGGGGGGGGAACCCTGCAATGGACTAGCATCCCATTCAGGGGGAGTAGAAATATTCCTAGCCGCTTAATGCTACGGAAACCGGGATAAGCTCCGGCAGTGTGGGCCGCTTGGCTCGTGGCTTCTCCTTTATTCAGAATAGGAATGCGGAATAGAAAAACGCGCGCATTTCACAATCTGGCCATTCTCATTCCAGAATTGTGAATAAAAAACGCGCCCTTAAAAAGGACCTACGCCGGTTTACTCGACACATGCAAGCCGTCCGGTGTTTTAAATCATGGATCATCCTCAGAAACACCCAGGGGCAGTTAGTGGGGGCGACGGGCAGCCACTCCTAGATCCGGGATAAGCTCCGGCCTGAAGGGCCACAAGGCTCGAACGCTGACTTTACCTTGCCTTCCTCTTCAGTTCGAGTTCCTATGCATGTTATTGCTTGTGGCCCAGCAACTAATTCAACTGTTTACATGTCATGTAAGTAAATGAACCTAAGGAAAGTAGTTCAAACTTAGGTAAAATGACTACAGCAGGTGGATAAATTCAGTGAAGGAATTCCATTTTCAAAATTGTATTCAACACGATGCTGATCTGTGTTTTGACTCAAATTAAATATTTTAATTTACGTGTTTGAATTTCGTTCATGTATGTGAGCATATCACCCAATGACATATCAAACAAGCTAACCGTAACGTACCTCCGAGAGTGCAGTCTCCATTTCACTATTTTTTCCAAAACCTGACAGTCTGTATTCTTTTTAATCTGCTTCAGTTTCTCAAAGTGACCTGGCAAGTCCCAGCCTAGTCATGAAGAACGAGTCTCTGCCTTCAATTGAGTCTGCATCAGTCAGTTCAAGTATGTCTGGTCAGTCAGATATTGGATCGGCGAGTGTCTTGAAGACCCAGGTTGCCAGTGAGAGTAACTTCTCTTCACAAACACAAAGCCCAAACGCGTTTATAACAGCAACGACATCAGCACGTTTGCAAGTTACCATTGCGACTGATTTCTTCTGGCAGACCGAGAGCCCAACTCCATCTTTTACAACAACATCGCCATCAAGTTTGCAAGTGACCAGAGAGAGCGTTTTTGTCTCACAGACCCAAAAACCAACTCCGTCCTTAACAAAGACATCATCGTCAAGCTCACAAGGGGCCATTGAAAGTGATCTCTTCCCACAGACCAAAACGCCAACTCCTTCTTTAAGCGTTTCCACGCAAATGAGTAAGTTCTAAACTTTCCTTCATTCCAAGCCAGTTTAATCGATTTATTTTCTTTCCACATGTAAGCCAACCAGCAAGACAACTAAGATGTTGTTTGTTGCTTGGTCTCAAAATTGTAGTCACACATCATACTTGCCGAATTTAGAAAGAGAACTTTTTAATAATGCATATGTATTACTTTATTCGAATTAAATCATCGTGAGGACAATAAAGTGGAGGCAGGTCTAGAGTGAAAGGTATTATTTTAAGGCTATAAACAGCTGATAAATTTAAATGCTACGATGAAATAATTGAGTCATAACTCTCACGTACATTGTATGTTTTTTTTCTCTGCTGTTTCAGGTTCTTCTCAACAAGTTAGTACGTCGCAGAAAACTTCCCAAACTACGAAGCCGAGTGTGTCCTCGACAAGTCCATCAGCTAGTGTTTCCATGTCCGTCAGTGGAACATTGTCTGCAAGCCAGCCTAAACCTACATCACAAAGTGCCACAGCGAGTCTAAGCCAGAAGGTGTCGGTGTCCTCAAGCGAATCCGCATCAGTCCGTCCAAGTGAATCACAGTCCCACAGTTCAACACCTTCTTTGACGAGAAGTTCCTCAGTAATTACACCATCAAGCAGTAAAAATGGTTCATTGTCTACAAGTCCATCGGAAAGTTCGTTTCCGTCCCCGAGTCCGAACATTTCTGCGTCGAAAAGTGAGTCCATAGGTTAATTACATCAGTCATTTTAATGGTACAAGTATCGAAAAGTTGATAGCATAACACAGCACAGCATTGCATAGCATGACATAACATAGAACTGCACAGCACAGTACAGCAAAGCAGAGCATAGCATTGCATAGCATTGCATGGCATAGCATAGCATAGCAGCCACAGCACACGCACAGCACAGCACAGCACAGCACAGCACAGCACAGCACAGCACAGCACAGCACAGCACAGCACAGCACAGCACAGCACAGCAAAGCAAAGCAAAGCAAAGCAAAGCAAAGCAAAGCAAAGCAAAGCAAAGCAAAACAAAGCAAAAAAAAAATAAATAAATATGTATTTATAGTGGTCATGCACTTAGCTTCATATCTCAACGAGATAGCTAGTTTACAGGCATGCCACTGAAACAGAGGAAACAAATAATTTATAAAAGAACATAACAGGGTTAAAAATCCCAGCATAGCATAGCATAGCATAGCATAGCATAGCATAGCATAGCATAGCATAGCATAGCATAGCATAGCATAGCATAGCATAGCATAGCATAGCATAGCATATTGATTTGTGCTGCCATTTTCTCTCCTTTACCTTAGCTACAATGACTCCTGTGCCATCAACCACAGGTCAGTTACTTCTTTATTTATTACGCACTGTTCAGTCACTGCCTCTTTTAATTGCACACGTTTTTTTTTCTCAGAGATTATTTTTTGTATAATTATTAAGTTTTCCACATAACTGATCTTGACATTCCTTTTTTTCGTTATTAGTTACCACAACAGCATAATCATTTTTTGCATGTCTCAGGGTTGTAAATAGGACTTTTGAAAGTATTCTCCCCTTAGACACTTTGTAAAATTATAAGTCCAGTCTCCCACACTGTTGCCAAGAATTAAGTTAGGCACGTAGGTTTGTGTAGATATCAAAGTCTATAAAGTTCAAGTAATCCAGACCATTTGCCAGAAAAGAAAACTGAATGGAACGATTGTTATTTGAATATTTTTTCTCTTTAATATCCAAGGAGAGCGTCAAAACTCCAACAGAGCGGTAATATAGCTTTCAAAGTTGAGAAATGTAGTAAAATCACGACCTTTTTTACATTACATCGCATACATACATCATCTTATATGCAACATTGCTACGTTTTTTAACTTTAACATACTAGTCTTCAGTCATCTGCAAAATTAGCCATGGTTTGGTTCAAAATGAAACTTAATTGACTGTTTTTACTGTTAGTCTGCAATTGTCTGAAATATTACATGATACTGATATTCATTTGATCCATTCTTTTGATTCAAAGCTATTCCTTATGAGAGCAACATGTATCCGTATGGCCCGCAGTACAATGATGACGAGTTTCGTCTTGAAGACTCTCCTTATTTCTCTTACTACCACTGCTTGAAAATCAATACGGACTGGACTGGATTTCCATTCTTTTCAGAAAGGCATTACAAGTTGCATGTAGGTATCTCTTAATATTGTTAAAAACGATGTTAGTCTGTAAAACCGCGAAAAAATATAGTACAAATTAAAGATGTCAGACTTATTAATAATGACAACTTTCCACTCAAAAAATACCAAAAAAGTAAAGAACAGATGGCACATTTGCTTTCGTTCGATGAAAGTGAATAATATTCCCTTTAGGAGAGAGGTGCAGTTTGCGGGCTCACGCGAGATCAAATATTCCAAGTTCGATTCCTGGTCAGTGTATTTGTATCTGAGTTGTGTTCTTAGGCAAGGCACTTTACTCTCACAATGCCTCTCTGTAAGGGATAAATGGATACTTGCGAATTGTTTGGGCACCATATAGAAAGCTTGGAGGTAGCCTTCCATTAAGGGGGAGTAAGCAATGCTAGTCCATTCATTCTCTACAGAAACGGGGTTACAAAAAATTAAGCGCGGCACTGACAAAGCACCTTGTCTAAAAGTGCTATGCTCTTCCTTTGCCGAACAAAAATTACGTTGTATGATAATTTTCTCAAAATACTTTTTCTTCGATTTACAGATATGTCGCAATGGTATAATCCAAATGAACTATGAATGGAGCTGGTGGTGGCCACGAAAGTTTGGTGCCTACCGGTGGTTTAGAAATATGGCTGTTATGGCACCGTTCTGGGCCACAACTGATATGAACTTTGCCTTTAGAGCCAATCACTCAAAGGTGTATTATCAAGTGTACAAGCAAAGCACGGAAAGCTCCGCCGCGATCCTCAGTATGGCCACAAAGCATGTCCAAAACTACACTGGAAACTTTACCAACTTTAACGCAACTTGGGTTCTTGTTGTGACCTGGGTGAAGCTCTGCCCTTACGTCTACTACCCATATTACTACTACTATCGAAATAACGACGACTTTCAGTTAAACTGCCCCTGGGTAGGAATTTATCTTATTAATCAAAACATAATTCCGTTATTCCTTTGTTTATTATAATTACCTGAAATTGTTGTAGTCTATGTTTATGTAACCCATAACAGCCAGTCCTATTTAAACCTTAAAATGACAGCAATTTAACTTGAACAGCAGAGTTATCTAAACATTGAACACTCACTATTTATCTTCTCTTTTACCTCGAACGAATGTTACCTGAATTTCTTTGTTAAGTACTAGTAACATGTAAAAAGTAACATAAAAAATGGAAAGGACAATCACCAT
This sequence comes from Oculina patagonica, assembly GCF_052425735.1. NCBI lineage: Eukaryota > Metazoa > Cnidaria > Anthozoa > Scleractinia > Oculinidae > Oculina > Oculina patagonica. Next base: position 43,982,220 of record NC_135761.1, read on the forward strand.
GGCTACATCAAATTTTTGTAAATCAAATTTAACTGAAAACTTGAAGTGTAATTTTCTGTTGCTTTTTTTTATTTTACTTTAATTTGCAGAGTAACACATTTCAAGCTGTTATAATAACAGATGGATTTAACACATTTTTGATGTACAATTACCCTTATGGCGGAATTCAATGGGTGGTTCCAGCGGATCGGTAAGTTTATTTGCTTTGGTCCCATTGTGCTTGTCAAGATTGCTCCTATTTTTGTAAACCAATCAATCCATCCATTCCAGGATTGATTAACCATCCAACCATCCAATTAACAAACTAACCAACTAACCAGCCAACCAACCAAACGACCGACCGACCGACCGACCGACCGACCGACGGACCGACCGACGGACCGACCGACCAAAACCCCTACAGTAGTGAAGCTTTTTGTTAATAGTCTTACAAAAAAGCCTTGTGATAATTGTTAAACTTAAAGCAATACTATTGACTTTTAGGAAGTATTACCGTTACTGGACAAACTACTACGGTCTTCCTGTCGCTGGCTGGAACGCAGGAGATAATGGTCAAAACTATCACAATCACAAAAGGTGAGAGATTTGGGCAAGTTTGTGTTTTTAATTATAACGTGCTATTTTTGTATAAGCATAATACTGCAAATCCATATATGCACAGTAAGTCAGAAAACCGGTCAGAGACCACACCCTATTTATATTTTCGTGTTATCGAGATATTTTTCAGAAGATGTACTATAAGATGACATCGTAGTTTTACAGAAGTGTTCAATATTCTGAAAATGGGGTGACATCTTATCCCACAAGCAATATACCTATATTTTTTTTATTGTATCTTAAAATTAATTGCGTATTTGAATGGCCAGACATGCCTGTACTTATGACACTGCAATAATATTTTACATTTACAATTTTATCTCTTTCTTTTTTGTGGCATACCTGAAAACTAGCTGGTGCGTTTCTGCAGATTTTGCTAGTCATTTTTGCCAAAAATAGCGTAGCGTATGAGCATATAAAAATGATATTGTATTGTATTGCCATGCCGACTTCAAAAATCGTGGATAAATAGTTGACAGATCAAAATTTGTGCAAGGGATGAATGAACAGCTACCGAAAATCTAAGCATCTTAGAGTAAATCCTCTTTTCAAAATAACGAAGAAACCTGAAAGAGGTTATGGCACTCCACCCCCCCCCCCCCCCCCCCCTTCGCTGTACGTCCTTAAAATGTGGCGACACCGCTCTTTTAACGGGCTCTAAAGTTGGCAAGTGGATTTAAAATCAATTTTTCCAATTAACGTTCTAAGACCAGTTTGCACTTCGAGAGCCTTATGATGTACCGCATTTCTACCGTTATGCAAATAGAAAGTAATATAAAGCATCATGGCTGCTGGTGTAAATATGTGAAGTTTGATTTCTCTGTTGTATATTTCAGCTCTGGTACATTTGGAATGTATTACCTCGATGAGAAGAAAGGAAATACGGGGTTGATGGGGAGATACTTTTGGAGGATCGAAAACAGCGATGGGAGAGGAGCACTAGAAAAGTGCTATACATGGGCTGTTCTTAATCAATTCGCCAACTTTCGTTACTGGTATTACCGCCTCATGAAATCGGATTCGCAGATGGCGTGCCCTTGCACTGCCAGGCAGGCATGGTTGGATAGAGGGAGATTCTCGTGGAACTGGCGGTATTCCTGGCCTGAAAGGTGCTTTGAATCCAGGCGTTCCAAGTTGATATATCATCCGTCCACGGGATTAGTAGGTCTACGGTTGAAACAGGAGTGTTGCTACTCCACGCAGTGGCAAGACTGGGGTTCTCTCAAGATTGGTCCACCTGACGGTGGTCACGTGAAAGTGACAGCTTTCTTTTACTGGTTCAACCGCGTGATAACGTTCTACACGGACGAGCAGGCCTATAAATATTGCTGTGTTGACATACCTTGGTGCAATCTGTTTTACTTTTATCGACCATCTGATGACTGCTCGCTTTACATACCTCCACCAAGACGTAAGTTTTACTGAAAATTGCCGTATGTCGTCATGTCATGTCACGTAATGCCAAATCACTTAACATAACGTCATACCCTACGGTTCGTTTGTTGGTTCAATGATGCTTAATCTAAGTCGCACAACCCTATAAAAGAAGTTAGGCCCGTGAAGCAATTTGGAAGATAGGCCTTCCGCAGACTAAACAGTTAGTTATCGATGACTAAGAAACTTTGTGTGTGAGGTGAGTTGTCGACAACTTAACGTTAAATTTGAAGTTGTCGACAGCTAAGCAGTTTCCGTGTATGGAAAGGAAACTTCTTAGTTTTTGACCACTATTAGCTGTCCAGAACTACGCATTTTAACGTTTTTCCAGTGTGTGGGAATGTTTGGCCATAGTTGTCAACAACTATCGTAACTGCGTTGTCACTGGCCAGTGGTTGGAGCATGCGATGTAAATGTTCGCTCCCAAGCTCTCGCAATCCTGACTTAGTTATCGAAAACTTTTACTCCAATGTGTGGAATGCTTGCAACGGACAAAATAAGTTGCCAATGACATTCAGTTTTCCATAACAAATAGTTTTTCGACAACAAAGTAACTACTTTAGTGACCTTGTTGGTATCTATTCAGCATTTCCGTCACTTTTTTAAAACAGCTTGAAGGCCCGTTTACACTGGCGATTTTTGTCGCGCAACTCAATGCAATTTTTGTCGCGCCAAAGTTGCATCGAGTTTCGAACAGGTTCGAAACTCCTGCGACTTGTGGCGATTTTATCGCCGGTAGTTTTGACGTATGCAAACCCGCAGCGATTTCATGGCGATTTTATCGCCGCGATATCTTGCAACTACCGCGCGAGAAAAATTGCATTGAGTTGCGCGACAAAAATCGCCAGTGTTAACGGGCCTTAACAGTCGAGCTTAGTGAAAACTGTACATGTAAAAGCAAAAGTGCTCTCCTCCCTTTTGCGTTTTCCTGAGTTACGTTACAGAAATTCATTTTCAAAGTTTTACATTTCCTTTGTATATACAGCTTGGATCTGGGGTGATCCTCATATCAAGACACTGGATGGAGGGAATTACACGTTCAATGGACTGGGCGAATATGTCATGATTGATGCTCAAAATGGAGCATTCCAGCTACAGGCCAGAACAAAACTTGCTCAGGGAAATTCAACAGTCGCCACTATATTTTCGGCCGGAGCTGCCAAAGAAGAAAATACGAGCACCATTGAAGCCCGAGTCAAGGAAGGAGGTGAGGAGTACATTTAAAATAAATACTATCTTATTATAGGAAATTAACGATACATGTTATAACTCGAATCTCAAAAATTCGCGTTAATTTTATTTATGTAAACATATTTACTATAAACATCTAACTAGAGCTTTTCTTAAATTCGCGTTAATTTTATTACGCGTTAATTTTGTTCGCGTTGTTAAAATGCTTCGTTACTTCTGTTTTGCTCCACGACTTTTTGCTCAACGAGCCCCACAAACCCCTTTACTTTGATATATGAAAAAGGTGGATGGATGGAATAAAGGTTCTGATGCAAAGGTAGTTCCTTTAAAAGAGACGCATACCCAAAAATAACAGTAGGAGTAATATTTAATGGCCGAGACCTTATTAAATGTGAAAAAGAGAAAAAGAAAATGCAAAGTCAGTGCATTTTGATGACGTTCTTTGTTTTTTCTAATTTTTTTTTCCTGGAGAAATTTTAATAATATTTCCTAATTGATTAATACGCAAATGTAGGTTCAAGTTTTTAATTTTTTTTTTATTTATGCTGTGATAAGGTGGACTCGTTGTTCGGATAAACCAGAAAATCTACAATGGCTACAAAAATCTCACAAACCGAACTGTAGAAGTTGAGAGAAATCTCTATGTCTCAAAACCAGAAGAAAACTGTCTACAAGTTTCTTTCCCGTCAACCATGTCGGTGACCTTCTGCGAGAAAAATGGAATGCTGTCGATCGTCGTAAACCCCGCAGAGGTTTACAAGAACGCCACCAAAGGATTGATGGGAACTATGAACGGTAACCCGGATGACGACTTCACATTGCCTGATGAGTCAGTTTTACCATTATCTTCAACATTACGGGAGATTCACTTCGGGTTTGGTGTAAAGTGTAAGTACATTAGCATAAGTAGATTATCTTTATTGGAAGTTTTCTATCATAGGATAGTCGTTCCCCTTTATTAAATTGTTCAAGATAGAGTTTGTTAAAAGACTGGCATTTTACGAACTCCAAAAAGGTAGGGGCACTCTCAAAGTAGTGATCTTAAACGTAGGCTGTCTTTTTCTTTTGCAACACTTAAAATAAAAGATCGACAAGACAACATTAACATGTGGTTTAATATAGACGAGCCTTTGGGTTGATTCATTTCTGTCCAACAAGGAACAAATATTAAGATTAAATTAGTTTAAGATCTAAATTAGCAATATAGATTTTTATCTCATTTTATATAAATGAATTTTTTGCTAGTTTCTATATTGTAAGCGCTTAAGTTTTACTTTGTAACTTTTGATATGCATTTTTATCAAATGATTTTTATTTTGATGATGATGATGATGATGATGATGATGATGATGATGATGATGATGATGATGATGATAGACGTCTGGAGTTTCGTTTCAGGGAAGCTCGTGTGCCCTTGTAAAAAGCAATAGCTCTTCTAGAACATTCAACTCCCCTGTAGATCTACGCTGAATGGATGCAATGTCACCTGTTTTGATGACATATATTTCTCTGTGCTAATTTCGTTGATTTTCTTTCAGGGCAAATCAACCAATCCCAGTCACTGTTTACTTACGCCGCCAATGAGAGCGTGGACACGTTTGCCGACCCTGATTTCGAGCCCATGTTTGCTGATAACATCACGTGGCATAACAACAGTTTAAGAGACGAAGCTCGAAGGCAGTGTGGAGATGACCACGAGTGCCTGTTCGACGTAGCTTCCACCAACGACCTGTCTGTTGGCTTGGCAACAAAAGACATAAGCGTTCAATTGGTCAACGAATCGAACGAACTTAGTAAGTCACGTGAAATACTAGACTAGATACAGTCGAAGCTCTCATAAGCGGACACCCTCGGGACGCGAAAAAAGTGTCCGCAACTGGAGCTGGCCGCTTACGAGAATGGTTCTTGTAAGCGGCCACTAGAGGTGTAGGGGACAGATCGGCCGCTTACGGGAGCTTGCCCAGCTAACATAATGGCAATATGAATATGCATGTTAGTGGTGTTTCGAAATGTAACCGGACGTGGATGACGACAAAACAAACACTGAAATATGGGACTGTTATTACAGTAAAATCATTGTGACGAACGGCGTTGTGAAGTTGATTGATTAATACAAGATACAGAGGTTTTTTATATGATTTTCTTTGCGGTGTCCGCTTACGGGAGCTTAAAAACAAAAAAAAAAGGCTAAGTCGTAATCTCGCAAAGTGTCCGCGGTCGCTTAGGGGAATGTCCGCTTACGAGAATGTAAAAATACAGAGTTTGTTTTTGAGTAAAAACGGCGTTTTCTAATTAACAAGGTGGCCGTAAGTAGAGCTGTCCGCTAACTAGAGTGTCCGTTAAGAGAGCTTAGACTGTATTATAAACAGCTGCAAAGAGAGAAATCAGAAAACTTTCAGATTATTAAGCTGTGAAAACGGAGTGTTTTTTGTTCGAGTTATAGCTTCGTGGCGTGTTTTTTAATTGAGTTATAACGAAAATAAATTTAAAACATTATAGTAATTAGTATGCAAGCACCATTTTTGCAATAAGTAAAAGAGCTTCTACTCTCAATATCATTCTCATTCACTTAAAAGCTCTTTAGATATCACTTGCCAATAATGCTGTTTACCCAGGACATCAGAATTTTCTAAATTCCTTATCTCTGAAAGGAAGCGCCAAATTAAATGGAGGTTTTTGTGTTTTTTTTTTTCTTTTTCTGCGGTCTACATGTGGACATATAGAATATGTGTAACGGACACCTTTTTGGTTTAACAGTTCTAGAATTTTAGTGACGTCAAACCAGTTGTAATGATACAAGAAAATGCGTGCGCCTGCCAGAAACAGGTCAGACTTGCTAAGCAGCATAGACCTGATTTTAAGCTTTCATTTTATATATTTGTCTGGTAAGTTAGATAATTACGTTATTGCCATACGCTTACGTTGTATATTGCATTCACAGACAACTTCCCACCCAAGATAGTAACCGCTTCAAATGTAATAAATGCCACACTTTATGAAACAGTTGAGCTGAATATCACCGCTGTGGATAACGATACGATTACGTTTCGTGTGATGAACAAGCCTGTAGGAGCCACATGGAACCAAAGTGGAAACCTACTTTCCTTTATTTGGAATGTTACCTCATCACAAAAGGTAGGCTGTACTATGACGCTTTGGGAGAAACACAAAAAAAGTCGATTATGCGAGTCATAATAGAACATATTGAATGGTAACTGCTAAGGTGTGTTACACGAAACAACTTGCAACAACGATTTTAATAATATGAAATGAATATATAAAATTTAGATATTTGTACTGCGATGATCCTTCATTTGCTTAAAAGCAAATGAAGGATCATCGCAGTAATGTACTCAACTTAAGCAGTTGAGAAAAGCAAGGCTAAAAAAAATCAGGCTTGAACGGGAATCGAACCCATGACCTCTGCAATACTAGTGCAGCGCTCTAACCAACTTAGCTATCAAGCCAACTGGGAGCTGGTCGCGCGAAAAATCGTTCACCGTGTAACATGGTACCGGGGACGATTTTTTCGCGCAACTTTTGACTCGTTAACATGTTGCGAGTTTTTGAAACCAAGTCAAAAACTTGCAACCCAAGATGACGAATATTTAGAAAGTTGACTCGTGTAACAGGGTCGCCGTCGTTTTTTCGACCTTTCCAGAATTTTTTTTCAACATAGCTTGAACGCGCGCGCGAATTGTTGTGAGTTGGCCGGCGTTGCGCTGAAAATCGTCTTGTGTAACATGCATGTTGCCAAGTACATTTTGTACAATGTTGCGCGAAAAGTTGACTCGTTTAACATACCACGAAAAGTTCACGTTGTGTTGCGCGAAAAATCGTTGTTGCAAGTTGTCTGGTGAAACATCACCTTTAAGAACGGGCAAAACTGAGACAAAATGATGGATAAAGTGTGTCACTCACAAACAACTTTTCTTACAGCATGTGTACTCATGCCTGCCTCCTTACTTATCCTTCAACAAATCCCCGATAATCAACTTGAAAGGACAGACCTATCACGCACCGCACATACGCTGCCAGACTCTCATATCGTTCCACTTTCCCCAGATTTTCCTCATTAATTACTTCTATCCAGGGCAACATCAGTTCCGTGAGTAGCAGCAGCCATACCCGGTCTCAGCACATATATAGCCACCTCCACCTGGAGGATCTTATTAACCCTCACACGTCACTTCTGCTAACTAGCTACTCTGACTCTTGTGGTTTCTTCCTCATGGGTCTCTCCCGTGCAGTAACAAACTGGACCACACCCCGACTGCCCGGCATCCAAAAAGGAAACAGGATGTGAAAGCGGTTTCTGTAGACACCTTTTTGATATATTGACGTATTTGATTGATATTGATTGGCAGATTCGCATGCGCAACTTGCAAAAAGTTCAATTTTTTGGAAAAAATAAAATGGCCTGCGCGGAATCCCTCAAGTTCAGGTTATGGTTTCTTTTTGGCGAAAGAAAATGTCTTGAGTGGCTAACTGGCCACGTGAAAAGTCACTAAGAATTGCAGTAACCTTTTCCTTTTATTGTAGTTCAATTTGACATTCGTCGCTACTGACGACAAAGGCGCAAGTGCCACCTGGAGTCCAACTATTAACATGTGCGCCTGCAACCACGGTGGTCAGTGTGTGCCACCAGAAGAAGGCGACATAGTCAACACTGACAGCAGGTTTGTATACATGGGCTGCGCATGTCAGGGAGGATACACAGGAAGGTTCTGTGACAGTGACATTGATGCCTGCGAGATGAACGGTCAGCCGTGCTATACAGGGGTTACATGCATTGATCTTCCACCGCCAGCCAATGCTAGCGGATATGTATGTGGACCTTGTCCATCCGGATATACAGGAAATGGCGCTCAGTGTGTAGGTGAGTTTACATGAGCACATATTTAATAATATCTGGATTAGGCTGATCAAGCACGAAACTACTAACAACAAGCAGTTTACTAAGGAAATAAATATAAAAAAAATGGTAATTCCTAGATTAATGATCTATAGACAGTTATGTTTAACAAGTCGACCTCCGTAGAAATGTCGTCATAAGATGTTCAAAGTGAAATCACGAGCCGTTAGGCGAGTGGTACATTTCGTAGTAAATTTTCCCGCTGCCTTCTTACAATGGGCTAAATAACGTCTTTTGGAAGACTCGCATCAAGTTGTCAAGTTTTCCGAAGTTTGCCCTGCGCTGCGTTACTGGTTACGTCGTTTCCATGGCTGTACTCTCATCGACCATAACTTTCGACCAATGAGCGGGCAAGAATTTTCTCAGTTATGATATAAATGACAGTGATTTCAAAGGAAAAATGATTGACAATTTTCTCCAACTCTCTTCTTGCCTTGTTATATCTTCTGTTTATAAATTATGGCATGCTTTCGTTTTTGATTCTTTTAATTTTTTTCTTTTACATTTACTCTCTCAGACGTTGATGAATGTCAAAATAAGTCAATGAACAACTGTGAACAACTCTGTATTAACCTGCCGGGATCTTTCTTCTGTGATTGTCACAACGGATTCAAACTGAATGCTGATGGCCATAGCTGTGACGGTATGACATGTGTTGTATTGGATTTGTATTGCCTTGTACACTGCTTATGTGTGATGTTCTTAACCACGGACGTAGAGGTGAGGTTTTTTGGTATCAATCTCCTTTATTTTCGGACTTTCTACGAAAATGGTGAAATCCAAACTGGCGGATTCAAGATGGCGGCTCTAATGACACCATATAACATTACAGCCAACAAAAATAATGTCATCTTGTAAAGTATGTAAAAGAGATTTATACTCAGTGCAAAATAATTTATCTGCGCATTAATTGAATGAAAACATTGCTTGTACGTTCGAAGGTTAAATCGCTCTATCACCGGTCTTATTATTTGTTTTGAATCTCAGAAGATTGTTAATAGTTGATCCGACATTATTCATGTTCCATTTGTGCGTATTCATTTGAAACTCACGACAACTTGTCTTGCCAAAAATAAGCCGATAGCAATGGTGAATTCAAAGGTGCTCAATGAGGGTGGATAGAAGTGAGGATAGCCGCTATTTTGCTGGAAAAAAAGGGAGAAACAGCGAAGACGGCCCCTTTCTTGTTCTTGTAAAGGAATCACCCAGAGCTCCTCTCCTAGATCATACATTGCACATAAGCCTTCATGTTGCAGTCAAACTGACACCAATGGATTTTTTTCAATTCAGTGAAGAACTTTGAAAGGACTTTACACGCTCTGAAAACTAAACATGGAATAATATATATTTTTTTGCCTATAGATATCAACGAATGCCTGCCGTCAAATGACTGCATGCAGAAGTGTACCAACACGGTAGGAAGCTACAACTGTTCATGTGACAAGTTTTTCGAACCCGATCCTGCTGACTGGAAAAAGTGTGTAGGTAGGTTTTTCATGGTAAAGTCTGCATACAAGCTTAGGGGTCCATACAGGCCGGAGTTTATCCCGGTTTCCACGGCATGAAGCGAATTGGAGTATTTATACTCCCCTGAATGGTATGCTAGTTCATCGTTGCCCCCCCCCCCCCCCCCCTTCCCTTCCCACACACAGCATTAAATTCGCCGGTGCCCATTTATAAACCTGGGTGAAGAGAGACACTATGAGAGTAAAATGTTTTGCACAGCGCAGTGCCACGGACTAGATATCTAGCAGCTATTAGGCTACCGCGCCTCCCACGGGTCTTTCATATCTGTGGTTAATTGTTACCTTTTTTACAGTAAGTAACATCATGATGGAGAAAATTAAAATAACTTTTGGAATATTTATAGGTTATGCGTAACATTTCTCTGTGATCTTTATCATAGCTGTTATGTAAGAGCCCCTCCCAGCGGTTTCAAGGAAAAGGGAACATGGCCATAAAATAATAGGGAACAAGGGAACAAAAGGAAAATAAAGAGCTCTGAAAACATGGAAAACAAGCCGCTTCTTCTGATATTTTATGGAACAGGGACAACGAAAGTCGACAAAATACTTTCAGGGAACAAGGGAACACAAGATTACAGTTAAACTGTTCGCTTCTCGGAACAGATATTGTCCGAGGACAAACATCAGACAGTGCATATTTTCGGTTTCTATAAAATGTTACCTAGTTGTATTCTCTATTGTCTAAATAAGATTTTTTTGATATACCCGAGTTTAATTAACCAACTAGAGTCATTACAAAAGAAAGTTACCGGTCTAGCGTTATACCAATTTTGCTTACGAATGGCCCTTCTTTACAGCCACAAACCCTTGTTCTGCTGATCATGGCTGTGGACAGGTTTGCTTCAAAGTAAGCAATAACCAAGCAAATTGCACCTGCATTGCTAATTACGAGCTGCAGAATGATGGAAAGACTTGCAAAGGTACTTCATAACTTAATTTTGTACTGAATAATATAGTTTGTAAAATGGATGAGTTAACATTTTGTGTTAGGACCTGTTGAGGTACGGTTGACTTACCGCTCAAGAAGAGAGTTGCCCGGCTTCTGAGCATATTCCCTGCTATTTTCGTGCTTTGTAACTTTTCGCAGCGTCGTAACTCAATTAGGCTCGATTCCCGCCGCTCTCTTGAGTCCGGTCTTTGCTCCTCCCGGAGAAGAAGTCTCCGAACTTAATTTTTACGACAATAGCAGATGTCAGAATATGCTAAAACAATTATTCTATTCGCGTTTGTTTCGCTACGCGCTCGTTGATTATTTTATCACTTTACATCCTTCGCGTGCCCATGCGATAAGCACTAATTAACAATCTTATTTTCTCGTTTCATTTTCTAAGACATCGATGAATGCGATCCAGCTAATCCTCTCCATCGCTGCAGCCAGATTTGTATAAATACCCCCGGAAGTTACAACTGTTCCTGTCAGAAAGGATTCGAACTGAGCCAAGATGGTTACGAATGTGAAGGTATCTGCCGTTTTATCATTTAATATTGTTTCACGATTTACTGTTAAATGGGTAGTGTCACATTACGTTTTTATTTTATTTTACGTTTTTTTTATGCAAACTATTCTAAAGTCACTAGGATGCACTCACTTACCACCAAAATATCCTTGGAACAACAAAAGAAATAAATAAATAAAATTGTTCAATTTGTGAATAAACTGTTATCAGTAGTTTTCAATTTCTTCCAACTAACAATGTCAAAATTGCAAACTCCACAGTTAGTGAGTTTTCAATAAACACCAACGCTTTAAATGAATTTTCGAGTAGCACTAACTTGGTGACATTGCCCATTTAAATATGGAAACAAAACGACAGTACATGTTTAGCTTGGTAGATAAATTAGCAAGATCTGTCAGTGACACATGTACATGCTAGTCTGAAACTAAAAAAAAAATTCAAGCGCTCTCAATAGGAGAATTTATTTACCAGCATTTAAATACTGTAGTTTATAAAGTGACTCAAGATCAGTAAAACATAGCCAACTGGTCCCAAACCAAATTCCTCTATCATCTTGAAAGTTTCGTAAGAGTTTATGTTATTTTTAATCTATTTTTGAATTTTAAAGACGGCAGTGAATCGATGGACGTAAAGAAGAAAGCCACGTCATGTTGATTGTTTTATTTATTTAACTAGATGTCAATGAATGTCTGGATGAAGACTTGTTCAGCTGTACGGATGAGTTCCACAGGTGTGTCAACACTCGCGGCTCGTACAAGTGTGAATGTGAACAAGGCCTTTACTTTATCGATGGGAAATGCAAAGGTAATAAGAAAAAGATTAGATAGATCTGAATTAGCAGTTTGACTACGAATCATCGATGAGCGAATAGTCGGCGAGGCGCAGCAGAGTTGACTATCGCTCATAGAAAACGAGGGATAGCGGCCTTACTGTTATACTACACACTCTAAATGACTGCAATTCAAAACCCTCAATACACCTAATTGCAATAACGTTGTCATAGAAAAAAGGGAAAAGTCAAATGGGAATTTATTAAGCCCATGCATGAAATTTATTCATACAAATGGCCTCAAATTTATCTCGTTACAGCATAAAAAAAGTGGTCTCAAAGTGTGCAGATAAAAACTCGTGAGTTTTATGTGAATGCTTCCAGTTATGATACTACGCTAAGTAATTCCTATTTACCTCTTTTCTTTTTTATATGACAACTTTATTGCAATTAGGGGTATATAGTTTTAGTTTGGAAATCGATAATATTCTACATTATAAAATATTTTCTTATCCCCTCGATGATGCCGCAAATAGGCAAAAGCTTGGAATTAAAATAATTATCAAGATACATACAGGCCTCACTCGAATCACTGAACTATATAAAGCAAGACGCTACTGAAAGACAACTGGTGACCAACTACTAAATTTAAACTCCAAATTCTTATTTAAAAATCACATTAAATCTTCAATATTCCTTATGTCTCTAAATTTCACTTATCCCTTGAGAAGAAAATCTCCTCCCAAAGATCACCAAAAAATCTACACCCCAAAACAGAGACTCGTGTGATGAGCAGTGAGTTTTTCAATTGCTTAAAACGCGTAGGATATTTGCATTAGATTCAAGTTAAGCGGTGGATAAACGGCCTTCAGGTGTTTCCTCCACCTTAACGTCAGGTTACATCTTTGATATTGGACATCCATGTTATGGTCAATTGACAGCTGTCAAAATATGATATTTGTTGACCAGTATCACATCATATCGCGGGCTCAAGTGTAGAGCTCATTGAGGTCACGTATTCAGCCCGGCACAGTTATCAGATTTGATAACCACGGCCAAAACAAACCATTAGCCAATCAACCCCCAAGTTTGAGCTCATGTGACATGTTATCATGGCAACAGTTCTCATTTTAATATGGCGGCCATTTCAAGAAAGCTTGTTTATACGGCTCTCAGTTAAATGCGATTCAAATTGTACACTAAATTAAAGATAAAAAAGTCTAGATTTGAATTTCCTCTTGGCCGCATGCATTTACGTTTAAATTCTTGTCGAAAATAACAGACAAAGCATATTTAGATTAGGTCATCGAACGCGCGCGGTCTTAGATCTTAGGTCTTAGGTTTCCGGACATCCGGATTTTTTTAGCTTTTATTGTATTCCCCTTGTTTGTAAAATAGTAGTTCTACAAATTGGTTGAGACTTTTGAATTTGTCCAAGTGTACTGGTACACCAATATAACCGTGAATGCCTTTATTTGAAGCAATTTCATCACCAACGCTGCTAATATTTATTAACTAAGACAAGAACGAAACCGATACAAAGGTAGAGAAATAAAAGATGCGTTGTTTATTGAGTTCATACTCAGAATTTCTTCGTCTCAGTGCCTTCGGCGGTCAGCTTGCTTCGATGATCTGTTGAATAAAGAAATATTTGGTTTAATAAGCGTGACAAGATGAAAGAGAAAAATATACAGTCTACCGCAGTCACGCGCTTCGAATTTACATAACAATTGTTCGGAGCCGATATGTTGAAGATTGAAAAGTAGATGTGTATTACTCGCTCTGAAAGCGTGTTGCGCGAAGAATAAGTTGAATAGATCTGTTATTCGTTCTGTAAGCGGATTGCACGAAGGATATATGTTGAACAGATGTGTATTACTCGTTCTGAAAGCGTGTATAACAAACAAAATAAAGCCCGCTCATTACAAATTCAAAGACTTTGTGACTACGTGCCGCGATAACAATTGCTCATAATACTTCGCTAATTTCACTGTCTACCACTAAACGACTGTAGACGGTACCACTTCGCCCTCTAAACATAAGCAGTTAAGAAACAAACGAACGATTTTCTAGATCTGTATGCAAAATGAAAGAGATAAATATACCGTCTACCGCAGTAACGCAGTTCATGATATTACATAACAATTGTTCGAAGGATATGTCCAAGATTGGAAAGTAGATGTGTAGTACTCGTTCTAAAAGCGTGTTGCGCGATGGTTAAGTCGAATAAACAGATAAATGTGTATTACTCGTTCTGTAAGCGGGTTGCGCGAAGGATAGGCCGAACTGAAAGCGTGTTTAACAAACAAAATAATGCCCGCTCAAATTCCATTGCGCATACAGCGGCCATACTCTAAACACTCATAAATTCAAAGACTTTGTGACTGCGTGCCGCGATAGTGTTGCTCATACTTCGCTGATTTCACTGTCAACCACAAAAGGACTACGGACGGTTGCACTATTAAAGCCCTCCAAACATAAGCAGTAAAGAAACAAACGAACGATTTTCTGTATGTGAAAATCAATTATTTAGCCGTTTAAGTCTACTCATTCTATAGAACGTACACTAGAAACACAAACAATTAAACATGGCGGTCAGTAGAGGAATCAGAGAGCAAATCACAAAACCATAGTGCCCTCGTACAATTCTTTGTGCCCTCGGATGAGCAAGCGATAAATCGAAAGAAAAATAACTGAAGAACACAGCATTTTTTCTACGTGTTCCACAAAAATGCGCAACTGACTTAAAATTGACGGCAAAGAATATAAACATATCTGGAATGAACTGTCATCCTCGAGCGATCTCTTCAAATCGTCAAACAAATACCCGCACAACTCACCACCGACGCTCGCCATTTCATGCACATTTGAAGTTCATCTTTCTCTCAAGGTCATCGCGTAGAACTATGGGTAGAACACACGAACACAACCGAAAAATAGACGAACAAACGAGATATCCTCCGAAATCTCACCGAGTTGCGAAATGGCGCCATGTTGTGACGTCACGAGGTTATCAAATCTGATAACTGTGCGGGACTGGTATTCTTTTGAAGTTGAACTCCTAAAACGCTAAGCAGATAATGGTTTTCCATTGCTTTACGGGCTCAACAATTTTTTTATGGCCTATGGCCAGTAAATTCAGATTTAAAAACGGGCGACGTAAATAACCGGGGAGCTCCGCTTTTAGACTTGGCTAAATCTATTTAATATAATTAGGTCTGGAGAAGAATGAGACGGCTCCCGAGCCAGTGCTATCTGAACCGCGTGTACCATCAAAAAAAGAAGAGGAGGAAGCTGTCCAGTTCTTAATTCCGCGTACAAACGAAGTAAGTACAAACAACTGATATACGGAATTTAATTTTACTTTCTTGAGTTTAGCGCTTTCTACAAGTTGCTCGAGATTTCTCAAAAAGTTGCCCGTAATTTCTCAAAAAGTTGCTCAAAAAATGCTCCAAAAATCCTAAAAAAGGTGCTTCTGATAATAAAAGTTGCTCGAAAAATGCTCCAAAAAACCAAAACGCTGCTTTTAATCAAGAGAATTTCTCTAATTATATGCTTATTTCCCATTGAGGGTAAGATTTCTAAGCAGTTTTATGCAATTTTACAGCAAAAAGAGTATCTAAATAACATATTAAGGAGAAAATTTGTTAAATAACAAGGATTTCTTTGACTGAGAAAAAATCGTGAAGATATCGATGACGTCATGTTTGCTGATGAGTTTTGTAATGTTTTAATGCAGAATGAGCCGGAAATTGAAACATCTTCAGATGTTCTTCTGAAGTCTTCGGCAAACTTTGTAAATCTTCGGAAACTTTCGTATTGCCTTTGAACAACACTCGGATAATCTTCGGAGATCTTCGGTCTGGAAATGGCTCAAAAATGCATTAGAGTTACCTCAGACGGCGTAAAGTCTAACGCTAGAGAGTGATGTGCTGAAAAAATATCAATTTTTGTTCACAATTACAAATCTCCTCCAATTTTGATCCCTTGTCATCCAGCGATCACTAAAGAAAACCTGCCTTAGCTATTAAACTGAAACATTAACTCTGAATCCTTACTCCAAGTAAAGATTTATCAGACGAGAATAATTGAGAATAATGAAAAATGGTGGACCGTTACCTTAAATACGGAAATGTGCCAAAGAAAGCCGCAATGGCCATTAGTCCCAAGGCTGTTAAGAAAACTTTTATCAACAAAAGCCTATATTAATATCTTCTTATACAGTTTGAATGGGATTTTGCAAAAGACAAGTCGTTTAAAGAAGAAATGGCGTCTGTTACAACGGATTACTGCACTGAGAACAGGACAAGATGTGCATTAAAAGACGCAAGGCGAAAAAGGTGATTGTTATTAACACATACTGATTCATTTACTGCATCTAGTCTGCTTTAGTGGCACATTGAATGTCTTTAACCTTGAATTAATAGTGTACTTATTTTCATACAAACTAGCCTTGCAATTGACGTCGACTCTATCGATATAAAAGTTTAAATTTTTTGTAGTTCACTTGACGTGGATCAGCTCATACCAAGACTACAATTACAGTCTGAACCGAACCGGACCGAATCGGCTTTTGTTTACATATCCATGGAACCACTGGGAACCGATCCAGACCGGTTCCAAACGGAGCTAAATTTTAAATTATGCTTAAACTATGTCTGGCTCATTCCAATCCACCTTGTTTATAAATTTTGACCTTCTGTACTCCTTTTTGGCTTCATTTTAAATGGCTTCAACGCCTGTAAGGCCAATTTTATGTTCAAAATAATCTACAATAGTTAAGATTAATGCTATATTTTTAATACATTCAGACGTTCCCCCATTTTCGACCTCTACACTGCTGACCAGGTTCACCTACTGCCTGGTTACCCTAGGAACTCGTCCGGATCTCTCCTGGTAGCGTTTTACGTGCAGCAGCCTCTTGGACTATTCATCGGTAATTTCTCGGTCCTGCCTCGAGACACACTGGTCGACATTGTTACAACTCACAAGTCCGTGATTGAGACTGCTATCGGGGCAAACATTTCTAATATAGAAGCCTGGTTCAAACCTACAATAACGCCGACAACCTCACCAACAGCAATAGCAGATAAACCCAGCAGTAACGATTGGAAGTGGATTGCGATTGGTATTGGTGTAGGAGTGGTCGTCATCATCCTGATTATCGCGATCGTGTCTTGGTGGTAAGATATTTTCCCTTTTCATATATCGATTTCCGTCAAGTGCCTCTCTGAAGATGAAAATTACAATTGGAAGAAGAGTGTCACATATGAACCTAGTAAGTGGCACAGCTCACCACGAGTTTATCGTAGCTCAGTGCTTAGAGCGCCGAACCGGTATCTGGGAAGCCATGGGTTCCTTTCCCTTTGGCGACTCAGATTTGTTCTTTGTCCCACGCTCGTGACATATAAACATTTGATCTTTATCAATAGGGTCTGAATGGGGTTACCTTGATAACACTAAACACTTAATTTTTTGGCTCTGTTACATGAAACAGTTTAATTTCAGGCATTTTAACACTAACAGTAAAATATTCACTGTAACAGTACATTTTATCCAGAAAGAAACAAATACGGCTCCAAAAAAGGCCAATATTATTTTGTTTAGTATATGAAGAAGTTTTCGGCCATTTTGCGTCGATTTTCGATTATTTCCGAAGATTTCCAAACGCGCCGAAGATGTCCGAAGACTACAGAAGATTTCCGAGGAGAAATCCGAGAATTTTCTCTAAGTTCATGAGTGACTTTATTACCGATTTTCGAAGAGCAGATAAGAATTTTCAATGCTAAAATACCCTCGAAACAGTTAACAGTATTTCTCCGGAAACAGTAAACATTAAAAAAAATTGGCCAATGTAACAATAAACACTAAAAACTATGGGCAAATAACACTTAACACTAAACCCCATTAAGACCCTCTATCAAGAGTAATGATGTTCAACAGCTGCACAGAGAAGTAATGCAGGAGCATTATTTTTTTAACTTAGCCCCTCCTTTTTCTTTTAGCGTGAAAAGAAAGAAAACAAAACCATCAATAGAGCCCATACCTGATTACTCTTCTCAAGAAGTCATAACTTTGAAGCACTACGACCGATCATCAAGTATGGAGCCTGGAGACCCCCGGGAGAATCCTGCCTTCCAAATGTAAAAGAAACTTGTATGCACAAGCAGTTTCTTTTTAATTAATTACAACGTTTCGTTCTCATATTTAAACTATTTTTTTTTCTGTTCATGTTTCGCTTCGGCCAAAGCTTGTAAATTAGACACAATCAGACAAGAGTAAGAGCATTAGCTAGCACTGTGGAGGTTGCAATATCAGTTTGACGCCGAGTTGTTTATCAGCCTTTGTTATTTACCGCAGGCTCGATACATACTTGAAGCTTGTTTATCTGACCGAGTTTTTTATTCAGTTTATGCCGTTTCGGCCTTAATTGTTGTAGATATTTCCACAACATGAGAGTTAAGTGTGCTTACCGAATCAACTTCTCCTTTTTTCTCTTTTTTTCTAGCAAACTTCCACCGTAAACTGAACGTAAGAACCATAAAAAAAGAACTATAATTGAAATTAGAAATATATATCGCGTAAGACGAACGCCTGATCATGAGATGCATTTTTTTGAGACCGTATCACACCGGTATATCCCGGTTTGAAAGGTTTAGAACAGACATGATACAAATTACTTAATTCCTGACGAATGTGGACAAAAAAGGGAAAAAAGATCCCAATATACAAAGGAAATGAAGAAGTTATATGGAAATCATTAAAAACCGCAAACGCAAAAGTAAACGGGCCAAAAAAATCGGAAATGCGCCAAAAAGTTGCTTAAACTTTGAGTTGTTATCGCCATAGTTAAATAAACAAACTGATGTACTTTGCTTTTGTTAATAAAATAACTTGCTTTGTAAACTTTTCTGGTCTTTATTGAAGTTAATTCCCCAGAAGTGATTTCCATCTAATATTTCCTAACAAGAGGTGTAGCCTGCGTAACAGGCGCACGAGAACATGAGGGCAAGAGTTGGAGGCGAGTTTTTCCAGTGCGAAAAAATGCGCGAGAACGGAGACACTTTCTCACTTTCTTTTTCGTCGCGTGGGTCTCCTCGCTCTCGCGTGCAACTCAAGCTCGCACAGTGTTATAACTCATGCTACTCGCTGTACAACTTCGACAAAACTAGTCCGACAATTATATTTGTGAATGTTTTAAATACCTCTACCCACCCGAAAAATACAGTTTACACCATTCACGTATATCGACCGTAAATGTTTTTGCTTCTTCAGCTATTTTCGGATGTTATTCGGCACATCAATAATTATTTGCTTATAAAAGGAAAAAGGGACAACTAGAAGCACAAATCAGTTAAAAACGGATATTTGTGGCATTCTTAAAGTCCAGCTTCGTTCCTCTTCGTCCCTTGTCACGAAAGGAAAGGGAAAGTAGAGATGGCATGGAAACGAGGTTGGAGAAAAAATGAATGAATACTACAAAGAGTTTGGTCTCACTTTTAATACCTGAATATTCCCTACGCGCCGACAGATATATTTTTTCTTTTGGAGCGTACGCGTTCCACAAGAATTAAATCGCTTCTTCAACAAGCTTACGAAGGTGTTTATAACAGCAAAGAACACTACAGTAAAAGAAACCATTCCTGATTTAGATTAAATTGTTGCGCTAAATGTGCTTGAGATATTTCTGCGAGCGAAAGTTTTTTTTTGAATTGTTGAATAAACACGTGCGACAAGTCAATTGTTGCGACAAGTTCTCATCGGCGCGGGTTGATTGAAATACCGAAACTTTTATCTTTTAATAAATGTTCACGGCGTATCATATAAACTTTCATAGAACATCAGTTTTACTCATTGATATCATTTCACCGTTTAAATAAACGACTTATGACAATTAGAACAAAGAGAAATCATTCTTTCTGCTACTTGCACGACGCATCATAAAAACTTTCGTAGAGCATTGTTTCTTTTTATTAAGATCATTTCACCGTTTAAATCACTGATTTACGCCAAATAGAACCAGAGATATCATTTTTTCCTACTTGCCTTTACGCTACAATAGACAATCAATTAGCAAACAAGTCTCGCTGGCGCGTACGCGTGTTCGAAACTTTCTTGAAAAAAAAAATAATGTTTAAGGCGCATCATATAAACTTTTTCAAAAAAAGAGGTCACATATTTCAAGCGAGTGTTTGCTTGTCTGAACTGAATTTATCGAAGTTTTCATGTTCAAAGCATTTCACTTTGTTCACTAGTTCGTTTACTTGTTTGATCTACGCGTAGTCACAAACCGGTTTTTTGTGATCGAAAAAACTGCATTCGGTTGCTAAGTCACTTAGTCCCCCGTGGGACATCTACCGCTTCGTTGGGCATGCGTGAATTAATAACTGAATTCGTAATGAATTACACATTTTCATCGTCTTGATGTCCTAATGTGTTTCGTGACGCTGTATTTACCCAGCAAAAGGTAAACATCGTGGTGCAGTTGTGGTGAATTGTAATTGTTTTCGTAAATTGTAAAAACAATTGTCGTGATCTGTCGTGATTTGTAATAACGCACCTATCGCAAATTGTAATAACACATTGCCGTATTTTGTAATACTCCAAGCTGTCGTAAATTACTACACACTCGTAAATTACTAGCTACACACTTGATGATTTCGACATTGCTGATCCTGGCAGTATGCAAGACGCGTGTCACATATCAACCTAGTAAATGGCCCAGCTCACCACGAATCTCTCGTTTTGGTTAGAGTGCCCAACAGGTATCTGGGAGGCCATAGGTTTGATTCCCGTCGGGGACTCAGAATTTGTCTTTGCCCCATGCTCGTGTCATCGTTGAACAATTCATCTTCATTATTTATCACCGAGCTTAAAATTTACCATCTTTATCATTAAAAAAAAATGTTTCAAGAAATGTTATTCAAGGCATTAAAAAATAGTAAACGCCGGTGGTTTCCTAGATCGCGCTGCCAATGCAAAAAGAGCGTGGTGTCAGATCGAGTGCCCAAAATTTATTCCTCATCAGACCGAAACTACACGTTTTTAGTCGATAGCAGCAATTGTCCATAAAGTCATCAAAGATCTTGCCTAAATTGATGTGTAAATTGATTCGAAATGTATGTATTAAACTATGGTTAGCATGTATGCCAGCAAACACTTGTGTCTGTTGTTTCCATGTTTTAGCTCCGTAGTTCTTGATATTCACCTCTGAAAATTATTAAAAACTATTCACCCAGGCTCAATTTCGGTAAATATTCACCGATGTTCACATTGCCTTCGGTGAATAAAGGCCTGAGTACATGGCGAATTTCAGCCCGGGCTGAAATTTGAACGCGATTACATGAGGTTTTTCAGCCCGTTTGCCCGGACTGAGATTTCCAGCAAAAATCCGGGCTGGAAATTTCAGCCCGGGCTGTAATTCGGCCCGGGATTAAACTTTCTTCAGTAATCGCAAACGTCTTTTCACGACGATTTGTTTGGAAGCCGAGGCAAAAATCTCAGCAAGCCGGGTTGAATTCGTCATGCCACAGACCCTAAGTGTCAAATATCCTAACCCGATCTAAATGGGACAGCGTGAAAGGTGGAAGTACAAAACTTCCATCTCCAATAACTAACTGCCATAAAAAATAGGCCCGCGAGGCGAAGGCGGTTGTTATTTGTCCCTTATACTCTTTCGGCAGGCAAATCAGTGAATTTAGCTCACTGAAAACATGTCCTTTTAGAGTTATTACAACTTGCGTTATTATGCACTTACATTTTGCGTTAAAAAGTCATTACATTTTGCTTTCAATAGTTATTATTGTCTAAAAAGTAATAACATTTTGCGTTGACATCTTTATTACTTTTTGCGTCAAGTTTATTACAATTTGCGTTATAGTATTACATTTTGCGGCAATTATTAAATCTGCGGCGTATAACAGCGCCATACGTTGACAAATTAGCTTGTCTAGAATTGCGTTCTAATTTGGTTCCGACCAAAGTGAACACAAGGCATGGCCAATCAATGCAAGTGTGTGCCATATCAGGCCAAACGGTGTCGCAAGTTGAACGGTTGAAAACTTACATGTAAAAATAAACAAGGATATCACGACCGGCGGAGATTACGACAGATTACCAACTTAAAAAATGGCCATTTTTTCATGATGCGTTATCACGGTGACTTTGAAATGCTAAGTATAATATTTTCAAAAAGCCTACCTGCTGATTACAATATGCTAAAACTGTCAAGTCGCGGCGTCTTGGTCCGAGGTACCACGGTAACCAATTTGTCATTCTAAAAATTGTATGCTTACTTACATTCAGTTGAAAGAAATCCTTATTTTGGTGAATTCAGTATGTGTCCGATTTATGTCAATGATACCATGACAATTTTTTTAGTGCCTTTGGAAATATGTTTGTCAAATTTGTTCAGGTAAACCAATTGTTTCTTG
Source organism: Oculina patagonica (assembly GCF_052425735.1). Taxonomy (NCBI): domain Eukaryota; kingdom Metazoa; phylum Cnidaria; class Anthozoa; order Scleractinia; family Oculinidae; genus Oculina; species Oculina patagonica. Next base: position 44,004,542 of record NC_135761.1, read on the forward strand.
TCACTTAAAAAGAACATCGACCTATTTGTTGTTCTTTCTTTGAAGATGTTTGGAAGCCGAAGTCTTGGTGGCTGTAACCTGTTTTGTATAACTAAACGAGTTCGAGTTCGCGTCTTCGCCGTTTTGTTGGTCGTGATTAGTTTGGTGTCCCTAGTGTTACAGCGAACTTTGCTTCTAAATTCTTCAGCTAAGACTTTTCTCGGTTTCACCACGCCGAAAATTAAAAATGAAAGCCGCGTTTTGTTCAGTAAAAATGAAGACAATAGCGTGTTACAGCGAGCTTTGCTTCTAAATTCTTCAGTTAACACTTTTATTGGTTCCATTACGCCGAGAGTTGAAAATAAAAGCCGCATTTGGCGCAGTCAAAATGAAGACGACAGCTATGTGGCATGCAAGCTTCCCGAACTGGATCCATTTCATCCCAGCGTGATCAAGTTTATAAAAGATCTTGGCAAGCTAGACTGTGAGGGATCAAACTATTCAAGCTTCGAGAACAATGTGCTTCGTATTGAAGGTGAAGACATCGTTTCGGCACAGTACAGAAAGATTGAAAGGACTCCTGGAGACGATTTTGGTGTGGTGCTAACTGACCCAGTGAATGTACAAGGCAAGACAGGGAGCCGTGTTTCAGCCTGGAGTCAGGAAGGCTTAAGAGGTATAGCTTCTGATAAATCACCATATAATTAACCAAAAGTCAGACCACAGGAAGGTAAATTTGTACTAAGCTAGAAAATATTTGCTTGTTTCCATTTATCCGTAAAGTCCAAACATTTCGTTTAAAAACCAAATTAATGAAAAGGGCGAGGACGAAGATTGTAAAAGCTGCGTTATAGCTGTTCTTATAGCTGACCGTACCTAATTGTCAGGTTTAAGAAGGAGTGAAAACTTTCCATTCGGGCTGATTTGTAAAATGTGTTTCTCGGCAGTATACACGTTGTCATAGAAAAAAAAAAAGAAAAAAAAAAAGAAAAAGGTAAATAGGGATCGATTATCGTCTCATAACTGGTAACATTTACAGAAAACTCACGAGTTTTTATCGGCACACTTTCGGGCCACTTTTTTATTCCCGGCGTAACAAGATAAATTGATTTATTCGTATTTTGAGGCCATTTGTACGAAGAAATTTGATGCATGCGCTTAATTAACTTATTTAATTTCCTCTTTTTTTTTTTTCCTTTTTCAATGACAACCCTATTGCAATTAGGTGTGTATTATTTTTTTTATCTTGTTTTTTTTTTTTCGTTCTTTGGTTGAGATAGACGGCGGAGCCTATTCCTTTTTTAATTGCATCCAACATGACGAAAAGAGGAAAGCACTTATAGCATGATTCGAAGGCACCACCGGTAATCTTGGAAGGTCATGGGTTCGACTCCCGTTGGGGGTACTCGGAAAATCTTTTTTCCGAGATTTCAACTTGAGAACACTTCTTCATTTACTTCAGAAAGAGATAGTTAATCGGTATACCATTTATGTTTAACACATAAGTAATAACAATTGAAGCTTTTTTATGCTAATAAGTTATGTACCAATTTTCATATCGCTTTTGAATATAAAATGAGTTTTATATGTATCCTTCCATAGTGATTGTTTAAAAGGAGCTGGGAACAAACCCAGCTTATGAATCTGTGATTTTGTGTCTACCTTCAACTGATTGTGGTCAATTTATTCAAAATACCAAGTAAGGAAGACATCACTTGTTTTGTTAAGTTTTTTTTTTTTTTTGAAAAAAAAAAGGAGTAATTTCTTGTCATAAAGTGTTGCCAACTGCACCGTAAAATTGACTCTTTTTATTCTGCTGACAGTGTGCGTGAGTAAAGTGGCAATGCAACTGCCATATTTATCTTTGTGCTGGCAATTTAGCTTATTCGATATCAGTTCCTCGTTTCAAGTCACCTTTCCGTATATTGTCACCAAGCAGATTTTGGAGTAAACACCAGAGAGCAAGTTGTTGGCGAACGTTTTTATTTTATGTGCTTTAAAAGCAATAAAGTAATCCCAATATTGCTAGCTTGAGATTTTATCCACTTAAACATAGTATTTTGTTAATCAATATTCATATTTTCAACCATCATGTTTAATTTAAATGTCTCCTTTTAATTTATCACTCGCCATATATTTACACTTCAAAATTTGAAACCAATTATTTTTCGCCCTCTTAAACATGATTTTCTCAGAACGTATCGAATAAATTTCCAGTTGTAAAAGATACGTGAAAGGTAACAATCTTCGATCTTAACACAGACCTTTGTTTCAGTAATCAGAAGAAATTCAAAGCCGGCTTGCTTTCTTTATGCAGTAAGTAACTATTTCTGCCAGATAATTTGGTTCATGATTTTACTTTTTTCTAAATTACTGATTTTTTAGCGAAACGTTTCTTTGAGGTTATAATTATCAATTTCATTAGCGGGCCTTAGATATGAGATAGTTAATAGCTAACAAAGTACGTGGCGCGGAGATGGCTATAACTATCTCATATTAAACAAGCGGGAGTGGGATAACTATTTTATTTTATAAAATAACTCAGTTTCTACGCGCGCTTTAATTGGTCAAATTGGTCAAAAAACCTATGTATTTTTTTACCGGCAAACTCCCGCTTTAGCCCCGACTTGGCCGCACTACGCTCGATTTCGCATGAGGACGAAGAATTAACATTAATTTAATGTCTTCTTTTGGTCTATCTGATTACTAAGGGTGGATCACAAAAATAAATTTTCCCGCCCATCACAGTTGGAGCGAAGGAACTAGGAAAAAATGAAAACGCAGAGACAAAGGTATGAGAAGGAACACAATAAACAGGTCCGCTTTCACCAGACTGGAAAAAATCTTATAAACATGGATATCGTTCCATTCAACAATTACTCGGAAATGCAATTTGAAAGGAATTAAAACTGCATCAGTTTGCTTGCAATGAAGGCTTACTTGAATTATTTTGATGGCAGAAACTTGGCAGAAAGGCTGAGTCCCGTACGCGCTTGATTTATAATTTCAGTGTCATGTGCTTTCAGTGCTTTCTGCCAATTCTGTTTTTCGGCGAAAACGAAAGAATACGGAATAAATAAATTCATAACAAATTTATAAAGCAGAGTTTGTGGAACTAACCTTTATTCTCAATACCTTCGTCAGTCTGTGAAGTTTGTAAACTTGCAAATTAAAGTTTTCGTGCAGTCTTTTACTCTCGCGATGAATGACTCCGGCCACAATTTGCTAGATTCCCACGTCAAAGAACTTTAAAATCGTTGAATACATTTTGTCCCGTGACAGTTTGCCTTTTTCCTTTCCTTTCTTTTGACTTTTAAAGCTTTAAGAGAACTTTTAAACGTTTTTGTCGCGTCGATTCGTGAGTTTTGTGTGTGAAGCTGAACCTGTGTTTTATTCTTTCAGCCGCTGTGATTGGTTTACCGCGTCATCCGATAAACTTGTTGAAAATAAGACACGACAAAAAAATAGATTCCTCTTTCTTTGACGAACGTTTTCTATAGTTATTTCATAAAAGCAATAAACCGCACTTTCTAGTGCTTTACTGGCGCTTTACTCGAAAAGCTAGTAAATCACTCGCCTGACGGCTCGTGATTTACAAGCTTTTCTCGTGTTCTCCCAACATCCCAAGTGGATTTATTACGCCAAAAAAGACCTAGAAAGTGCGGTCTATTGCTTAAAAAAAAGGCCAAGAAAGAAATTTAAAAGTTGACCTACGCGACTGTTCTCGCTGACGGGTACACCTACCAGACAAGATATTTGTGGCCCATTTTATTTTAGCTCATATACCATGGCTTGTTAACCAATCAAAACTCAGGAATTACAATAAACCATGGCTAGTTTTTAATAATGGCAAATGCTAGTTACTATTGCATAGAAAAGATTAGTTTTCGATAAATTTGGCCTCCGTTTCAAATCTGTCAACTTTTAGTTTCTCAGTTACCAACCATATTTTTGAATATAGTTTAACAGAAAAAGAAGTTCCTGTAATTAGGCCTCTTTTTTAAGCTTGGGTCTGATATTACAATCATTTTTACACCTGCAGGTGTTTTTAGCGGAAATGTATCGGTTGATACTGACTTTATACGAGTGGACGTCGTAACTTGCTCGGGAGAGACGAAGAGTGATGTACACATGCACGTCTCTCCTAAAAAGGACGTTCTTGGGCGGCAAATGAAGCCTGGTGGTATTCCACTGAATGTTGCATTGATTATGTTTGACTCCACATCAGCTGCTAATTTTAGACGAAAAATGCCAAATAGTTTGGAATATCTGACAAAGAATCTGAACTCTATCTTACTTCAAGGTGAGTTGACTTAATCAGACTACGTTTCCTTAATATCCCTTTGAAGTGTGTTTACTTAAGAGCTATATTCGGAGAGTTTGGAGAATCGAAAGAAACTCGCCCAAATTCGAATTTTTTTTATTTCGCCAAAACATTGCTTTAGGTGAACTTATTCGAGGAAAAATAGTTTTAAGTTTCAGCGTTTTATTTTACGGGCGAAATTTGAAAAGTTTTGAAGTGTTTGAAATTTGGATACAATGGCCGTTTTCGCCGCTTTGAAGGTTCAAATTTTCACACTTCTTTGAGAAAACAGCGGAGGCGTTAAAACAATCCTATTAAAACGAAACTAAGCACAAATATTATTTTACCCTTACACTTTAAAGCCGTGTAATAATTTGCTCAAATTGTTATTTGTAGCTTTTGAACTGGGCGTATTAATTCAGTCGCCATTTGTGTCTCGCCCACGAAGGACAAAATAAGGCCAACCTTGACTGCTGTAAATGGCCACTGGTATATATCATTTGGTCAAAATATTTACATGTTTAGAAACCATTGTTATTGGTCTTTACACCAGCAAAGTTTCAGCTCTGGGAATCCAATATTTTTCCGTCAGTAAAATAAACTGTCATGGCATATTAGCGAGTTGTATTTTATGCAAATTACACGGTTAAAATACATTTCACAATGAAATCACTAACAAGAATGAACGACTCACCGCTACTTATCCTTGTTTATGCTGCTGAGCATTTGCTGACGATATCACTTCAACTTCCAGTGTCCTGCTGAGTCTTTTGACAAAATATATCCGGTGATGATGAACTTGCACGAGCGTAAACCAACGACCACTTCATCAATAAACTCGACAGCAGGAAATTTGATATCCGCGAATTGACATCTGAGTGGCGCTGATTTGCCCGGTTTTCATCGCTCTCTTTAAAAGTCTTATGAAAACATGGTAAACTATGCACTCCTAACTGCAAAATAATCAGTTTTTATCGATACATTGACGACTTCCAGGAGAATTATTTGTTTAGAAATGCGTGAGCGAAGAAATCGGACTGACCTTTGAATTGACCCCCGCGTCGTCACGTTACTTCCTTTCGTCACGCGTTGAATTAAAAATGTAAAAATTGAAAGAGTGACATATCACATATAAGATACCTTGTTAAAAGATCGTAACACTACACTTGTCTAGATTGCGAAAAATAGCAAAGTCTTTTATTAGAACTTTTTCTGTTAAACAATTACAATGTTTTTAAAATACCTCCGAAAGTAAAATGATTATAAACTTGAACTAATGTTGTGACTATCTTCTGTATCTCACTTCGACTCGCTTCTGCTGTCGAAGAAGTATTTATTACCTCCATAGGTCATGTTGTGTCGGAGAAAATAAATGTTAATTTTTTTTTTAAATAAAAGGCAATAAGGAAACATGAAATCCGCAGCGCGTATTTGTATACCGTGCTGTTAGATTCATTTTTATGTGGACGTGATTATAGCGTGCACATAAAATCTTCTATGCACGTCTAAATAAAAAGTATATAAGTATGAATTTGTAACAATGAGGAACTGATTATCTCCCTTTTTAAGCTATCGGTCCCACAAGCACTTTAATAAGCGTTTTAATTGGCAGCAACGCAAACCTGTAATCAGTCACGCTTTGCGTCGCTAGCTATATTTTTGTCGTTGCTTTATCCTTTTAATTTCCAGTCTAAAAATCAAATCTATTTTCAGTCTTACGGTTCTTTTTCCTTATTTCACATTTGGCCACATTCTACACAGCATTCGCTTTTATAGAGAGCCTTCTAAAGTAGCCAGGTGACAGACATACGCACAATCGCATACGCCGGAAAAGACGAGTACACGGTTTCTTTTGGAATGAGTGATAATTGGCGCAATTCCTTCCTATAAAATTTTATAGTTTAGCCGGGTGCTGTAAAATACACATAACATCGGAACAAAATGATGGAGAAGGCATTTTCGAGATTCTTGATCCAAAAAAACTTCCTCGGCGGACCTCCTCCGCCAATAACATCTCGAAAATGATCACTTTAGATTGACCAAGCCTACAGCAATTCAAAAAGCTGGCTACGCCCCTCAAAGGGTATTAGAAAAACGGACACTTTCATACACGTCCAATCAGCAAAGCAAAAGAAGATCTTATACAAGAGTCGGATAACAAGGCTGTACAGTAACCTTGTATTTCTGTTTCGAAATATCAATACCAATAAAAAAATAAAATATATGCATGATTCTTTAGTTTTTAAGCAGCTCCGCAGGGGCGGATCCAGGATTTTTCTTAGGAGGGGGTGCAAAGTAACTGACTAGACTCGACCGGTGACAAAACAAACTTTAACAACGAATACGAAAGGGTACCTTTTTTAAAAGGGCCAGGATTTCACAAGTTTAGGTATACGAAAAGGCATGGAAATCTGTCATTTAGGTTTTTAAAAGGGTCTTTAATTAAAATATTTCGAACAGTTGCAATTTATGGCTCTACATGAAAACGACAAGACAACGTCGTGTTCTAAGTGTAGTGCCAGGTCTTTCAGGTGTATGAAAGGGATACCTTTATCAGTAAAAGGTATACGAAAAGGGTTTAATTTCTGTCAAGGTGGTATATAAAGGGATAAGGAGTTAGCCTTCGGAGCGGAGCCTCCCCGTATAAAGCTTTTTGGGGTATCCCGCCCACCCAGGCATAGCGATCCTGCAACCTTCTGTCGGTATTCTGACTCCTGAAAATATCTGTCAACAGGAGTGATGCGAACACAACCTGTCCAAACATAGAGAAGCAATGAACACGCTGTAAACAGTGTAAGCTGGTTAGACCTTTTAGCATCCAAAACAAGCACGCTTCTCGCGTGGGCGTGCGCGAGGTTCGCGTTTGCCGCTTGCTCCATTTCCGCTGTTCTGTCAGCAAGAAAACTGAGAAAATCCGGGCACGATTGATGACAAGATGCTCATAAGAAGACAAAGTGAAGCGTTACCTGCTCTAGCTAACAACAACTTCCATTCACTATCAAGGGAATATTAATCATCTCCACTTAGGCCGTATAACTGACGATGTCCCGTGATGTCTCTATTACAATCTCTCAATGATAAATATTCTTCTTGGCCCGGATAGTCCCTGCTTGATCCACAGGCGGTCGCGTCATCCAGTAAAGCGGAGAAACCACACGATGAAGATGCCATACGCAAAAGTAGGTCCAAAAACAAACCATTTCCACAGTCCACTAACCAGCCGTAATTTATTGTAGCCCGTAGCCTTGTTGCGAAAGTTATAATTTGATTAGTAGTAAAACTACGACATGTGCGATGTTGCAACTTCCTGAAACATGTACATATAATAATATAATTATGAAAAACCTCCAAAAGCTTTGTTAACTTTTTTTCTAATCAAGAATAAGTGTACTGTTTATACAATCTTTTGAAAATCTTTTCATTTGTTTCATTTTAAATACCGTGACGGAAGGAAGTAACGTGACGACGCGGGGGTCAATTCAAAGGTCAGTCCGATTTCTTCGCTCACGCATTTCTAAACAAATAATTCTCCTGGAAGTCGTCAATGTATCGATAAAAACTGATTATTTTGCAGTTAGAAGTGCATAGTTTACCATGTTTTCAAAAGACTTTTAAAGAGAGCGATGAAAACTGGGCAAATCAGCGCCACTCAGATGTCAATTCGCGGATATCAAATTCTGCTGTCGAGTTTATTGGTGAAGTGGCCGTTGGTTAACGCTCATGCAAGTTCATCATCACCGGATATATTTTGTCAAAGACTCAGCAGGACACTGGAAGTTGAAGTGATATCGTCAGCAAATGCTCAGCAACATAAACAAGGATAAGTAGCGGTGAGTCGTTCATTCTTGTTAGTGATTCATTGTGAAATGTATTTTAACCGTGTAATTTGCATAAAATACAACTCGCTAATATGCCATGACAGTTTATTTTACTGACGAAAAAATATTGGATTCCCAGAGCTGAAACTTTCCTGGTGTAAAGACCAATAACAAAGGTTTTTAAACATGTAAATATTTTGACCAAATGATATATACCAGTGGCCATTTACAGTAGTCAAGGTTGGCCTTATTTTGTCCTTCGTGGGCGAGACACAAATGGCGACTGAATTAATACGCCCAGTTCAAAAGCTACAAATAACAATTTGAGCAAATTATTACACGGCTTTAAAGTGTAAGGGTAAAATAATATTTGTGCTTAGTTTCGTTTTAATAGGATTGTTTAAGCGCCTCTGCTGTTTTCTCAAAGAAGTGTGAAAATTTGAACCTTCAAAGCGGCGAAAACGGCCATTGTATCCAAATTTCAAACACTTCAAAACTTTTTAAATTTCGCCCGTAAAATAAAACGCTGAAACTTAAAACTATTTTTCCTCGAATAAGTTCAGCTAAAGCAATGTTTTGGCGAAATAAAAAAAAAATCGAATTAGGGCGAGTTTCTTTCGATTCTCCAAACTCTCCGAATATAGCTCTTAATCTCGTTCTCAAAAACAGTCTATTTGAACTTGTCTTTCAAAAAGGGCAGACTAATAGAGTAACTCTTACAGACTAATAATTGACTGACTGACTGACTGTCAGACTGAGTGACAGAATGACTGACAGAATGAAAGACAAAGAGACTGACCGACTGATTTACTGGCAGACTTACAGACTAATACTGATAAACTGACAGACTTGCAGCTCAGAGACAGACAAACAGACAAACAGACAGACAGACTGAATGATGGACAGACTGAATAACTGACTGACTGAGTAACTTGCATATCAATTTATACCAACACGCACTATATTAATAAACGAAACCGTGGTGGTTTAAGTGCTCTGCGAGGTTGGCAAGCAGCCATTGAATGTATTTGACTGAAAAGTATCGGGCTGCCAAGTTTTGGAACATTTTTAATGATAAATTTTAATAAAAATCTTCAAACAGTAAAACGTACTATAATCATTCTTGGGAACAAGGGCATTCATTGCGTTTAAGTGACACTTGGTCGTGCATCCCTTTTTTGATTGACAGGTGAGACAATCGTAGGAGATGGTACCACCGCTCAGCTATCAGCATTGTTAACTGGAATTGAAGAGAAAGAGCAACCAGAAGCTCGACGGAGAAAGGGCTCGTCTCAGCCAGTTGACAATTGGCGGTGGATTTTTAAAGACTACAAAGAGAAAGGATATGCTACGATGTTTTCCGAAGACTCGCCACAACTTGCATCTTTTAATTACCGTCTGAGCGGTTTCCAAGATCCACCAACAGACCATTACGCGAGGCCTTTCTGGCTGGAAGCACTCACCATCATGAGAGGATTTAAACTTGTGCATTAACAGCCGAGCATCTCATGACGTGTCTTTGAAATACTTGTTAAGTTTTTTTCGCGGATACAAGGACAGACCAAAGTTTGCCTTCTCATCTCACGCTGAGATTTCACACAGTTCCGTGAACACGGTTGGTTATGGAGACGACGATCTGAAATCTTTCTTGCAGACGATGGAGAAAGAATCACATCTAGAAAATACTATGTTGATCATTTTTGCCGACCATGGACCGCGGTTTTCTAATTTCAGAAAAACAATCCAAGGAAAACTGGAAGAACGCTTTCCATTCATGTCAATCACGACACCAAAATGGTTTCCTGGTAAATACCCAGACCTCTACAATAACCTAGTTCATAATTCCCGCGTGCTTACATCGCCCTTTGATGTTTATGCTACCTTACGTCACATCCTATCATATCCGGAATATCCAAGCGGGATTGTAATCGGCCAAAGCTTGCTTAGCCGGATTGACGAGAAAAATCGCACGTGCGCAAGTGCAGGTGTTGAAGATCATTGGTGTCCCTGCCTTGATTTGGAAGAAGTGCCCAGTGATGAGCCAGTGGTTAACGAACTAGCGAAATTTGTGGTGCAACACATGAATGATCTGACGTCAGAAAATGATGAACTAACAAGGTTATGCCATCGGTTGGTTTTAAAGGAAGTTAAAAGCGCATTCCGGGAGATGCCAAAAGAAGCCATGCAGAGATTTCGGGGCAGCAAAAATGGCGCTGGTGACGCCTGCGATGCTTGTGAAGCGGTGTTGGGTGAAAAATCCAAAAACACACTTGAAAGAGATACGTTGTATCAACTACAACTTATAACATCCCCTAATGAGGGATTTTACGAGGCTTCTGTTCGGGTTAACAAGGGTATTCCTTCAGTTGTAGGAGATATCAGTCGGATTGACGCTTACAAAGATCAGCCATATTGTATTATGGAAACGTTTCCTCTTTTGCGAAAGTACTGTTATTGTTCCCCGAAAACTTCCGTAAAAGAACAGTGAAAAAGTTTTACTTATTCTTGGGAACGCAACCATGTTAAGTGTGTAGCACACTTCACATTTATTTTACTGCGTCAAAATAGTGTTGAGAATTGTTGTTGTTTAATTCTCTTGAGAATTGTTGTTGAATTCGCCAAATAATAAAAGTTCTTGAGTATAGATCTGAAACAATGCTAACAACTTCGGTGTACAAAGAAGTAAGTTACCTGTTAGTTGCGGAAAATTTGAGAGTAATTACATCGATGTGGCTTTAATTCAACTAAAATGAACACTGAACACGGAGCATTGGAATTTTAAAGGGTGGTTTTACTGTGTCGTTGAAAAAAAAAATCGTTTCGAGCCTCCGAAGGAAACATACGAAAACTGAGAGAAGGCCCTCTTGTGTCACGTTCCCAGGTAGGATTTCGCCCTGTTTTCCTGTATCTTGAGATTTTTAAACTGTTTTTTCCTCGTATCACACACCCCTTAACGACTTCTGCTATTTTTTGAAAATTTTGAAATACCATGTGATTCTCGCTGCCACCGATGCACCAGCCCAACATGGAGTGGAATGCGAAAGTTCTCCACACAGTACACCCCCACCCCCACCCCCAAAATAAAGCTTTTAGCTTTTAGTTTATTATCAGCTAAACGTTGATGAGGTGTTTTCACTGCAGCTGTTTACATAACGCGATACGATTGTCTTTTCAAGAAAATATGAGGGCTTTTTAATTTATGAGTTACTAGAGCTTTTATGTTCTGTCGGAGCAAGAACTAAAGTTACCGGCTGACAAATGTTGACGAATAAAATAGTTAAGGTTATGTCACACGGGACGATTTTTTAACAGCAATTTTAATTATTGATTTTTTAATCTATATTGCTTTTAAAAAGTTGTCCCGTGTAACATTGTTGCGACAACCTTATGTTCCACGAGTCGATTTTTAAGTTTTTTTAAAGAAGTTAAACACCTGCAACATGTTGCCGCAACAAAATCTTGCCGTTAAACTGAGCGTTACATGTAAGCGTGACATGTAGCACGATAGTAATTTTTATCGATTCAAACGCAGCAACGTTGTGTTGAAAACCGTCATTAAAATTGTCTCGAGTAACATGACTACAAACATCGTACAACTTATCGTAGTGAAGAAAAAAGCCCTAAAGTGTGGAACATAAATTTACCTCTCAAAATAGTCACTTAAGCTACCCCGAATAGTAAACAAGCGCTTGTCATATAAATTATTCATTCAAGTCACATTATTCGCCAACCATTAACTAATATTCCACATTTTACCAGCGCTGTATCTTTGTAATTCGAGTACCTCCGAGGTATGGCAAAGCGGGGACACTTTTAGTGCAGAGGATTATTGAATTCTACAGTGGTGTAAGTCTAGCGCAAGTCTTTGTCTAAATCGATTTAACTCTGCACGCAAATATTGCTTGCATGAGAGTGCTTTTGTTATTCTATGTGTGGACATCTTTGTTTGGATACTAAGAAACTTCACTCAATTTAGTATTTTAATGCAGGCATTTTTCTGCCTAGAATAGCCGATGTACATCCAAACGCGCTTCTCAAAAAGGTGCAGTGCTTAAAGGTGCCTGGGTGCAGTTATTTTTACGTTATGCCGTCTTAAAAAATAATTTTGTAGCAGGTTGTAAAACTGTAGGTTTAAGAATAATTACTGGCGTCAAGCTGAGCAGTTTTATCACGTTTTTCTTTCGGCAGGGGCAGAGTGACTGTTTATCATTTTGCCTGAAAGAGGTTAGTACACACTGTGCAAAAAATTAAATTGAACAAAAAAGCTGTTGGAATAGTCAAAAGATCGAACGAAGGCTTCATTTGTAATTATCGTGCGAAGAAGCAATTTACATTTTAGCGAAATGTTCTTTGAAGAGTGAAAAATATTGTTAAACATATTGCCAAATTTCATTTTGTTTAGATATCAATAAAGCCTTTTCCATATTACTAACTTAGCCGAGAGACGGAGAGAATTTTATTCAACAAATAAAAAAAAAAAAAAAAACAGTTCTGGCTAGATATTCTTATACTGTGAAAAGCACTCAAGTAAGGGGGAATTTATTATTGAACTAAACGAACTTGACAACGTCACAAACATGACTTATGATGTTCTTCAAATTAATTCACGGACAAAAATTACAATATAAAATTGTCACCTTGAGTCGATTTATAACGCAATTTTAAAGATTCGTACAACAATGTTACGCGTTTTATGTACATTTCGCCGATCAAAGATATATTAAAAATAAGGTTAAAAGCTGTTAAAAATATGAATTAACGTTTTCGATCAATGTGATCATCATCAGAGTGAAAAGCTGCATTAAGCTGGGTGTCTTTATAGTTTAGGCTTAACCGTTACGTAATGCCAGTTCCTCATGGGGAAAAAAGTTAGGTCAAATGATTGGGCTTGTTTGTAAAGTTCTGGATGGAACGTGCGATGTAAAACGCTTCTTTTACTCTCCTATTCATCCATGAATAAGTGGCCATGGTGCATAGTTTGTAAATTTAAGCCTCAAAAAACTAGAACAATATTCAAACTAACAAAAGTAATACCCAAGCAGCAGGGTGCGTCGGTTAAACCATAGTTTACAAATGAAGAACGTTTGACGTTTCGTTTGGCACGTTTACGTGCAAGAAGACATAAAATATGCAAAACAACGGCTGTTGGTAAAACCCGTGACGGTCAAATTTGATAAAACACGTGACGGCTATGTCCGTGATGGATCCGTGACATATCCATGACGGATAGATTCTTACATATTTTTCTAGATATTATATTATAGATACTTATAGACTGATCTATGGAAAGGAGAAATAGCTAGTTATGGGTCCTACAATAGATAGAGTGAGTCAATTTCGTGAAATCCGTGACGACTAGAAGTTCCGTGACGGTTTTTTGCAGTGACTCTCCCCAACAAAGCAAGGGTGAAAAATAACGGGGCGAGAGTCAAAAAACAAATAACAAACAGCAAACTTTGCATTCTGTAGTGTTTATTATCTTGTAAAAGTTTTCTCTGGAATTTCGATAACGATTTCCCTCACGAAGATATGGACCAAAAACTATAACCTAACATTAAGCTTTCTAAGCTCAGTAATGTTAACATTTTAGGACTGTCACAAACTACGTTACGTTAAAGTCTGATCATTCAAAGGCTTATCAGAATTAACTATAGCTATCTGGGTTGGTGTGACCGCAAAGACGACCGTAATTAGTACATTTAAGTATGCCGTTTGTAACTAAAGGCTATCCAGAACTAACCGTAGTTAGCGGCGTTTATAATACTACCGCCAATGTAATGCAGGCAAATGTTGCTTGCATGAGAGAGCTTTTGTTGTTCTATATGTAAACATGTTTGGTTTTTATCTTCCGATGCTGTGAAATGGTACTTGTTATTTTTTTCTTTGTTTGTGAGCGGGGGGTATTCTACAAATCCTGCGATCTAATTGGTTCCGGGAGCGGGCGGTATTCTGCCATCCTGCTCGCTAACAGTGGGTGGTTTCCGTTGCGAGATGAGTCGTCGAGTGCCGTGTATTTTCTGCGAAAAATCATTTTGCCGTGTTGTACGAAAGAACACGTGAAAGAATTGATCTGTAAAATCGAAATAGCTGCTTACCAACCGTTGTTTATGTGAAAGGACAAACTATAAAAGCAATTAAAGGCTTCGAAGTTCTTCAAAAGGCGAGTATTCATTCCTTTATCGACAAGATCGAGTTCTAGTTTCGTAGTTCGTGGTTCTTTGTGCATTTAGCATTGCCGATACCGGTAAGCTGAACCGGTTTTACACTTCAATTTTGTGTAAAAACTATCTTTTTTATCGGCCACTTTTTGCAAAACAAAACACTCGTTGCCATAATTCAAGAAAATGAGATTCTTTTATTAAAAACAGTCAAAATAATTTTCGCAATATTGTGCCGTACGTTCAAACTACGCATTTCATTTAGTTTCACTCTCGCACTGTTTTATATCACAAAGAAATTCTGCTGGGAATCAACGCAGAATTTATTATGTATAGCGTTTAGTGTATAGCTATACCGAAATTGTCTTTCGGTCAAATGGTATTTTTTTAGTGAGAGAAATTAATATCCTACGAACAGAGTTCTTTTCATAACATTCATCGACAAGCCGGAATCAACGTTTAGTTTTGTCAGTGATAATGCTTTGGCTCGATTTTACATTTATTATATATTTACTACTTCAATTTCTTTAATTGAATCTCTTCAGTGTAAATTTAATATGCTGAAACTTTCTGTGGGTGCAGTTCATTTAAGCGATTCATTTAAGTGATTCCACGGCATGGAAGTTGTGATTGCCATAGCTTCCATTTCGCGGGAAAAGATTGCATCAAGACACTAGAGTATAGTGCTAATTATATATTGGGGACATAATAGTTCCCCATACATAACATTCCTACCCGATGATTCAACAGGCAATCTTTTCCCGCGAAATGGAAGCTATGGCAATCACAACTACCATGCCGTGGAATCACTTATTATAAAGGGGTTCAATTCTCTTAACTAAAAATCTAAAAGCAGCGTGTTTATCCGAAAATTTCGTCATCGTCGTGTAGTTTTAAGAACGCAGAATTCCGAGATGCCCTCCTACTTTTTAGTGCTGAAATGCAAATTTTTGTACCACGATTTTCAACTGGCCCACATGGGGATTGTAAGTGAGATAAAACAAAGAACGACCAAGTCAACAAACAACCTCCAAACAATGAAGCAAGAACAATAGCTCCGACCGGCGCGGGAATATTCGATCGCCACGATTTCATTGCCATTTCCGTGATGGTTTTATTTCATAACAAACACCACATATTGACACCAAGAACCTTTCTGGAGAAATTTTCGCTGCTTTAAAGACACAACTTAGAAAGCCTTTTTTTCATTACTGTTTAAAAAAATAATCGAACTCTCTCACTGGTCCCATGTTGTTATTGTTTTGGCAATTTCACGAAGAAAGGAGCTGCTCAAATGACTTCCACCCCGATGATTGCTTTGCAAGTTGTGAGAGCATCGCTCAGATTTCATATAAGAGAATGTATGGGAAGGTGGTTCCCCCCCCCCCCCCCCCCCCTGGATCAAGCGAACAGCTTCATCTCTAATTATCGTGCTGGCAAGCAAATTACATTCTAGCGAAATTTTCTTAAAATAACTTTACAGTGATAAATATTATAAAACAAATTGCCAAATTTTACTTTGTTTTATTATGAATGATGACTTTTTTTGTCATTCCTTACTTGGCCACGAGAGACAGGGAGAATTATATTAGCAAACAAAGAACTGAAGGTTACAAAAAAGATTTGCATTTTGTAAAATAGGTACGCATTGCATTTTGTTTCAGTGTTACCTGATGCTGTGTGTTATTGTGAATTTCAGTGTGTCATTAGGGGAAGAGAAATGTTTATTTTGTAGTTATTGGTAAATATTATTAAATGGCTTGCCTTTATGATATGTAAATATATGTCACCTTTTATCCTGCCTAAACATTAAACTAAAAATTTAAATGTGCTATAAACTGTCTTGCAGAACGATAATGATGCATCAGATGTCAGTTCCAAAGCTACTGGTTTTACTTGTTTATGTGTTGTATGCAAAAGGTAGACTTTTAATTTATTTATTGGTCAATTTATTTTTTTTTGCTCAAAATATTCTAATTTATAGCATACCTAGCAGAGCAGGTGAATTAAATTCAATATATGTAAGTGTGTACCATAACCCAAAAGTTCACGCTAGTCAGTATATAGCGTGAGCAAATCGCTTCGACAGACCTTTTTTATGTTCGTATGAGATGTGGGGCTGATCTTGCTGTACATTATCACCGGCAATGTAATAAAACAATTGGTCAGCACGCTTGTAGCAGTGCAGTATCTAGCTACGGTGCACGCAGGAAGTTTGGAGAGCACTCAAGAAGCTTGAACCAAACCAGCATTTGTTTTCTATACCATTAGCTTAGATTTTCGCTTTCTACGATTAAACTGATGACGTCACTTCTTTTTTGCGCCGATAAAATGTAAACGGACGGTACAGCTAAACACGCAGTAAGATGCTTTGATTGTGTGCATGTTAACTCTCCGCTGGAGATTTTCCTTAATTTTTAATATGTCTGTTGAGACTTTCAGTTTACACATCCACTCAAAGGGTAGTGTGTCATCATCATCATCATCATCATCATCATCATCATCATCATCATCATCATCATCATCGTGTCTCGTTGTCCAGTAGGTGCATAAGGCCGTAACGCTAGTGTGTAATTTTATTTTATCATGTAAACCTTTCAACTTGAGTCAACACTCATTGTAATAGTTGCCTTGTGTATCGACCAAACGTATAGTAACCGTTCATTATTTTCTTTTTAATTTGAATATAGGTGCGAGATCTGCACCATGTTCCTTCAAATTTGAAGGTTCAAAGGGTACCATCAGTTTTCGTCGCTCCGGGAGTATAACTGACTGCAACTGGTTGATAACAGCGCCAGTCAACCACAGCATTTCCTTGACATTTGCCACATTTGAGTTATACTACGAAGTTGGTGATGTAGAGAAAAAAGAGGTAGCAAATCAACTGAAAGTCTGGGACGGTAAAAATGAAAATGCGACCTTCCTTGGGAGTTTTCGTGGCACAAAAAGACCATTTTCTTTGCATTCTAGCGGTCGCAGTCTTCTTCTACGACTTATCGTTGACAAAGATGTGCCTCTTGGTAACTTTGAGGGTTCATACATTGCTACGACTACCAAAGGTACAGTATAAATAGTGATAATTTAATACATCAATAGTAAGAAGAGTTTTAATAAATTTAATTTATATCATGTCATGTCATGTTGTATAAGGAATTTTAAACCATCGGGCTGGATACTAAAAGCCCATGGTCGCGGGTGCTTGCAAATGGTGGTCGCATTTGATTACTCTACGATGTATGCAAACGCAGTTTTCAAAATTTCTAGAGCCATTATACGGCTGACTGCTCCCCTTTCAAATTAATACAGCAAAATGTTAGAAGGTGCTTAATGGAATATAATGGAATGACTGTGCAATGAAGTAGCCTGAGAAAGCAGAACGATTTCAGGCTGTTATTTCACAGTTGGTGAAACAAGAGCCGAAAAGGAAGATGTAAAATTTCTTTCTCTCTTGACACAGGCTTTTCGTGGTAACATGACAATGCGACCAATTAAGAAATATTTTAGTAAGAATCGTATTCGTATAATATACTTGCTGTGTCTTTGTAAAAAATGGTCCCTCTTCCATTCTAGAAAAACCCAAAGTGAAGATACCAGCTGCTGATGTGATAGCTCTGTACAATTTAGGCTTCTGGTTATGGTGTTCAGCAGAGGGAACTCCGCCTGTAAATGTAGCAATAATGAAAAACAACATAGTTCTAACAAACAGCACAGGTTTTGCTATGGTGCAAGTTTATTCTGAGGCCGGTACGTACAGGTGCGTTGCAAGTAATGAGGCTGGAATGGACGCCAAGGACATACAGGTCAATTTTACAAAAGGTAAGTTAAACTTAATTTCATTAGGCGCCCTTTGTGCCCTTTGTGAGATTAGCTTTGTCTAATTAATTAAGCAATTACAATGTCTAATCTAGTCTAATCACCAACCTAGGCCAGTCAAAATGGCTGCCTACAATGTTCGTTTTTCTACAAGTGCACAAATGGTGAATATTTGTTTTCTTCGTCCATGTTGCAAGATCTGTAAAATATCAATCTCTTTGCGAAGAATCAGAGTATGTACACGTTTTCTTTTCGCAAGTTTAGTTGTAAATTTTCTAATTTGCGGGATTTCGAACAATATACAGGACTTGAAAGTTTTCATGGAAACGGTTCGTAGTGCGAAATACCGACCAAGAAAGAACTAATATAATCAGAACGCTCACATTTACCTAAGGCTGGTTTTGCCATATAATCAGAACGTTTATACGTTTGTCTCATGACAGAATCGCTTTGAATTGTTGATCACAACGTTCCGACTGCAATACTGCTAGTCTTCATCAGGCGATGAGGTCGATTGTTTGCATGTTGTTATTTGTATTATATTGGTTCACAGCTATTGGTCCATTTCGATCCTCATTATTATTCCTACTGTAAGATATTGTTCCCTTATAGGTCCACTTTGTTGTTGATCGGTATCCAAGCCTCAGGAATTTCAATTCCATCATCTCTATTGATGTGATTATGATGAAATCTTATTTGTATAGCCTCTCTGTCCCTACGTGCGTACCAGTCTTACCTTCTTTCCAAATAGGAAGATGCCCCGTTTCGCTGGGTTGCTCTAAAACTGCGGATGTCTGTGTACGAGCAAGCCGTATGTCTCACATCGACCCCCCTGTTCCTCCGATATATACTTTTTCCATAAACGTTCATCTTTTCTATCTAACACCACGATGAAAAATAAACAAATCTTTAATGACAAAAATCAAACATTATTTCAGCCAATAAAGTCAAACAATTGAGGTACATAATGATTTCATATGACATGTTTATTTTTATCGTAAATACTCTTTTTCTTTGGCCATCGTAGTTTAACTAAAAATAACACGCAAACTGCGGTGATGAACATAACGGACAAAAGAATTGTTAGAAAAAATTGACCTTTTATTTGACGTTTCGTATGTTTCAACATACATCTTCAGAAGCTAGAAGTAACCGTTACAATGAAAGTACAACTAAATCTAAATTCGAAAAATAATAGGATTGACAGATGACGAAAAACAGATGACGAAAAAATAATAATAATAATAATAAAATAAAATACAATGAAATAACAATTTGCACAAAACAAATAATGCAAACCAGTAAAGATAAAGTTTTTCGCTGCCCACATTATCATTCAGGGCAGGTTTTAAATCTCTTTTCAGTTAAGTCTCCTTTATTTTGCAATGGATATCTGACCGTCCCCTTGCTAATATGTCGAAATGGTCCCATTTTAAATTATGACCAGTTGACGTGACGTGGTCTGCGCGACTCTTGCTTGTGATCGCTTTGAAATGTTCAGTTTTTCTGTCATGTAGTCTACGTGTTGTTTTTCCGATGTAGAAATCTTGGCAGTCCCAACAATTAGCCTTATATACAACCTTTGACAACTGAGAACGGTTGAGCCTGTCTTTGTATGGAAAAAAAGACTTGATGCGATGATTGCTTTGGAAAATGACCCATCCATACAATTTATTGATGCATGCCTTCAACTGCTTGGTGATAACATTGCTTTGCAAACTTTAAAAAGGTAGAATCAATATAATTTCCTTTTTGGGGACAGTAGTGGTTTGTTCCCTTTGTCTGTTTTGTTGTCTCTTCAGAACATCGTTAATGTTGTAATTAACAACTGAAAAAGTAATAGAGCCTCACCCCTTCCCCAACCTTTCACCTCACCAAAAAAATCGGTATGAATAGGGTTCTGTGATTAAACAGAACACTGCAATAAACCATGCTTTAATTTCTCTACTTTTAATTTCAGTTTGTGACAAGCAATGTACGGGTCGTGGCGAAGATGAACCAATAGCTGGTGAAAGGCCACAAAATTACTTTCAATGCTCGTCAGCAACTTATCCTAAAAACATTTTTAAATGTTCGCCACAGGCAACAATTTTCACACAAATGTAAGTTTAATCAAACTTACCTCTCAATTAATCTTCCTGAGAAAGTAATTTACACGAAAGCTTTATTTAAGTATAATATGTCAGAACTTAAACCTTTAACCCTATTCAGATCGGGGGAGGGTGGGGGGGGCTGACTTTTAACGTTTATAACGTTTTCAAGATTTAACCAAACGTTTGTCAGTGGGTAGCTGCAATTTTGGCAGACGCTTTCAAATATCAATTGCAGGGCATTTTCTATGTCCTGAGTCTGGGCTTAACTTTATAACAGCATAACAATCTCAAGAATCAAAAGACATTGTCATGTAACGGACCCTTTAAAAATCTTTGATGTTAGCCTTAACCTATGCCTTCTTACTATCAACGCACCAAGTACCGTTGGATTGCTTTTGTAAGAAATCTATTTATCTTTTCTTTCAGGAGAAAGATAAAAAAAAGTTTATTTGTAGACTTCAAATATAATAATATTTTACTGTAACGAAATCCAAGTAAATCTAAAAATGTTTTCAGCTAAATTAATAAAACAACACAAAAACTGTTTCCCTTTTAGAAATCTTAGTGAAAACAAGATTCGTGAAATACCAGCGAACAGCTTTCATAATATGGGCAGTTTAAAACTTTTGTAAGTATACCACAGAAAGAATGTAAGTTATCTTCTAAGTTAAATACTGTGAATTGATTAATGCTTAGGTCGTTTAACTTAAATTACAATTTCTTTTAACAGTATACATGAAGAGGAGTGAGGGTTATTGGGAAGGGGGGCGAGGGGGTGGGCATCTTCCATTGTCTTTTTCGATGCCAAGTAAAACATACCACAATTCTAAAACTATTATTATTCTTCACTGTCGACCCCGTATGTCTTCCAAATTACACTGTACAACTTTTACTTTTCAAAGCTACAAAAAATACGATTTATGCAATAAATATCCCAAAGACAACACCTTACTTTTTAACAACCAATACATTATGTAAGACTCGAGAGTATTTTATGACAAACACGAATGCCTTCTTGGTGTTCTTGATTTGTTCCATAGAGGCCTTTGGCGGAATGAAATACGTGCCTTCAGTTCAGATGTGTTCCGTGATCTGAGAGAACTTCGAGAATTGTAAGTTTAACCGTTCTACTCCATGAACCGAGGATGTCATCCTTACGATAAGTGTGTGTTTTTTTATTTTTTTTTTCACATGCATGAAATGCAAACACGATTAATTAACTGCCACAATTAATCTTTTATTCTTCATCTGGAGAACTGCTTAACTTGTACTCAACTTTTCTGATTTCAGATCTCTTAATTCTTTCTTTTCCATTATGTTTTTGCTATTGACCTCCTAAAGCTAGGTATAATAGCTATGCAACGCTTTCGAGTGGTATACTATGGAATATCAAATCACACGAGCCAATTATACCGAGAAAATACAAGTGTCAATTGGAGTATTCCATATTATTAAAAAATAGCAATGGTATATTGCAATTCCTGCGTTTTGATTGGTTAACAGGCAATGGTATATGAGTTCATATACCATTGACCACAAATATGGTAGCCGATACGCGTCAAAGAAAATAGCTGGAGAGCTCAAATATTGCAATTCTTTGGGCGTTTTTTAATAAAACAATAATTCCACTTGCGCTTGTTGGATATGAGATCGTTATAGCCAACTCGGCACTACGCGCCTCGTTGACTATCTACCATGTCATATCCAACGCGCGCTCGTGGAATAATTGTTAAGTATACCACGAGAAAGTGTTGTGTATGTACCTATCTTATACCATGCCATAAAAATATACTTACTAAATTTTGTCAAGAATAAGATCGCATCGCACAATGGAAAGGTTGGGTTGAATACTGTCAAATATACAACGGTTTTTCTACATTCTGATTGGCTGTAGTTTTTATGGTATGGTACAAAGATGCATATACATCTTATTTCAGTAAAACTTGTAATTGATGCTTCTTGTCTTTATAAACTGTACGTGGTAAACAGATTCACCGCCCTGTTTTCCAAAACTCAGTGAGCATTAGAAATGTCGAAAAAGAGAGAAATACAGTATCTGTAAACATAACAGAGCAAATTATAAGTTGGTATAAACGTCTATATTTTATTGTATTTAGGTGGCTTGGAGATAATAAAATAGAAGACCTACCAGATGGTATTTTTGCAACAATGTATAACTTGCAAATACTGTGAGTAAAAATCTTCTGTTACCAATCATAGTTGCGTCTTTTTCTTTTGTCAATTAAATATGACTTAAGTTGTCATGAATACAGCCCCGACAAGAGAAAAACCCATGACCTTCCGATTTGTTTCGCTGTCCATAATCTTCTCCTGTCAAGATTTCTGATTTTGGGGCTTTAATAAATAAGTCGCATCTTATTTGTTTTTTTTTTTGTTGTTGTTGTTGTTGTTGTTGTTTTTCAGTGATATAAGTTCAAATCAAATTGAAAAGCTCCCGAGAGGAATTTTGGCAAAAGTGATGACCCTTCAACGACTGTAAGTAAATTGTTTATTTACAGAGACAGACTCGTGTTTTTTAAAAATTGAAACAATGACAAACCAATACAAAAATCTATGTACAATGTAAAATAGTTAAATATGAAGTTAATGGTCGTCTTTGGCATTTTTCATGAAATATTTAACTCATATTTAAAAATCACTTAAAATCCAAACAGCTCTTTTATATTCAGGTAAAATATTAAAGCTGTTGGCTGCTTGATCCTTATAGATCTTTAAAGCAATTTACAGTCTTTCTGATATATCCTCTTTTTTAAAACAGAAAGTGCATTTATAGTATTATTTTCTTAAAGTGAGATAACGTTTACATATACATGTATTTATAATCCTTATTTCTAGAGACGCAAGCAACAACAAGATAAAAGCGATATACAATGAAACATTTCGGAATTTGTCGTCACTTGTTCGACTGTAAGTTATCACAGAAAATCACTTTGCAGGATTATTTTTGATTAATTAATGTTTAAGGTTCTTTTGCCTTAAAACTTTGCGATTTTCTTGTTTTCTTCACAATTTCTAAACTAAATTTTAAAAGGTCTTTACATCCTTGAGTATTTTTTGTAGGAAGTAAATGATGTCATAAGCGTAACTTTTTTCAACAACGCGAAACGGCTTTTGAAAGAGATGTTTCGGCAAGACTCATTCACATTGCACCTTCAGTTTATTGAGAATTTAATACCTATATTTTTAGTCATTTTTCAACAAGGGTCAAAGAGCATACTCTAACTGATCGATAAGAATTCGCATCTTAACAGTTCATCTAATTGCAAAAGTTAATACACATCTGATAGTTTTAAAATTTTGGATTCTGCTGAAAATTTTTATATTCTTAAATTAAAAGAGACTATTTTACATTAATAGTTTAAAACATGATTAAAACTCTCAAGTGAAGCATGTCAACATCTCTTTTTTAAATTTTTTGCTCTATTAGTAACAATCTAAAGATCACTTTGTGTCTACATCGCTGCCTCCTAGTTACACATGGTCACGCTGCATCCTTGTTCTTGCCAATCATTCTAATACCGACTCAAATGCAATGGGAATCTGCATAAATACATATCACAGAAGTTATTTTTGAAAATTAATTCGCAGCCTAACAAAGTTACAACGGCTTATAATAAAACGATAATGCTAGCTATATGTTATCATAACATGTACATTACTTTTTATTTGTAGCAGAATGCCTTGTTTAAGGTGGCTCCATAGGGTTTTGAGATATTACGGCGCGCGCACAAGTTATACCCACCAAGAGATCATTTTCGCGTTATTTTTTTAAACTAGTTACATAAAAGCTGCCGAAATATTAAAAGAAAGGACTAAAATATGTTGTGCCTTATTCTTTTTTAAAATAACGGCCTTTGTTTTTTAGCTACATCTACTCAAAAAGTCCTACTTTTTTATGTTTTATGGCTTTGATCTTAAATTTCTTAAAATTTCTTCGGTGAAAATTTTTGAAATTCTCGCAACGGATTGAAACTGATGAGAAGTAACTTTTAAAAACAAAAAAAGTAGGGGTTGTCCAGGTCGTTTTTGCGTTTTTGGTTATTTTGTGTTTTTTTGACTAAGCAAAAAAACTGGCTTACAAATTTTTTTAAAAAAACGGCAAAAAGGGCAGTTAAAAAGGTATCACATCTATGCCAATTTTTAAGGAATTTCACCGAAGGAAACTCGAGTAAATACCAGGGGAAATTTTCTATTTTCGCCCGAATAACAATTACGTCATCAGAATAGAAATTGTCCAAGATCGCTATTTGAGCATGCGCGAACTTCCGAACCATACGAGTTG
The DNA here is from genome assembly GCF_052425735.1 of Oculina patagonica. Lineage (NCBI taxonomy): Eukaryota > Metazoa > Cnidaria > Anthozoa > Scleractinia > Oculinidae > Oculina > Oculina patagonica. The sequence continues at coordinate 44,029,009 of NC_135761.1, forward strand.
ATGTGTAAAGACGAGCGTTCCCCGTTTTTGTCGGTTTTTGTGCGAATATCTGTTAACCCAAAGGTTAGTTAGAGACATACCTTAATCCTTTATGTAGCAGAATCTCTGAAATTCTGCTCGAAGTATCTCACAATCGCGGAGACTATTCTTTATTTTCTCTTTTACTTTCGATCGTACGAACTTTACAAAAGCGGCCAGAAGCACCGCGGACGTTGTAAACACCTTTTTAGGGTGTTGTAAACTCTTTTATCTGATCCACACAGGAAAGCACGGGTGTTGTTTCATTGGCAGGAAGCATGTCTCGCGTTTTCTTGCCGAAAACTTCACGCTCGCGTGAAGCCGCCATGTTTGTTTTGATTTGCCGGCATATCAAGCTCGCCCTTTCGTACCCATTCTTCGCGCGGTCAAGAAACCCTATGGAGCCACCTTAAGGACTTATTTAACAATTATTCGCCGAAGGCGAATAATAGTTTGAGAAATAAAACGAAACAAAACAAACACTACGAAAAAGATAGATATCCGGTACTTTTGTTTAATCGTTGGTGGCTTCTGAGCAATTGCGTGAATCCTCTCGAAATTACTAGCTCCTGTGAGAAGAGAACTAAATAATGTTTTGACAGTCGATCTGACTGCCGGAGTACATGGCCGTGTGCAATCTCCAAAACCACTATGTTTACTATCAATTCTAATGCCTTGAAAACCATCTCTTGAAATGATTTCGGTCATAAAGATTTGGTAGTCAATTTGCAAAATTCCCAATGTTTCAAATATCCAGGATGTGGAGTGATTTCTTTTAAATGGGAGAAATTTTCATTCAGCAAATGCCGCCATGTTCACTAGCCTGGCTGGCAAACGTGGCATGGCTCAGTAGCCAAACCTTCAGATGCAATATTCACCGCCTAGCGCGGACATAGTCGGAGCTTCTCGACCAATCAGAATTGAATTCACCTCTGGAAATTATTCTAATACCAATTATACCTTGTTGTGAATCTACATATTTTAAGCTGATGACAGAATTTATTTTTAGAAGATTTTTGATTTATTTTTTGTTTGTTTTTTGTTTCAGCGACCTGCAAAGGAATGCAATTGCAAATCTTCCTGCTGGTGTTTTTGACGATATGAAGTCCCTGTTGTATTTGTAAGGCAATCACGTTATTGTAGTGTCGAGTGCTTCTGTAACTGAATAACTTATTTTACTTTTGAATTAGGCCTCTTTTCTTTATATAAAATTGGTAAGGTATTGGCTTGGGAGAGAAGAGTGGGAAACGCGGTGGCCTAATGGCTAGTGCGCCGGACTCCGGATTGAGCGGTCCGTTTTCGACACCTCACCGGGGCACTGCATTGTGTTCTTAGGCAAGGCACTTTACTCTCATGGTGCCTCTCTCCAGCCATGTGTATAAAAAGGTACCGGCGAATTTACTGCTGGGGGTAACCCTGCGATGGACTAGCATCCGATCAAGGGTGGAGCAGAAATACTCTTCGCCGCTTAACGCTATAGAAACCGGGATAAGCTCCGGCCTAATGAGCCACTTTACTCGAAAGCGGGCTTCCCTTGGTAGAGGGAAGAAAAGTGACAAAAATTTGACTCTTAACGAAGCCTTACATCTGTTAGCTTTTTTGCCCTTATTTAAAAATTTTGGTTAAGCATATAACAAGGTTTCACTCTACCGTAAGCAAAACAAAATTTAAGTTAGGTCCGTGACAGTGCATATCTTTTGTCCTGCGCTTATACGCTATAAATACGTATTCGCAATGGTAATCTTCAGGATAGTTCCATGAACACATTCAACTACCTACTGTATTTCGTCAGGTTTCCTACACTGACAACCCCCAAAATAGCGAACAAAAATCTATAACAAAGAACTTTGCTAGGCTTCGTAAACATTTCCCTATATTAACTATGTTCAAATGTCATTTCAGGAATCTAGAAAGTAATGAAATAGCTGACATCCCACGTGACATCTTTAAGAATCTCAAGGAGCTTCGGCAATTGTAAGGCTCTCTTTGTCCCTGTCGTATAAGTCTATCTGAACAATCCCTTTACGTTTACGTAGTGCAAAGAAAGAGCATTCAATGTCCTAACCCGATAAGTTATCCTAGGCAGCGGAATCCATCACTTTGGTTTTTGTTGGTGTTGCTAATCTTTTTATGTTTAGAAAGCGTTGTACCATAGGTTTGCAAACATTATTTCACATTGTTTTGCGTTGCTTTGGGACCTAAAAAAGATGTCAAAATCAGTAAATATGACTTTTGTTGTCTCCTGCTTTATTTTTGTATGTAACGCGTGTCATGAAAGTTCAAACTGACAAATATCCAGTGAAAATTCTTTATAACTCGCCCTAACCTGTTGATGCTAATGCCTCTACAAGCTTCTAAAAGTTAAATTTAAATTCATTCAGTTTAGACATTTACAACTGATTGTTTACTTAATTGATGTCGTTTAGGAACTTGATGAACAACAAGCTTGTTTTCCTTGAGGATGGACTCCTTCAAAGTAACACCAAGCTCGAGAAATTGTAAGTGCACATCAGTAATGCAGAAATAGCTTGTCACTTAGTAGAAAATTAAAGTGGCCCGAACCTATTTACTTTAGTGATGGTTGCATTTTTGAATCGCGCTTTTTGGCAGGAAAGATTTCACCGATTTCTTCGAATTTTTGCGTCCTGAATGAAAATTGTTCGAATTAACGGAAAATGGCATTCGATTTTCAGTCGCAATAAAAACTTTTGAGATTTGAACATATTTTCAAACTCTAGTTTTTACCAAAAATGTCCATAAATTTAAAACCCGAAGACAGATTTCTTCTAAACTTTAGCAAATAGGCCTCAGAGCTCTCAAGTTTTGTATCAGGAAGTTTCATGACAATCTTGACCATGCAACTCGCTGCACGAAATGCTAGTCAAATTTTATCTGAAAATGCTTCGCCAGTGCATTCATGTCAAGTGACGCACAAATAGCTGGACAGTGCAGCCGGACTACCTGTCATTTGCAAGGATAATGATCCCCAAAACCTTATCAAAATGAAAGTGAGAAATCAGAAACCTACAGCAAATACAGACAGTGCAACAAGTAGCACAATTTTATGACGCGCGCAAGGTAAAATTAAATACTTTATATTCATCTCACCTATCACGTATTCGTTCATTTTTTTTTTTTTCAAAAAATCTTAGCATGGCAAAAAAGAACATCTAAGAAAACCCCTTACCAGTTTTCGTCACAGTAGGTTCCCATTCTAAGGAGAAATAAAACCGCCAAGTTGAGTACTTCCCACCATCCGCTTTTCGACTGCAATGAAAAACCTGTGCCTGATAATATATACAAGATAGCTGACTTTGTTTTCGCATTCCTTACGTACGAACAGCGTACGAACTAGATGATTAAATAACCTAGTGATAAATCATAGCCTCTTTTGTGTTCTGACAAGAACGAAATTTTCGATTTCAAAAACTGCTAGAAATTAATGGCTTCTAAGAGAGTAAAAATGTGAAATCTAAACTTTGAAACGTGCTATCTTCAGATTGAGAAGGACGTTTAAAAAATCACTCTTGTCAGAACGGTTTGCATTTAATCTTCATTTTATGAGATGGTAAAACTCGTGTTGATTCCTTTTATGGCAGAACACTAGCCGGAAATCAGTTGAAGGAAATTCCTGGACAAGTTGGTTCCATGACAAACCTGCAGCTACTGTGAGTTATTAAAAAATATTAAATGTGTGTAGTTGACGAAATAATTCTAATTTAAACTGCAAATAACTGTTAGTAAAGTTGTGATCCTCGGAGTGAAATTGCAATCAAAGAAATTACTAAGAAAAGATAGGTAAAATTCGGGAATTTTTATGAATTCGAACCTGTGCTGTATAATTGAGCTATGTAGCCACACTTTGGGAGTAAGGTCAAGTAATGATTTCTTTTATTCCCGCGAAAGGATTGAATAAGCATCTCACCGGGCAATTTTTATACGCCCACTTCAAAATGGCCGCCACTGACGGGAATCGCCTGGTAACTAGTAACCAGTTAGCCTACAATGCACTCGGTTAGCCTACTTTGCACACTGCACTTTTTTAGCCTAGTTTTTTTTTTTTACTTCGGTAAGCCTAGTCGCTAGAGCAATTCACCGGTTTAAATCACGTTGAAGCCCTGAATTATTCCAGGCTTCCTTCTTCGCAATTTCTTTTATTTTTTTTTCACTGCGTGGATCACTTCTTTACTTTACAAATATTAACCCTCGGACGTACAAGCAAACTTACACCCCCACCATCGTACAGGGGGGGGGGGGGTGGATGGAACCCCTCCCCGGAGTTTTCGTTATATTAAGGCATAGCGAAAATATTTTGCACTGAGAAGAAAGCCCTTAGCTTACTCTACAAGATGACATAACTTTAATTGGCTGTGACGTCATATGACGTCACGTGACGTCATAAGGGCCGCCATCTTGGATCCGCCATCTTGGATTTCAACATTTTCTTAGAAAGTCACAAAATAACGGAAATTGATGCAAAATCAAGCCAGAATGCTTAGGGAATGTAAAAATAAACAAATTTTGCACTTCTGTTTAAAAAAAAACTGGAAAAAATCAAGAAAAATGTTAAAAATGACGATTTTTGGCAAGACCTGCCTGTATTTATGACGTTGCCATGGCAACGTCAAATACCATGGAGACATGGTTGAAATATCAAAATTTCCGCAAAGGATGAATGAACAGCTACTGAAGTTTCAGCATTGTAGAGTAAATCGTTTTTTCAAAATTTGGGAAAAACCTTATGGGGGGGTGGCATCCACCCCCCTCCCCCCCCCCCCCTTGTACGTCCGAGGGTTAAGTAGTTGGGGAAAAAAATTAATCCATTGACAAAGCCTCAGTAACACCATAGTATGTAATTCCGTTAAACAGAGATCTGTCAAGGAATGAAATAGAGCGTATACCAGTCAGAGTGATGGCGAACCTTAGCAAGCTCAAGTTATTGTAAGTATTCTGAAACATGTGATAATTAAACAATAGAGTAACTCTGTTGAAGTCTGATGTTCTTGAAACAAATACTATATAGATTTCGCCAAGCCTAAAAGCGGAGCTTCCAGGTTATTTATGTTGCCCTTTATCTACTAGTAACTCTAAAACTTTAACTCCAATGAATTATAAAACTTTCAGGCTGACGAATAGTTCTAACATGTTAGATCGCAGAAAGGTAGGACTCGAGCCCTAATGATAGCTGTACGATAAGCACAGCCTACTAGTAATGTTAAAAATTTGCCTTCTTTTTGCTGAGCTTTATGGCAGCCATTTTTTCGTACTGACACTTGCTCAGTCATAGAGTAGCAATGTACTGGTCGTTGCCATTGGCTCCAAGGTAGAAACGGATTTTATCTCTTGTCTTTAAACACCTATCAAAAATTCCATTTAGCCTAAAGTCAAGATGACATATGTAAACTCAATAAATGGCCTAGCTCGCCACGAGATTCTCGTAGCTCAATTGGTTATAGCGCCTAACCAGTACCTGGGAGGCAATGGATTCGATTCCCGTCGATTTGCGTTTTGAAACGCTTGAAACACACTCGTTCTTTTACGCATCGAATAACTGTTCGACTGCAATAGGCCATTTCCGAGTTACTCTTGCCCTCTGTTTCAAAACGAGTGTACGTGCGAAACCATTCATGTGAAAATGAGTTTCATCTATTGGTGCATTTTTATGCAAATCAAACTCATTTTCATTTGAATGGTTTCGCACGTAGACTCGTTTTGAAAATGAGGCATTGGGTAACTCGAAAATGGCCTATTCCTGGCAATGATATCCTTGGCTTTCTTGGTGTTTTTCGTAATCACTCCTTTAAAGGCTGCTCTCCTTCGATGAAAATACTCAATTTTTATTTTTTTCTAAGAGGGCACGGTAACGAATCCTGCAATCTGATTGGTTCTTAGCGCGGGCAAGATTCTCCTATCTCTGCCCGCTTCCACGGGCCACGGCAACGCTTTCGTGAGTTAAATTTCGCGGCGAGACGAACTAGTCCATGACAGTTTTGATCTCCAAAATCGATGTTGTTGCTCACCAACCGTTGTTAAATTTGTATGGGAAAATTAGCAGTGGAATTAAAGGCCTTGAAGTTCTCCAAAAGGCGAGTATTCATGATCTTTATTGACAAAATGAAGTTATAGTTTTATGGTCGTGGTTTGTCGATCGATGTTTGTGCATTCGCACTGATTTTCACGCCATTGCGGTTAACTGCAAGTCGGCGGGTATACAGACTCGATTTATCCGTTCAAACACCTTGCTTTTCTGCTACTTTTCTCCAAAAACGGATACTGCTTATCGCCATTCAAGAAAATGAGATGCTTTATTAAAAAACAGTCAAATTAATTCTCGCAATATTGTGCCGTGTGTAGGCGACCAAACTATACATTTCAGCTTCATTCAGTTTCACTTTCGCAAACTTTTTATCAAAACAGAATACTGTGGGAATGAACACAGAGGTTTTTGACTCGTTAAATACAAATGTAAATAGCTGGAAAATATGTGTTGTAAGTGCTTTCCAGTCCGAAAAGTAAGTTTAATTAACTGAAAGAACTCACAAGCCGAAATGGAGTTCAAAGTGTTTCGCGACTCGCTGATTTTTTATGCTTTGTTTTGGTTCTACATTGTGCTTTTTATTATTTCAGATGCTTTTTTCTTGCTTTTCTGATGAACTTTTCCTTGAGTACTGTTCATTTTAGCGAATTTAATTTGTTTGGCAGTAAGCTCTTTAATATAGCAGTGAATATAGCAAACGAATCATTCTTCACTCTTGCCGTAGACTCACTAGGATGCGCGCGGATAATACAAACACATTTTGCAAGAAAATCTTTGTCGGTTTTTTTTAATCAAACACATTAGAGGTAGGAAAAAAATAAATAGGTTATTTACCGGCTTAGGGTCAGTCCGTATAGTGAAAAACTGTGACCTCGGCCTTGAAAATGCTGCCCTCGGCCTGCGGCCTCGGGCAGCATTTTCAGACCTCGGTCACAGTTTTTCACTATACGGACCTCCCAGCCGGCAAATAACATATATGTATTCACTAAAATATATGGGGCGCAAATTAAAAACAATTAACCAAAAGAACTGAAAAAATTGCAAACGTATAATTCTTTCAAAAGAAGCACAAAGGTTTATGTGCAAAATCAAAGTATCTTAGGTTGAAATTTGATTGTGATAATAGGATTGTATTAGGGAAAGAAGTGTAGTGTATTAGTCTTGTCAATTTCAAGCATGAATTTCTTCATTCTTTTTTAATTATCATATTGTATTTTTATTGATTTATATTTTATCATTGTAACATTTAATTGATAGGGATGTAATTATATATTTTTATCACAAATTGTATTGTAAGTAATTATTATTGTTATTATTATTGTTTTTTAGTAATATTGTGAGTTATTATTGTAAATAATTTATTTTCCTCGTCCTGAGTTGATTTTTTTTTTTACTAATTAATTGTTGCGTCATGTACTTTACAGGTCATTCCAACGAAATATGATCAGTTCCATATCGAATCGAATTTTTGCAAATCTTACGGACCTAGAATACTTGTAAGTTGCTAGTCATGCCTTTTCTCTGTTAGCAAAGAAGCTGAAGAGGTTTGGTACATGATCTCATTGTGTATGAAATTGGTTCATTTTGTTTTACAGATTGCTGAATATGAATAACCTTTCATCGATTCCTGCTAAAACGTTCCTAAATCTACGAAAAATTAAAACGCTGTAAGTTTATGTACATGTATTTTCTGTTCTTTGACATTAATATTTCATACGGTTGAAGGTTCCATTCGACCTTTTTCATGGTTACACGTTTACCTAGTTTTGTATTATTTGCTAAGAGAAGTTTTTTCTTTGGAATGCCTTTCAGCATGCTTTCCGACAACGAAATAAATGACATTGGAGCTAAAGCGTTTGCAGTCAACTTTACGAGAATGTAAGTGTTTATCTCTTCGTCATTATCAATCCATTCATTCGTCAAACCAAGCAAATATAATATTTACTGCAGTTAGAAATAAATATTGTTGCTATAGTAATGGTGGATTTCCACTGACGCGTAAATTTTTACGTGCGTGAAAAAAATTAGAGACAATGTATGAACGGCCTGCGTAAACGTGTACGCAAGCCGTTCATACATTGTCTCTAATTTTTTCACGCACGTAAAAAATTACGCGTCAGTGGAAATCCACCATAAGTATATATTAAATCTTAATCTCAGATCGGGGGGGGGAGGGGTTGGGGACCCGCGCTGACTTTGAACGCTTTGAACTTTTTAAAGATCCAACCAAACGCTGCCAAACTTTGCGAGTTTATCTTAAATTTATCTGGGAATAATTTTGTAGCCATTTTGCCAGGCATGTTCTCCCAAATTTGTAATTTTCGTGTTTCTATCAATGAAAACTAACTTTAATTCAATTCTTTTTACCTTTTTTACGGTGTATAAGCACAGTTTTATTGATTTTGAATAGTATTTTCGGGTGGTTTTCTGGCGTTTTGGAAAAAAATTGAAATCCAAGATGGCGGATCCAAGATGGCGGCTGTTTTGATATCATGATATAATTGTCACGTGTTGTGACGTCTTTGACCCATGTGACGTATACCAAAAGATAGATGTTTGGCCATACTATACATCCTATAAGTTTCATTGCAATTGCTTAAATATTCTGGAAGTTACATAGGGGGCATCCAAACCCCCCTCCCCCCTCCCCCCCCCCCGGGTACCAGAAGGTCCAAAAAAGCTCAGTGCTACAGTACCGTATTTTCTCAATTAAACGCCGGGTACCGAAAAAAACGCCAGGTCTCCAAGGTGGGGTTAAAAATAGGCCCCTCTGGTATTTATTTGAGGTATAAGAAGCTGCTTAATGGAAACCGGGCTTGAATAAACTGCGGGAGTGAAATAAACGCCGGGTCCACCAGGCCAAGTTTAAAATAAACACCAGGGGCGTCTAATTGAGAAAATACGGAATTATTTTTTTTAAGCTAACGTGCTCAAAAAAGTGTCCTAGCCTCACATCCTTATCTTTTCTATATATTAAAAAAATACAACGTAGCTGTTTTTTTAACTCTAGAATGTTAGTTAGTAAAGCAAACTCTAAAGTTGCTGAAAGATATTTAATATTTTTTATAGTTATTTGATACGCACAGCCATGAAAATGGTGAATTCAGATTCTCTGGAGGGCATTGACTGTTTAAAGACACTCGTGCAAGTATCAGTATTTTTTCATCTGTAGTTACTTTACAGGGAGGTATAATTGCTAGGCAGCTTATTTTAGCAAGTATCTCTATTTCTCCGCGTTGTTGGGTGACTTGATAAGAATTTGTAAACCTGATTACCGTATTTATTCGATTACGCGACCAACCTCGAACAAGCACCCACTTCGAATAAGCGCCCATTCTAAAGGTAGGAAAAGTTAATAAGCGACAAGCCTTTCGAATACCAGCCCTACCCCCGACCCTATTTCAGTTGTTTCAGTAAAAAATGAACTTTTAGTCAGTACTTACATATATATCGGGTCATCTATCTCGTAACCAGTTCAGTTTAATTTTGCAGAAGTATGGACGAAGGACAAATTGGCTCACTGGGATATTTTGACAAGGAAGGCTGTATACGTGGAGTTATTCACCTGTAAGTGATGTTTAAATGATCGACAGTATAAAAATCTTTCTTTAAATCACTGAATACTAAGCCATTTATATAATCCGTAACCTCAAGTCAATAACCGCTGTGTTTATTTGCACAGTGTTTTATTTTGATTAAAAACAGTTTGCGATATAGTTTGGTTGCCTACACACGTTACAACATTGGAAGATTTATTTATTTATGTTTTTATTAAACTGTATCTCATTTTCTTTAATGTTAAAAAGCAGTATTCGGTTTTGGAGAAAAGTAGCAGAATAGCAAGGTGTTTGAAATAATAATTTGAGTATGTAAACCGGCGACATGTAGTTAACTGCAATGGCGTGAAAATCAGTGCAAATGCACAATCGACAACGGACAAACAATGACCATAAAACTACAACTTCATTTGGCAAAGAGAATGAATATTCGTCTTTTGGTATTAAAGTTCACTGCTCACTTGTCCTTTCACATTTACAACGGTTTTTAAGCAATTGCCTTCATTTTAGAGAGCTTATCTTTCGAGCGTTTGTTCGTCTCGTCGCCAAATAAAACTCGCCAAAGCGTTACCGTGGCCCGTGAGCAGGGACAGGAAAATCTTGCCCGCGCTAAGAACCAGTCAGATTGCAAGATTCGTTACCGTGCCCTTTTGAGAAAAAATATAAAGATATTTGTTTCTCCAAACTTCTTTTGCCAAATAGAGCCATTTCTATTGTGTTATTTAGTGGCCTTGGACAAACCGAAGACGAACATGAGAATTTAGAGGGAGTTGCAGAAAGTATGAAGTCAGCACTACAGCGCGCACTTCAGCAATCTGGTTTTGCTGGAAAATCATCAGACGGTTCTTCCAATGTTTGGCCATGTCCCTTGGGAACTTTTGTTAATTCGTCAGAAAAGGGACGTCTAGAATGTAAAATGTGCCCTCCAGGTAATACTACTGTTACTACTAAACCAATAAAATCGCCACAGCAACAAGCTACTTGCACGATATTTAAAATAAAATGCAAATCTCAACATTACTTAATTTAAAAACCAATAGTGGTAGGAAGATCATCAGACAATTTCGTCCAATGTTTTGCTTTGTCCTTTGGAAACTTTTGTTAATACGTCAGAAAAGGGTTTTCTAGAATGTAAAATGTGCCCTCCAGGTAATTTTGTTGATACTACTAAACTAATAAAGTCGCTTACTTGTTTATTCATCATTTAATTACATAAAGTACAGCTTACGATGGGCTCTCCTATGTTTTATTCATGGATTACAAATTTTATGTCGCCTTTTTTTTCTTATTCAGGAGGTTATTACTCAGATACATTAGCATACGTCAGCGACCAATGCAGAAAGTGTCCAAATGGTACATTTGTTTCTCTTGATAACAGACCAGGAAAGCGAGCGAGTGACTGTGTGGCGTGCCCTCAAGGTAAGCGTACGTACAGTAAATATGGGTGCACTGATAAAGATGCAAAAGTTAACACATGAATATTTGGATTAGAGCTACGAATTAGTATGCCATCAGACATTAATAGCTTTATTGTGCTGCTGTTCGCCATGTTTTTGGTCTAAAATAATTTAAGATGACAAATTTCTGCATCGATTTCAATTTTTAAGGTGATAAGGTAATGTAAAGCCTGTGAGCATAGTGGCCAAACACGCTGGATCTTATTCTGGTTTCATAAAATAATGGAGACGGAGATTACATGGAGTTTAAAGCAATCATTAGTCAGCTTACATGAATCCTTTAGCTAACTAAAGCAGAAACTTGAAATAAAACATAGGAATAAATCATCTCTCAATATTGAGAGGAGATTTGTCCAGTTCTTAAAATGATCCGTTAAGTCGCGTTTTCTTTTTTTTTTTATAACATCAGAGCTCGCATTTAAACACTGTTTCTTTGCAGGAACAGATACCGACTCGTTTGCTGGATTCCGTGGTTGTAAATGCCTGACAGGATTTTATCGCACCCACTTGTTCAAGAGCTGCCAACCTTGTCAACAAGATGGTTTGCTGTGTGTAAATGACTATGCTACTCTGAAGCCAGGGTTTTGGTGGAAGTGGTACAATGAAACCGTTGAAGGTTTGTACCACAAGTTTACGCAAAATCTAAATTCGTCGAATCCTTCTTTTGACTCACAAGTGGTTGGATTTTCGTTCAACATTCCCAAGCCCTATGAATGCCCAAGAAATGAATCATGCCTCGGTGGCCTGGATTCAAGTTGCGCAGTTGGCTATGAAGGTCCACTCTGCGAAGTGTGCAGCGAAGAGTACTATAAACGATTCCAAACATGCAAAGAGTGCCCGTCAAGGTCGTGGATGGTGGGGCAATTGACCATCACCGCAGTTTTGTTGGTTTTACTTGTTGTGGTCATCGTTTGGACAAGCATAAGGAAAAGCAAGCAGAGCAAACAGCGTCCTCCGGTAGACATAATTTTGTCCAGGTTGAAAATCATCATAGGATTTTACCAAGTCACATATGGTTTACTAGAAACGTTCTCTTTTGTGCAGTGGCCAGATTCCTTGGCTGTTATCTCAAAGTATTCAGAAATTCTACAACTGAATGTCTTTCAGATTGCTCCGTTACATTGCTTAATTCCACAACTCAAAGTAGACGCTTTTGGAAGTTTGTTCGCCATTTTGGGGATGAACGCTTCAGCTGTAGTCTTTGCATTGGTAGCCTACTGGGTTAGGAAGTTTATGATCTTAGGAAATCACAACTTAAACAATGCATCCAAGGAGAGGAAAATTTCCCAGACCAAAGAACTGGTTTATAGAAACCTGTTTTTCTTCTTGTTTGTGACGTACCTCAGCACATGTTCTAAGACTGCAAATGTTCTCCCGCTCGCCTGCCGTGAGATCTGTTATGAAGAGAAAGGTGATATTTGCTTAAAGTACCTTAAATCTGACTTCACTGTTGAATGTCGCAATTCAAGTTACAAGCGTTTGGTCGTCGTTGCATATTGTGCAGTTGTCTACATCGTCGGCCTGCCACTGGCCGCCTACGTAGTTCTGTGGAAGAAACACACAGAAATCAAGGTAACGGAAGACGATTCAAGACCCCACCAAAACTCGAAAAGTGAACTAGCAGGAGGCATGCGGTTTCTCTGTGAGAATTACAACGCCAAGTCGTGGTATTGGGAACTTGTGGAGACGCTCCGAAAACTCATCTTAACATCAGGTCTGATCCTCGTGGGAGGAGAGAGTAGGGCATATGTTGGCTTAGCTTGTGTCGTTTCGGGACTCTATGGAATGTTCTTTGCATATGTAAGCCCAGTGGAAGACCGTTTTGAAAACAAATTGATGCTTATATCGCTTGCTGTTACATTTGTTAACCTGGGCATTGGCGCTGTCAGTAAGATCCCCAAGGAAAATGTTCCAGCATCAATTGACCCGTACGTGGACTCTGTTATGTTCAAGATACTGGTGATTGGAGCAAACACGCTGGTTATAGGTTTACTAGTCGGTAAGTGTTTGTAAAAAGACGCATGTATGCAACAGAGTGATTACGAAAAAGAAACGTTTAAAACAACTGTCCCCAGCCAATCCTTAAAAAGTCACTAGGACGTCGGCAAACAACCAGTATAAGTTTTAAATACTTAATAGACCTTTTTCGCCTTGGCGGTTTGTTTTCCCATCACGATCACTTGATGTTCTCTAGAGAACTTTCCTTTTTTCCACACACACACGCGACTATTTGAAAATTTGAATGCAAGAATTCTCAAGAGCGTCATCACATGGTCTTTAATGGGGCAACAAAACGCCCAAGCAAAAAAAGGGCTGTTAAGCTTGTACTGCATTTTTTAAAAGAATTCTCAATTAAAAATGGCTGTGGTTTGGAAAAAAGTTTAAGACAAAATACGTCTTTCCTTCTTTGTCAGACAGAGCAAAATAATCTCTTTTAACAAAGCGATACAGTTACATTTATTAAGTCCTTTTCACCTAAAAGTTAATTTGTCGGAAATAAAAAAGAGCCGTTTTCCAAAAAACAATAAACAAAAATTATTAAAAACAAAGACAATCATTATGACATCTCTAGCATTTGCATCGACATTCGAATGAAGTAAATACGAGTGAGCTTACAATTCACTACGCTCCCACGAGACGTTTAGGTAGACATTTATTGGCATTCCATGGCAACAAAACCTGCTATGTATTATATCTATGTAGAAATATTAAACTGTCTGTTGAATTCGACGCTTTTCTTTCAGTTCAGTACGCTGTCTACCTGTACCACTTTATAAAAGAATGGCGCAAGAACCCTAAATGGTCCATGTCGTGTTGTCTGGCAATGCTGCTGCCACTGAATGATTTGCAGGGCGAACTACGAGGTTTGGCGGGAAGGAACGTCATGAGACAGCAGCTTTAAAGTGGAAGGATTGGTATGCCATCTGTAGCGGGTGCTGTGAAGGACACTGGAGCTGTCGACTTTGAGCTTGAGGAGGAGGATGACGAGGCGTCAGAAAATGAGGACCAACATAGCAATAGTCATAGTCCGCGAATAGTTAGAAGCCTTGAAAATGTATCCACCAATGATCTCGATACTCCACTGTAAACAGGGACACACTAGCGAATAAGACAACAAACTATATCCATGAAAATAAGTCATCCCAATGCATGTGTTTTCTTTTCATCGCCCGACCAACCCAAACTTCCTAAAAAAGTGGATAAAGCGATTCTTGCTCATTTTACTTGTGTGTTTCTAATTGAGACACCATCCATTAATTACATCCTAGAATGACTGCAATATTTATATCACCCTCGTGAACACCTTAAATTCCCTTTGAAATGGCATGTTCTTCGTTTACAGGTGCATTTCAGCGTGATTATTTTTTTGTTTTGTTCGATCATTTGTTTCACGAGAAAGTGGGCGATGAGAGACGAGGCGTTTTATTGGGATGTCCTAATTACGAGAATTACCAGCACCGCAGCTGCTATACTTTTTGAAACAAGTCTAAAATATTGCTATAAAGAATTTGTCTTTTTTGTCCGATAGCGGGTTTGTACTTAAAAAAGGATCAGTATATTTACCCTTGGACGTACATTCATACGCCCACCGCAGTACGAGGTAGGGTCGATGGTCCCCACTATCCCAATGTTTTCGTTTTATTTTTAGGATGTAAAATAATTTGGCACTGGGTAGAAAGCCCGTAGCTTACTTTACAAGACGACATAGTTTTTGCCAGCTGATATGCGATATTATGTCATATGACTTCTTTAAAGCTCCTGCTCTTTAAGTAATAAAAAATATTTTGTTTCGAGCAAAGATGAAGATTGTTTATTTTATGGGTTACCAGCGCGTTTATGTTTAGACCGTCTAGACCGTTTTTTTTTTATTTCTTCTCGATCGGGCAACCCTAAACGATTGGGCCGAGTGATGGCGGAGTAGGAGCGCACTAAAAGCCGTCCGCCTTCCAAAAGCTTTTCATGGCCGAAAAATTGTCAAATCTTATCAGAAAACGCAGAAACAGATCGTCTACAAGTTCTGGAGACGAGACGTCGCCTCTGCATGAAGCGAAAAAACCCAGAGATCTTGCAGAAGCAATAGACGAAAGCACAAGCAGCGAACACGAGGCAAACGACGAAATCATGGATGCTCTCAACAAAATTGAACTCATTGGAGAACAACTGAACTCCATAATCGCGAGACTGAGCAAACTTGATTCAATTGAAAGTTCCGTCAGAAATATAGAGACCAATTTGGCAAATCTCAAGGCAAGAAAAGCCAAGCTCGAAGAATTTGAAGCAACGACCAAGAGCGATATAGCAGAATTAAAGAAGTCCTGTACTTTCAACGGCGATAAGTGCAAGGAACGTCAAGACGAGCTTAAGAAGAAGATAGAGGAGCAGAATGAAAAAATAGCCTCTCTGATTGAGAGCGAAAGGAAGGTCACTGCCAAAATGAACGACATCGTCTCCAAGAACCTCTACCTTGAAGCCTATTCCAGGAGAGAAAACATCAAATATTTCAATATCCCAGAAGCACGTGAAGAAGACACCGAAGAAGTGCTCAGAAATTTTTTGGAACAAGATCTCGGCTACCGCAACGCCCGCAACGTTGAAATTCAACGTGTACACCGCCTCACAACCCGTCGGAATAGCGACACAGCTTCACGTCCAATCATTGCCAGATTTCTTCGATATAAAGATGTCGAGGAAATTTTTTCTTTAGGGCGACGACTTGAAGATACTGATTTCCAAATGTTCCGTGATCTTCCACTGGAAATCATTAAGCGACGGAAAGATCAAATGGCAGTTTTCAAAGAAGCAAGACGACAGGGCATGAGAGCATCTTTCAGCAAGAGCCAGCCCGACAAACTGTTTGTAAATGGCAAATTCTGGCCTCCCGGCAAACGTCTAGATGCAGCTGACGAAGCAGATGTGTAACTGTGTTTAATAATTATACCTCGTACCTTACTTTCTTTATATATAAATCTCTATGCTACAGGTGGCGGGCGGCTTAGCTGTCCGACAATACTTACTCGATCCGATCTTCACCATTCGGACCCGCTAGTCGCTTAACCCAAACTGATTAGGATTTTTTATAGTTTTGTTTATGCTTTATTTGTTGATTATTTGCCTAACCTCACGCGCTTTAGTATGTTTATGTGTAATTTTTTGTGTTTTTTCGTGCCACCAACGTGCTTTTCGTATTATTACAACACTTGTTTGTCGACTCCAGTATGCACAGATATACAAAGTACTTCGCCAAAATATTTCTAGATATTTAGTATACAATTTCTACTTTCAAAGCTTAAAAATACGATTTCTGAGCAGTATGCAAAACAATGTCGTATGTGTTTTGTTCATAACGCTTTTATTGTCAAATAATCAAATAGTGCAGATATCGATTATATCACCTTTTATTTGAACACAATATAGATAACAATACAATCACGGTAGCTTCTCTCAATGTACGGGGCCTTGGGAATAACGCTAAAAGAAGAGAAACTTTTAATTGGCTCAGATCTAAAAAATATTCGATCTACATGCTGCAAGAAGTACATTGTTCGCAAGAAAATTCACACCTATGGGCTACTGAATGGGGATACAAAAGCCTTTTCAGCTCCTTCTCCAGCAAAAAAGCTGGTGTAAGCATTCTTTTTAATAACAACTTCGATCTTCGAATCAAAAAAACCTATACCGATGATTCAGGACGCCTTATCTTGTGTGACTTAAAAACAAATGGAAAAAGCATAACCCTAGCAAACATTTACGCCCCAAACGATGATGATCCTGCTTTCTTTAAAAATCTCTTTGATCACCTTCAAGATTTCGAAGGAGAAGAAATAATCATTGGAGGCGATTTCAATCTCGTTCTTGATGTAGAGAAAGATAAAAAAGGGGGCCTACCCAAAACACATCACAACGCGCAAAAAACCATTCATGAGATATGCGATAACTTCGATCTTGTTGATGCCTGGAGAATATTGAACCCCGAAGAAAGAAGGTATACTTGGCGACAAACACAGCCTTCTGTCCACTGTAGATTAGACTTCTTCTTAACAAGTCAAAGTTTTCTGTGCAGCATTATCTCTGCAAACATTCTGCCGGGCTTTAACCCTCGGACGTACAAGCCAACTCACACCCCCACCAACGTACAAGGGGGGGGGGGGGTGGATGGAACCCCTCCCCGGAGTTTTCGTTATATTAAGGCGTAGCGAAATTATTTTGAACTGAGAAGAAAGCCCTTAGCGTACTCTACAAGATGACATAATTTTAATTGGCTGTGACGTGACGTCATTAGAGCCGCCATCTTAGATCCGCCATCTTGGATTTCAACATTTTCTTAGAAAGTCAGAAAATAACGGAAATTGATGCAAAATCAAGCCAGAATGCTTACGGAATGTGAAAATAAACATATCTTGCACTTCTGTTTTAAAAAACTGGAAATAATGAGGAAAAATGGTAAAAATGACGATTTTTGGCAAGACCTGCTTGTATTTATGACGTTGCCATGGCAACGTCACACACCACGGATACATGGTTGACATGTCAAAATTTCCGCAAAGGATGAATGAACAGCTACTGAAAGTTTCAGCATTGTAGAGTAAATCGTTTTTTCAAAATTTGGAAAAAACCTTATGGGGGGTGGCATCCACCCCCCTCCCCCCCCCCCCCCTTGTACGTCCGAGGGTTAAGACAGACCACTCAATGATCACATTAAATATATCTCTTCACTCAAATCCAAGAGGGCCTGGTTTTTGAAACTCAACACATCACTTCTGGCCGATAAGGACTACATTGATTTGATAAGGTTAACTATCCGTGAAACACAAAATGAATACGAAAACGATGAGTCCATAAACCCTGCGCTTCTTTGGGATATGATTAAACTTAAAACTCGGGAAAAATCCCTTAGCTTCGCTGCCGCCAAAAAGCGCAAAACTTTGAATAAACAGCATGAGCTAAAAGAAAAAATTGCCTTACTAGAGAAAGAACTGGAGCAGCCGGCTGCCGTCAGCGAAACGCAAAAAACAAATAAAACACAACAACTTGAGTTATTCAAAAGCGAACTAGAAGAGATAATCAAAGTGCGTACCCAAGGGGCAATCTTGAGATGTAAAATTAAATGGTACAATGAAGGTGAAAAAAACACTAAATATTTTCTCAACCTTGAGAAAAGACACTTCAAACTGAGTACAATAAGCCAGCTTAAAATCACTGATCAAGAATTTGTCACATCCGACAGAGAAATCCTTGCTGAATGTGAAACCTTTTATAAAGAGCTCTACACATCCCAGAAAAATGTGATACCACGCGAAAGCGCTTTTTTCCAATCTGAAAATGACACGGTTCTGGACCACAATGAGGCAATGAGCTGCGAAGGTCATTTAACAGAACAAGAGTCTCTAAAAGCACTAAAAAGCATGGATCGGGACAAAAGCCCTGGAACTGACGGACTCCCAGCTGAGTTTTACAAAACTTTTTGGAAAGACGTGTCTCCCCTTCTGATAAGTGCTCTAAACTATTCATATGATGAAGGAAGTCTTTCGATCACACAAAGACGCGGAATCATTAAACTGATACCAAAAAAAGACGCAGAACCACATTTAATTAAGAATTGGCGACCACTGTCTCTCCTTAACTGCGACTACAAAATAGCCGCAAAAGCTATCGCAAATCGAATAAAATCGGTTATCCAAAAACTTATCAACAACGACCAGACGGGTTTCCTAAAGGGTCGATTTATTGGAGAAAACATAAGATTGATAGATAACATCGTTAACCATGCTTCCCAAAAAAATATCCCAGGGCTATTGCTTTTTATAGATTTTGAAAAGGCCTTCGACTCGCTTGAATGGTCTTTTATTGAGCGTACGCTCCAGTATTTTGGGTTTGGCCCTTCTCTGATAAGCTGGTTCCAAACATTTTACAATAACATCGAAAGCTGTGTCTTAAACAATGGCTGGGGGAGCTGTTTTTTTCCGAATACAAAGGGGCGTTAGGCAAGGTTGCCCTCTTTCGCCTTATCTATTTATATTATCTGCTGAAATCTTAGCTAAAGCAATCAGATCGAACAAAAGCATAAAAGGAATACATGTAAACAACTCAGAAATCAAAATAAGCCAGTACGCAGAGGTTCATTCTGAACGGCACTAGGGAGTCATTATCCGCCACACTTAGGACGATCGAAACTTTTGGAAGTATGTCTGGTCTCAGACTTAACAGCAAAAAGACCGAAGCTCTATGGATTGGATCAATGGTGGGAAATAAGGAAAAACTTTTTTCCTGAGAAGAACTTTAAATGGCCAGAAAAGAAAGTTAAGGCCCTCGGCGTCTGGCTTTCTACTGATCCTAGCATCACATTAAACATAAATTATAGGGAAAAAACGGACAAAATTAGAAACATTTTAAGCAATTGGAAATATCGCCGGCTAACGTTACTCGGCAAAATCCAAGTAATCAAAAGTCTAGCAGCATCTCAACTTACGTACATTCTAGCCCCTTTGGCGACAAATCATAAAATCATCAAAGAAGTAAACGATCTCTTCTACAGCTTCCTTTGGGACAATAAGGGTGATAAGATTAAGCGAAGTGTCATGATAAACGACTATAAAAACGGAGGTTTAAAAATGGTTGACATTGTTTCTTTTACCAAATCGCTCAAGACTGTTTGGATTAAAAAATATCTTGACGACTCTAACCGCGGAAAATGGAAAGAATTTTTTGAACTTGAACTTGGGAAGTATGGCGGCAAACTAATCTTCAGATGCAACTTACATAAACGTGACATTTCAAAGTCGATATCGGTCCAAGACCCTTTTCTACAAGAAATTTTAGAAATATGGTCAGAGGCTAACTTTGATGACAAAATCAAAACCGAGCAGCAATTTCTGGAACAACACATATGGCATAATTCACTAATTAGAATCGAAAACAGACCGGTTTTCTACAAACATCTTTTCCTACATGGAATTACTAAGGTAGGCCAGTTAATGACGGACTCGCACAGTTTTCTCCCTCTTGCAGATCTTATCAGCACTTACAATATACGAATACAACCTATAAAGTATCTAGGCCTTATTTCTGCCCTTCGGCACCATTTCAACTCTAACTGTCTTGGCAAAGAACCTTGTAGCATAGAAAATCCCGATACCTTTTCCGAGACTTTTATTAAGAACGATAAAGCGAACAGAGTTGTATAACAGAAGCTCCTCTCTTCCAAAAGAACCGCACCTTTAAGATGCCAAGAGAAATGGAACGACAGTATTAAATCTGATGAAAGATGTTCTGCTGACTGGACTAGTGCCTATTGTCTGGCAGCTAGTTGCACAAAAAGCACAAAACTCGTAAACTTCCAATTCAGATTTCTTCATCGTATTCTACCAACGAACCTTTTCCTAACAAAAATTGATATAAACTGCTCTTTTTGTACCAACCATCCCGAAAACCTGATCCACCTGTTCTGGAACTGTACAATAGTAGCAACCTTTTGGGAAACTTTGACTGAAAAACTTAAACAGGTCAACCTAATAACGATAGACTATCCGAAACACGCCGCCATATATCTGGGTCTGAGACCAGACACCACCAAGTTTTCACTTCAATTAAATTTCTGCTTTCTTCTGGCAAGACATTATATATGGAGCTGCAGAGTCAACAAGAAGATCCCGGTTTTAACAACTTTTCTTGTGTCCCTTAAATCGCAGTTTCATATATAGTCCAACAACCTAGATACTACCTCTAAGAAATGGAATCTTTTACTTCCACTTCTCGACATTACGTAGTCTTTTTTGCATAAAAAAAAAAAAAAAAAAAAAAAAAACTCCCTCGTATATTAACCTTCTTTAAGCGAACCAAGGCTAAAGTGCATTTGAGAGATAAATATACTTTTTTTGTTTTATATTACTTATCTAGAATATCTTTCTGCACCAATTATCATCAATTATTATCAACTATTAACTATAAATAACATTTAGGATTAAATATTAATTATTAGTAACTGCTGTTAATCAAACTGAACTATATGAAGTAGCTATCGCGTATAATATTTGTTAAAAAATAATAATAATGAACTGATGTAATAATAGGCAAAAGGAAACCTTTTTAGGCAGAGGAGTCGCCCTTTTATTTATTTATTTAATTTTTCTTTTTTTGTATGTTGTTAATGTAAGTAATTTTTTACGTAGTTTCTTTTCGTGTAATAAGTGTTATTGTTTTTGTGGATGAATTAAAAAAAAATTGACAAATAACAGAAAGGGATATAAGCATCAATTTGTTTTATACGTTGCGTTGTAATTCTCACACAGAAACTTCATGCCATGTATACACCATCTGCCTACCGCTGGCCGCCTTTGTAGTCCTTTGGAGGAAACATAAAGGCATCAAGGTAACGGAAGACGATTCAACGCCCCGCCAAAACTCGAAAAGTGAACTAGCAGCAGGCATGCGGTTTCTCTGTGAGAATTACAACGCAAAATCGTGGTATTGGGAACTTGTCGAAACGCTCCGAAAAGTCATCTTAACATCAGGTCTAATCCTGGTGGGGGGAGAAAGCAGAGCGTACGTTGGCTTGGCTTGTGTCGTTTCGGGACTCTGTGGAATGTTCTTTGCATATGTAAGCCCAGTTGTCTGGCAATGCTACTGCCACTGAATGATCTGCAGGGCGAACTACGAGGTAGTGGGAAGAAACGTCATGAGACAGCAGCTTCAAAGTGGTAGGATCGGTATGCCTTCTGTGGCGGATGCTGTAAAGGACACTGGAGCTGTCGACTTTGAGCTCGAGGAGGATGATGACAAGGCGTCAGAAAATGAAGACGAACACAGCAACAGTCATAGTCCGCGAATAGTTAGAAGCCGTGAAAATGTCTCCAATGATCTCCAATGTAAACAGGGTCACCCTAGCAAATAATACAAACAAACAAACAAAACCTTTATTTATACACGATGGGGTAAAAAGCTACATAGCTTGTGGGGTCGTGTGTAAATAAAACATTAATACTCAGTAGATAAAAACATTAAAACTATATTAAGGTAAAAAGCGCTAAACTAATTGCTAAAAATAGATAAATTGCTAAAATCGTTACAACGATAAAAAGGTAAAACGCGCTAAGAACTCTTACAATAAAGATTGTTAAAATTGGTGTTTTTTACAACAAACTATATCCATGAAAATACGTCATCCCAATGCAATGTTTTTCTTTTCATCGCTCGACCAACCCAAATTTCCTAAAAAGAGGAAAATCGATTCCTGCTCATTTAACTTGTGTTTCCAATTAAGACGTCATCCTTTAAATTCATCCTACGATATAAGCGTTGTAAACCTTTGAAGTGGTATTTTATCGGTTTACAAGTCCCTTTCAGCGTGGTAATTGTTTTCGTTGTGTTTGATCGTTTATTTCACGAGAAAGTGGGCGATGGGAGAGGAGGCGTTTTAATGGGATGACCTTATAACGAGAATAACCAACACAGCAGCTGCTATGCTTTTTGAAACGAGTCTAAAATAGAGCTTTACTATATGTACTCTATACTTAACAATACTTTAAAAATGGATCATCAAAATCGATAATTATCATTGGACATATATTAAGGTGGCCCGCGGGTATTTATGAGGCTGACAGTTCCCGTTTTAAAGCGCGTTTTAAAACAGGAAAACGTAAAGCGATTGCTTAGATTTTTGAGAATCTGAAAGAGAAATCCTTAAATTATATAAAATGATAAGTTTTATAGCGATCAAACGCGATTTGTTTAAGTTATGAGCGATTTTCAGAAGCCTTCGTTTTTAATAAAATACGATTATTTTTAAAATGCCACGGTGGATTTTTTTGTAATTACCCCAAAACGCTGCCAAACAGTCGAAGTTTACTCACAACAACTTACAGGAAAATCCACTCCGTAGATTTCCTGAACGAGCGACATCTTTATTCTGCCTTTAAAAACTGTTGTGTTATGCGTCTGTCTTGACCGTCGCATAAATGTGATACTTATAATAACCCGGTACCAGCCAGTTTTGAGGCTGATGTCACCTAAATCTTGTGTGTAAAAGTTAAAAAGATCGTGTATATACATCAAATGTTAGCAGTCAGTAAAGATGGATGGTTTTCAGCCGAATTTTTGAAAATATCAAACAAATGACGATATTTCAAATTGCGAAAGATTTGTCCATTTGTTTTGCATTTTTTAAAGCTGCAGCTAGAACAGGATATTGCAAAGGTTTGTGCCGAGTTTCAGCGTATTCCTTTCATACGGTTTGAAGAATCTAGGTCGGATAGTCAGGTACATTTGCTTTCCAAGTTCTAATCGCTTTGAAAAGTCCGCATTTTGAATGAAATTATACTGTTGTTTTGGAAGAGAGGTGTTACTTTCAAATTCCGCATGATTTTCTGTAACTTGGAAATAATACAGCCTAAAATAGTTACTACTAAAATGACAACTACCGTTCCTACACATGTATTTCCTGGTGGTAGAAGATCGTGCGGAATTTGGAAGTAACACCTCTCTTCGAACAACAACAGAATAATTTCTTTCGAAATTAGTGGTTTACAAAGCGATTAGAACTTGGAAAGCAAATGTACCTGACTATCCGACCTAAATTCTTCAAACCGTATGAAAGGAATACGCTGAAACTCGGCACAAACCTTTGCAAAATCCTGTTCTAGCTGCAGCTTTAAAAAAATGCGAAACAAATCGACAAATTTTTCGCAATTTGAAATAACGTCATTTGTTTGAAATTTTAAAAAATTCGGCTGAAAACCATCCATCTTTACTGACTGCTAACATTTGATGTATATACACGATCTTTTTAACTTTTACACACAAGATTAAGGTGACATCAGCCTCAAAACTGGCTGGTACCGGGTTATTATAAGTATCACATTTATGCGACGGTCAAGACAGACGCATAACACAACAGTTTTTAAAGGCAAAATAAAGATGTCGCTCGTTCAGGAAATCTACGGAGTGGATTTTCCTGTAAGTTGTTGTGAGTAAACTTCGACTGTTTTGCAGCGTTTTGGGGTAATTACAAAAAAAAATTCACCGTGGCATTTTAAAAATAATCGTATTTTATTAAAAACGAAGGCTTCTGAAAATCTCTCATATCTTAAACAAATCGCGTTTGATCGCTATAAAACTTATCATTTTATGTAATTTAAGCATTATTCTTTCAGATTCTCAAAAATCTAAGCAATCGCTTCACGTTTTTCCGTTTTAAAACGCGCCTAAAAAAGGGAACTGTCAGCCTCATAAATACCCGCGGGCCACCTTAACCCTTGGAAGTAGAACGAAGTGCACGTGGATCTCCAGTGGCCAAGCTTGCCGAAGTACATTTATGCCCCAACCGTGGTACAAGGGCAGGTTTGATGGATCCCACGACCACTAGGTTTTCGATATATTAACAGTTTGCGAAATAATTTTGCACTGAGTAGAAAGCCCGTAGCTTACTCTACAAGGTGGCATAATTTGTGTCACCGGTGACAAGAGCCGCCAACGTGGATCGAACCGACAGTAAATAATAGAAATTGATACTTATTCAAGCCAGAATGCTTCCATGCCTCAATGACCTTCAAATATATACCGTCGGGGGTCTTCCCCCAGCAGGTCTAACCTTGGCGGGCAGGTCAAAGGGTATAGGCCAGACAAAATGGTAGTCACTGGTCCTCCAGGTTGGGGGTTGGGCGTGCGGCTAATCCCCGCACCCTGTAAAAATATATGATTACGGAAACCGAAAAGAAAATTGACGAACTCATCAGGTGGTGTCGTCGGGCGACATGCGTGTTACCCGATGAAAGCTTTCTTAGCTGGAATTCTGGTGCCACGCGTATGACAGCTGCGGGGCAAAGCCGCAAGGATCCCCGCAACCTGATTAAGTCGCCTGGGATATTTTTTTCCGGCCTCGACATTCCTCATGGGCCCGATGAGGATAAGTAAGTAATTAGTAGTAGAAAGCCCGTAGCTTGCTCTACAAGGTGGCATAATTTGTGTCAGCTGTGACAAGAGCCGCCAACTTGGATCGAATTGTTTTCGCAGAAGGACAGTAAATAATGGAAATGGATACTTATTCAAGCCAGAATGCTAATGGCTAGCAAATCGCTTTACAGAATAAACCATAAAATAAGTCTTAAAAGGCAACATTTGGCAAACCTGCTTGAAATCATTACGTGAAAAATCAAGGACTATGCCTAAATGCGAGTTAAGGATAATTGTCACAATTCTAATCCACGCCCTGGTGGTGGGACAACTGTATGAAAGGGAGAAGGATGCTCTTCAAAAAAATGAATCATACCCCCTCTGAAATACCGATACAGGCGTTGTTCAAGCGTTTGTATCCCTAAAATATATCACTTTTTATGCCTTATCGGTCTTGACCGCAGGATGGCGGCGCCTTTTGTTTCTTCACGGGGAAACCTTAACGAAATTGACACTCTGTTCGTAATATTTTAATTGCCCAGCGTAAAATACACAAGTTCAATTTCGAGCGGAATAGGTAGGTTTTCCACATAGTAAGCACAAGACATAGCTTTTTTATTTAATGTCGGTGTTATAAGGATTATTTATTTTATCGGTTGCAAGGGCGTTTAAGTAAAACTCATTGGCTTGAAAAGAGTCGACGAAACATAGCAGCGGTTTTAAATAGCAATGTTATGTACGTCATACGTGTCGATTTTTAACTCAAGATTTAAAATTCTTACAACAAAGCTGTTAGATCTGAATTTTTAGCACGGCTGTTAAGAAATCTTGTCGTGTAGCATATATTTTTAATCAACGAAGAACTTGTCCTAGTGAATAGAAAACTCGTGAAGTAAAAATTCGCAAAACCTTTTCAATAATGTTTCATGTTGATTTTTTGCCAACGGTTACTAATAGTAACACATTTTACTAATAGATCATTTTTGTTAAATTAAAATCTAAACTTTGCTTTGAATCTTGGGGGAATAACACAAACGTTTTTTTTTTCTAAAAATAACTAAAAAGGGATCACCTTTTGAATAATCCCTACATGGGGGAGTCACTCTCTTACCTTTTATCCTCTCCTGTATAACGATAATGCTATCTTTTGTCTACCTGTTTTGTTTATGTTTATATTTATTTACTTACAATGAACAAATATTTAACTGCATCAAAATAGTATTGGTATTATCGAATTCGCCAAATAATAAATTTTGAGTATAGCTATTAATCGGTCTGAACCAATGCATAATGACTTCGGTGTACAAAGAAGCAAGCAACCGGTAAGTTGCGAAAAATGAAAGAGTTATTAAAATTAATGTTTGGCTCAATTTATCAAAATGAACACTAAAGGCGAACATTGAAACTTCAAAGCGTGGATGGTTTCACTGTGTCGCTGATCAAATAAAAAAATTCCAGTCTCGGAAGGAAGCAGACAAAAACTGAAAAAAGGCTCATTTGTGTCATCTTCTTAGGTAGGATTTTTGCCCTGTTTTGCAACGAAATAAAGGTGTGTGGCTCATGAGATTTGAAACCGATTTGCTCGTGTCACACACCCTTTTTCGGCCTGTGTTATCTTTGAATTTTTTTAGAAATACCACTAAAAACAATGGCGGATCAAGTCCTCCAGCTAAGGCGGGGGCCCGCTTGACCATGAATGTTGAATTTTGCGAAAATAATCCGGGAACTTCGAATAAAATGCGAAAAAAATATGGTGGGAGCGTGGGTCCCCCGGGCCCCTCCCCTGGATCCGCCACTGATAAATGCTCTTAATAAAAATACGGAATTTAATTTGCTGCAAATTTAGCGATAACTACTTTTTAACCTTGGACTCGAAAAAGCATTACGATTTTTTGATTCCATTTGTCAACCATCGATCTTGGTTGTTTTAGTGATTCTCGCTGCCACAGTCAAATGCGCTGGTTTAAACATGAAGTGATATACGTAGGCCCTCTACAAAATACCCAACCCTACCCCCGCCCCCCTACGAAGATATAGCTCCTAGTAAATTATCAACCAAGTGTTGTTAAATAGCTGCTTACGTAATGCGATAAGTGTATTTTCGAGAATTTATAAGGGCTATTCAATTGACGAATGAAATAGTTACGGTTATGTTAAACGAGACGATTTTGAACAGCGATTTTTTATCGGCCCTTTTTAATATATGTACTTTAAAAAATCATTTTGTAACATTGTGCGGCACATTACGTTTCACGAGTCGATTTTTAATAAAACCTTACAAATTCGTAAAATAATGTTGCAAGTTTTTTAAAGCAGTTTAAACACCTGCAGCATGTTGCCGCAACAAAATATGGCTTTAGTGATCGTTAAGCGTGACATGTAACATGATAGCAATTTTTATCGCTTTAAACACATCAACTTCAACATCAACCACGTTAAAATTGTCTCGAGCAACATAACTTTAATTTAAGCATCGTACAGCTTACAGTAGTGAAGAGAAGTGTGGAACATAAATTTGCCTTTCAAAATAGTTACTAAATCTTTTCCGAATAATTAACACGCGCCTGTCAGTTTAAATTATTCATGTCATGTCATGTTTTTAGCCAACCATTAACTAATATTCCACGTTTTACCAGTTCTGTATCTTTGCAATTGGAATACGTCTGAGGCATAACAGCGGGAACACTCTTGTCGCAGAGGATTATTGAATTACATAGTTGAGTAAGTCTGGCACATTTTTTTCCTGAATCAATTTAACTCCGAAGGAAATGTTGCTTGCATGAGAGCACTTTTGTTATTCAAAATGTAAACATGTTTGGTTTTCATCTATTGATGCTAAGAAACATCACTCAATTTACAGCGGGCATTTTTTCATTCTAGTATAGCCGATGTATACAAAAAAGCGCAGTGATTATTAGTGCTGGGTGCAGTTATTTGCACGGTTTGCCGTTATAATAATAATGAATGACCTCTAGCTGAGCTAATTTAACGCATTTTTTCTTTTAAACAGGTCAAGGTGTTTCATTGTGGCTGAAAGAGGTGAGCACATATTGTACAAAAACTAAAATTGAACAATTCAAAAGCTGATGAAATACTCAAAAGATCAAGCGAACGGTTACATTTATAATTGTGGTGCTATAGGACACTACGATTTAGCGAAATGTTCTTAAAAGGCGACTTAAGCGACATTATTATTATAAAACACATTGCCAAATTTCACTTTCTTTAAATACGAATAATGCCTTTTAATTACTGCTAAACTGGATGTGGATCTTAACTTTGCAATTCATAGGTTTTCCAGAATTTACTTTTTGTAGAAGATATTTGTCGTTTGATTCCCATACAAACACAATAATTTCTAGCTGCCTTGCCTACTCGTCAAGATGGCGTCGAAAACAGTGATACTTCACGGACACAATTACGATAAACCTGTCTAATTTAAAAATTGTCATCACGAATCGATTTTCTTTTTAACGCAACAAAAATTAACAATGTGGCACGTTTTTGTAACCAGTTGTGTCTTAACTCCTGCATCATATGGCGCAAAAAATCGTTAAGTATACCATGTTACACAATATCGATTTTTAACGCAACAATGGCCGTAGTCGCATAGCGACCTTCAGATTTGACTACGAGTACGAGATCGAGTACGAGTACGACTTTAGAATTTCGACACTACTTATATATAGTGCTAGATAACCAAAGTATTCAAAACAGGTGTGAAAATTACGGCGTGAGCGTTGAAATAGCAAACAGCAACACTTACATTCTGCAAAGCCAAGCGTCCTGTAAAAAAAATAAAACCTCTTTACCTTAACTTTCGACATCGGAAACGCGTAGAAAGATATGGACCAAAAACTCTTTCTTCGGTCATCACAAACTAATTTAAAAGCTAATCAGAACTTATGTAGCTATCTGGGTTGGTGTGATCGCAAAGACAACCGTTTACTACAGTTAATTTTGACGTCATCATTAACCAAAACATATAAGCTTAGCTAGTGGCTTTATGTAACCACCACCATTGAATGTAATTTTTAATCCGGTATGATTAACGTCTTGTGTAACATGAAGTTAAAAATCAAAACAATTATCGAAGCGAAAAGAAAACACCTGAAGTGGGCAACATAAATTTGTCTTTTTAAAATAGTCACTTCAGCTACCCGGAATAGTTAACAAGCGCTTGTCATGTAAAATTATTCATTCAAGTCACGTATTTCGCCAACCAATTAGTAATACTCCATGCTAGTTCTGTATCTTTCTAATTCGTGTAACCTCTGAGGCGTAACACAGCGGGGACGCTTTCACTGCAGGGGATTATTGGATTATACAGTTGAGTAAGTCTGGCGCAAGTCTTTGCCTGAATCGATTTAACTCTGCACGCAAATGTTGCTTGAATGAAAGTGCTTTTGTTATTCTATATGTAAACATGTTTGGCTATCATCTGTGGATGCTAAGAAACTTTGCTCAATTTACTGTTTTTAAGCAGGTATTTCTCTACCTAGAATAGCCAATGTGTATCCAAAAGACCGTCTCAAAAAGGGGCAGTGGTTGAAGGTGGCTGGGTGCAGTTATTTGTTTGTTAATTTCACACAGACTGTTAAACTGTGGCAACAATCACTGGCGTCTAGCTGAGTAGTCTTAACCTGTTTTATCTTTCAAACAGGAACAGAGTGACTGTTATTGTGCCTGAAAAAGGTGAGTACATATTGTACAAAGATTAAAATTGAACAAAATAAGCTGTTAAAATGGTCAAAAGATCAAACAAACGGCTTCATTCGTAATTATGGTGTAAGGGATCCATTTGCGCTTAGGGAAATGAACTTTAAAGAGGTTAGTATTATAAAACACATTGACAATTTTCACTTTGTTTAGACATACCTCTTTTATCAATACTAACTTTCCCGAGACACAATAACAGTATTGCATATTCTTCTACTGCACAACGCACTCGTGCAAGTGATGGAAAATTTACTTTTTAACTGAATGTATTTGCCAATCTCACAAACATGAATTATGATGTTCTCCAAATTATAATTTACGGACGCAATTACATTTCATCTGTCTAATTTTTTGGCGATGACATATCGCCTTATGCTGGGGAACGATCAAGGATTCAGATGAACATAAATATACAAAACAACAAAGCCAGCGTGAAAAATAGACGGTGCAAGGGATGAACAACAAATAGCAGACGCTGATTGAATTCTGAAATTTCGATAACGGTTTTCCTCACGAAAATATGGAACAAAAACGACAAACTGGCATAGCTTTCTCCGGTCAACAACGTTTACATTTTAGGACTTCTCAAATTACCTTTGGGTCAGATCATTACAAAGGCTAATCAGATGATGTGACCGCAAGAAGTCGACCGCAAGCATTACCGTTAAGAATGACGTCTATAACTTAAGACTAATCAGAACTAACCATGGTTAACGGTGTTTAAAATACCACCGCCAGAAAAAAGGTGTTTTAAAATTCGTCTTGAACATAAAATTAACTTTCAAAACATCCCCGAGTAATTAACAAGCGCTTCTCATTGAAATAATTAATTCAAGACGCGTTTTTCGCCAACCAGCTACTTATGTTCCATATTTTACCAATTTTGTATATATAGTTCTAATTCGAGTCGATCTGAGGCATCACAGTGGGGACAAATAAAATTATTTATTGCAAAGGATAATTGAATTTCACAGAAGAGTAATTCTAAAGCAAATTTACATGAGGGTGTTGTTGTTATTCTATGGTAAACATATGCATGTTCGAATTTAATCTCTGGATGCTAGAAAACATTTCCCGTTGTGCAGTATTTTATTAAGTACATGCATTTCACCGCCTAAAAACACGTACAATTCATCAGATACGTTAATTTGAGAAAATTGCGCATAGCTATTTTAAAATGGTTCCTTCTAAGTCAACAATGAAGTCATTAGTTACTGCGTTAAAGAATGAATAACTTTAATTATTGAAACAACAGCAGCTGAAAGTGGATCAAAGTTATTACGCTTTCGCTTGGGACGCTCTGAAATAAGTGCATTGAGGAAACCGTACTCGTTTCTGTGAATTTGCCTTAGTCAGTTAACTTTTAAAACGGTTTTTCCTCAGTACTCTTTGACTTAGATTAGCAAATAAATACAAGTTTCGCGTTGATAATGTTTTACATTTATACAACTGTTATTAAAGTATATGGTTTATACTACCTACAACTGTTATTCTAAAGACACCAAACAGTAAATAAGAGTAATGTTGATTCGAAATGTTGAGTATATCTGATATGGACTCCTTAGACACAATCTAAACACTACATGTGTAATAAAGAAAAAAAAATATATTTGTTTTTGCAAGCATGATCGCAAGCACGCAAACTGACGAACTAAATTGAAATTTATATTTATTTTACCTATTTTTCACGGCGTTAATTGCTTCCTGCAAGCTAAAAGATCTTCTGTCAGGTAATGAGAACATGGTGCAAATAGCCGATGTATATCCAACGTGTTTTTTTAAGGGTGCTTTGGTTAACGGTACCTGCCTGCAGTTCTTTGTAAATTATGCCGTCTTAAATATTAATTTTTGACAGGTTGTTCAACCGCTTCAGGGTTTTGAAAAATTACTGACGTCCAGCTGAGCAGGTTTAGCTCGTTTTATTTTTCGAACAGGTGAGTTCATATTGTACCAAAATTGAACTTGAACAAAAAAACTGTTTAAAACGGCATAAGATCCAGCGAACAGCTTCATTTGTTATTATCGTGCTAGCAAGCAATTTACATTCCAGCGGCATTTTCTTCAAGGAGGGCTTAACAGCCATAAATATTTTAAATTGCATTGCCAAATTTTACTTTGTTGCGATATGAATAATTCCTTTTTTGTTGTTCCTAACTTGGCCGAGAGACCGTGGGAATTTTATTAGCAAACAAAGGTCCGAAGGTTACGAGTTGTAAAGTTGCATTTTGTGGAATAGGTACCCATTGCCTTGTGTTTCAGTGTTAACTGATGCTGTGCGTTTTTGTGTATTCAGTGTGTCATAAGGAGAAAAGAAATATTTATTTGTCATATGAAGTAATCGTCACCAATTACGGTTTCAGTGAAACGGGTTGGGTTGATGAAAATTAAAGGCTATGCATTTCACTACCCATTTTTCACTCTTGTGGAGTTTTAGTTGTTGGTAAATACAAATATTATTAAATGAATTGCCTTTATGATATGTTAATATATGCCACTTTTTATCCTGGCTACAAACATGAAACTAAAAATTTAAATTTGCTATTTACTGTCTTACAGAACGATAATGATGCATTACATGCAAGTTCTAAAGCAAGGGATGCTGCTTGTTCTACTTGTTTTTGTGTTGTATGCAAAAGGTATACTTTTAATTTAGTTATTGGTTAATTTATATCCGTCGGTGTAAATATTGTAACTTATAACATGGCTAGCAGAGAAGGGGAACTAAATTCAATGTATGTTAGTCTGTACCAAAACCGAATAGTACGCGCTGATCAGAAAAGCTTGAGCAAATTGCCTTTTTGACAATTTGTTATGTCTGTGTTAGTTTTGGCGCGGTTTTTGCTGTGTACATTTTCACCGGAAATGCAATAAAACAATTGGTTCACGCTTTTAGCTGTGCAGTATATACTAGTTATGCAACGCTTTCGAGTGGTATACTATGGAATATCCCACGAGTCACTTGTATTTTCTCGGTATACACACGAGCCTTTAGGCGAGTGTGTATGCCAAGAAAATACAAGTGACAAGTGGGATATTCCATAGTATACCACGAGAAAGTGTTGTGTAACTATTTTATACCATGCCATAGAAAATACGCTTACTAAATTTCGTCGAGAAGACAGTCGCAGCGCACTATGGGAAGGTTAGGTTGAATACCGTCGAATATACAACGGCTTTCCTGTATTCTGATTGGCTGTATTTTCTATGGCATGGTATAAATCTAGATATGCATATGGTGCAAGCGAGAAGTTTGAACAGCACCTAAAGGGGCAATGTCATGCAATTTTGAACAATTTAGACACCGACCAAACTGTTCATCGGAATAAACTAAAATATATTAACGGCTAAAAAGAGTTGAAGAACTCAAAAAAAAAGAAAAAAAAAGGCCAAAAAGGGGCAAGGATGGGCAAAATCCGAGAAGATTAAAACAGATTGTGTTTGGGTAAACTTAAAAAGTCGGCCCCACTCTTTTTAAGTTTATCCCAATTTGCATGAAAGTGTCGTTTACAATGGTCGAAAGTTATCCTTGTTGGTTATGTGGTCGTGATTTTGCCAATAAAAGACCTTTCCACAGCCAAATTAAAGTTTAGGCTCTAAATTAGAACCAAACCAGATTATTTTGTCTATACCATTAGTTTGGATAACGAGGTCACCTTTTTTTCGCGGCTTCAAATTACAAGCTAACGGTAAAGCAAAACATGTTGTAAGATGCTTTGATTGTGTGGATGCCACTCTTTACCTCGAGGTGTTTAGAGAATTATTTTATGCTGTTGAGACTTTTATTAGCTGTTCAATTATCCCTTGCAAAAATTTTAAGGTTTAACTGTACATCCGATCGGCCTAATTGGTCACGAATACCTTGGATTTATGATAAGAAAAGGGCTCCTAAGTGTACGCATAAATAGAATAACATTCACTTTTTGAGCTTTTGATTTACGTTTTTGGTGAGACCAATGTATTGAACTGTAGTGTGTAAAGTTATCATATTATTAAAACCAAGGGGGTAGAAACGAGTTCTGGGACCGAGTAGCGATGTTCTCACAACTTGCAACGCGATCATTTCACGATCTAGTCAGCGGTTTTTGTACAGCGAGGCAGAAGGCGATCTTTTCCCGCGAAATGGAAAACAGAGCAACCCGGCAACGATGCCATGGATTCAGCGATTGTATAGGGGTCAGAAATATTCTCACTAAAATTAAAATGTAAATGCACTTTTTTATCCCAAAATTTGTCGTCGTCGTGTAGTTATAAAAACGCAGAATTTTGTGATGTCGCGTTACATTATGAGCGCTCAAATACAAATGATTGTACGGTTTTCAACCCACGTGGGGATTTCAAATGACGTAAAACAAAGAACAACCAAGTCAACAAACAACCTCGAAACAATAAAGCAGGATCAAAAGTTCCATCCTGCACGAGTCAATTTCATCGCCACGTTTTCATTACCATTATATTACCGTCGTGTCTTGATCTCACAACAAACATCACATGTTGACGTCAAAAACATTTCCTGAGACATTTTTCGCCTTTTTAAAGGCAAAACTTAGAAAACTTCCTTTACTATGATAAAAAAGGAACAGAACTCTCCTGCTGGCAACACATGCTGTTGTTGTTGTTGTTGAAATTGTTTTGGCAAGTTCAGAATGAGAAGAACTGCTCATGCGCCTTAGATGTATCCGCTGACTACCGCACCGCTGTTGTTTGCTTTGCAATTTGTGACAACATTGATTGAATGGCCCGATTTATACTAGAGACGGATGATCCGTCTGGACGAACTTGCATTTTAAATAGGCGAGCATTTTTTAGTTCGTGCGATAATTCGTCTGTGTATAAATACGGGCAAACAGACGGATTATAGGTCCAGACCAACTATCTTCATAATTCGTCTGCCAAGACGAACTATGAAGATAGTCGGTCTGGACGGATGATCCGTCTGTTTGCCCGTATTTATACACATTATTAATTTTTTAATTTACATATAGGTGCGGGATCTGCACCATGTTCCTTCAAAAGTGAAGGTCCAAAGGGTACCATTAGTTTTCGTGGCTCCGGGAGCATCACTAACTGCAGCTGGTTGATAACAGCGCCACTTAACCACAGCATTGTTTTGACATTTGCCACATTTCAACTTTATTACAAATTTAAAAGTGTTCAGCAATTACTTCCACTGGAATTCCCCCCAACGGAAAAAGAAGCTAGTCGGCTGGAAATCTGGGACGGTCAGGATGAAAATGCCACCTTACTTGGAAGTTTTCGTGGTACAAAACGCCCGTTTTCTTTGCAGTCAAGCGGTCACCATCTTTTTCTACGTCTTATTGTCGACCCAGGTGCGCCTCTTTGTAACTTTGAGGGTTCGTATATTGCTACGACTACTAAAGGTACAGTATAAATAGTGGTCCTTTATTATATCAAAAGTAAGAAGAGTTTTAATAAATCTAATACTCAAGATCTACGGGTGATAAGATGACCCTACTTGTTTAGTTAACCGAGAGTAAAGAAAATTCGTGTTATGTTAAATATATGTCATGTCATTTCATGTCATGTATGACCACATTTCCCTGTAACACAACAGTTGTATTATCGCCACGCAATTATGGCCTTTAAATGCATGACTGAGTGCGCACAAGACTCTTTGTTTTCTAAATATATTCAAAGAGTCACCATCGCCAAGCGTACAACGAGAAACTCCCAAATGCTAAATATTTCGCCTTTGTATAAATAATAATAATAATGTTATTTATCCAGGGAGCTTACATCACCAAAGGTGTTATTCAGTGAGGCGCTGCAAAATAAGGGTTCAAATTAAAAATAAAAATAAATAAAAATAAAACCGCAACAGGACAAAGAACTGTCTATTTCAGAACAGTTTAACTCTGGAACTCGTTGGACTCTACTGTTAAGTTGAAATCGACCCTTATATGACTTCAAATGACATTGTCCAAGAGGGGTGGGGAAAGGGGGTTAATGTAGTTGGTGTTTTCGTGGAAAGATGACAAACCGACCAATTGAAAACCTTTGAGCAATAATTGTATACGTAAAATAAACTTGCTGTGTCTTTGTGAGAACAAAAGGTATGTCTTCCGTTGTAGAAAAACCCAAATTGAAGATACCAGCTGCTGTTGTTATAGCTCTGCCATATCAGTATTTGTGGTGTTCAGCAGAGGGAACTCCGCCTGTTAATGTAGCAATAATGAGAAACAACGATGTTCTAACGAACAGCATAGGGTATGCTAGGGTGACAGTTGATTCTGAAGGCGCCGGTACGTACAGGTGCGTTGCAAGTAATGAGGCTGGAATGGACTCCAAGGATGTTCAAGTCACTTTGACAAAAGGTACGTTAACCTTCATTTCAATAC
The DNA here is from genome assembly GCF_052425735.1 of Oculina patagonica. Lineage (NCBI taxonomy): Eukaryota > Metazoa > Cnidaria > Anthozoa > Scleractinia > Oculinidae > Oculina > Oculina patagonica. Next base: position 44,065,037 of record NC_135761.1, read on the forward strand.
GCCCTTTGTGCCCTTTGTGGGATTAGCTTTGTCTAATGTCTAATCTAGTCTATTCGCCAACCTAGGGCAGTCATAGCGGCTGCCTACAATATTTGCTTTAATACAAGAGCACAAGTAGAGAAAATTGGCTGCCCTGTTAATGGAAACTTGATTCATGTTCCTCCCATCAGCCTCTCCTTAAATATATATATTTTTTAATTACATACTTTAGAGTTTAACGCTTTGCAGACCGAGGGAGCTCCTAAAGCCCCATCTAAATTCAAGGAAGTGTCAGTTCAAAACGATTTAAGCTATCCCCGCCAAACCAGACGACTTTGTTAATTTCCTAGTTAGAAATCGTCATGTGGCCACAACTTTGTTTTAAAATTTCACATTTTCGAGTTTTTTTTAAAGATATTCATGATAGTATTTGCATATTTCCACTTTATCTAGCAACAGTTGATCACATACGATAAAATTAAGTGTCTAGTTAGCAATATGCTAAAATTCAAGATAGCGGACTAAATTTGTAACCAGGTCATTCTCGCTGCAAGTTCGCTACTGCCATATATTTTCAACTTCAAAATACTGTTTTGTAAGGAAGGAGGGGGGGGGGGGGGGAGAGAAACTACCAACTGAGACTGCACAGTAGCTATAGAATGATTGCTAAGGGCATAGTTCGTTGATTTCGCATGTTTTGGTCTTGACCGTGCACAAAACACAATAGCTATTTGCATTTTGCTTGCTCCTTTAAAGTTTGCCCGATATCACAACAATTAACGGTCACCATACTGGCAAAGTAAAGCTTGCGAATTATACTAAGATATAAAACTCCAATAATTCTGAAACGATTAACCATATTTTGGTTGTTAAGTGTCAACCGTGACAAATTTTTGGCTTGTTATTCCACGTTGCCACAACATTCTAAGTGACGTGAAACAACAGGTGAGAAATCTGGCTGAAATGCAAAAAAACATCTCAGCGGCGTAAAATATTACACGTGAAACATAATAACTCGAGAAATTATGTGCAGTAGTAATGCGCAATGTAATACTGGGGAATGCTTTATGACATGAATTAATTAAAAAAAGGTGGGTCCAAGGTGGCAGTAGATAGATAGATAGATAGATAGATAGATAGATAGATAGATAGATAGATAGATAGATAGATAGATAGATAGATAGATAGATAGATAGATAGATGGATGGATGGATGGATGGATGGATGGATGGATGGATGGATGGATGGATGGATGGATGGATGGATGGATGGATGGATGGATGGATGGATGGATGGATGGATGGATGGATGGATGGATGGATGGATGGATGGATGGATGGATGGATGGATGGATGGATGGATGGATGGATGGATGGATGGATGGATGGATGGATGGATGGATGGATGGATGGATGGATGGATGGATGGATGGATGGATGGATGGATGGATGGATGGATGGATGGATGGATGGATGGATGGATGGATGGATGGATGGATGGATGGATGGATGGATGGATGGATGGATGGATGGATGGATGGATGGATGGATGGATGGATGGATGGATGGATGGATGGATGGATGGATGGATGGATGGATGGATGGATGGATGGATGGATGGATGGATGGATGGATGGATGGATGGATGGATGGATGGATGGATGGATGGATGGATGGATGGATGGATGGATGGATGGATGGATGGATGGATGGATGGATGGATGGATGGATGGATGGATGGATGGATGGATGGATGGATGGATGGATGGATGGATGGATGGAAAAATGATTCTTTACTAGATGGTTGCTGTTAAGGTTTATTAGTGGCCCATTCAACTACAATGAAAATATTAATCAAATAAGAAAAATGAACATATTCGTTTGTCTCGCGATGGTGCATTTTGATTATCATTAGAACTCCGACTGTAAGATGTTGTTCCCTTTGTTGTTGATTAGTTTCCAAGCCTCAGGAATTTCAATTCAATTATCTCTATTGATGTCATTAGGATGAAATTTTATTTGGATAGCCTCTCTGCCACTACGTGTGTACCAGTTAGGGTCACGAGTAATAATCTTAACTTCTTTCCTGGTATGAAGGAGCCGGTCGTTTGTCTCTGTCATGTTCTTGCATCCACCCCCTGTTTCTCCGATAAATACACTTCATAGACGATTATCTTTCTTGTCCTACACAACGATGAAAAATAAACATATCTTTCATTAAATTAATCAAATACTAATTGAGACAATGAATTTAAACAAATGACGTACTTAATGACATGATATAAAACTCTAATAAAACTAAAGCATCAATCATTATTATAATTGCTCTCTAGATTACAGCATGAAATGTGTTCAAGTAATAGAGCGTCACCCCTCCCCAGCTTTTCACCTCACCAGAAGTTAAAAAGAAAGTATGAACAGGGTTAATTTATTAAACAGAACACTGCAATAAACCGTGCTTTCCTCTTCTTTTAATTTCAGTTTGTGACGAAAGTTGTTTGGGTTGGGGCGAAGTTGGTCCATTCCCTGGCGAAATGGTACAAAATGTCTTGTATTGCTCGTTTGCAACTAATCCTAAGGACATTTTTAAATGTTCGCCGATGGCAACAATTTTCACAAAAAATGTAAGTTTAATCAAACTAAGCTTTTGATTAATTTGCGTGAGTAAGTAACTTACACGAAACCTTTACTAAAGTATACTGAGTCTGATCCTAAACCTTTAAGAAAGTTTATGCGTGTTGTCCATTTGCAGGGGCTGTCGTTGTCGCGTTACCGTTGCGTAATTACTCTTTATTTGATTACGTCATGTGTTCTCCTGCTCGAGTTAGTTCTAGTGAGTAAAATAGACAATATGGCCGCCGTCTCAAGAATCAAGAGACATTGTCATGTAACGGGTTATTTAAAAAGCTTGAATGGTAGATTTAACATTAAAGGTTGGGACACACTAATCGACAAGTCGCTGCAACATGTCGCGGCGACAAGTTGCTGTAACATGTTGCCTCGTGTGACATGGTGCATTTCTGCGACAACCTTTGTCGCTGCAACAGACTTTTACGCTGTCATCAGTCGAACGAATTCAAACCAGTTTGAATTCGTGCGACTGATCGCAGCGACAAAATAAGTGTTAGCAGCGTTGTTGCAGCGTGTGCACACTACGACAAGTCGCTGCGACCAAATGAAAATTAACCAATGGCATAGCGTCATTTTTTCCCATATTAAATTGGAAAGCTAGTTAGTCAAATAGAATTTAGAACATTTTAGGAATCTATATACTGAAGCAGTTATGATGAAAACTCGGGCTCGTAGTCTAATTGTTAAATAGTGAAATTATGCTGGCTCTTTCTCGCACCGATTATTTTCGAAAAAATTTCTCTTATAGCGGTGCTACGCTGTGGAATAGCCTTCCAGTTGATATAAGAACATCAAAAACATTGATTGAATTCAAGACTAGGTTGAGTAATTTGAGATTTGAGTGAGAAACGGCTTACCTGAAGAAAAGAAATGAAAAAGTTCTAAGCTAAAGTAATAAAACAACTCAAAAATTGTTTCCCTTTTAGGACTGTTAACAAACACAAGATTCGTGAAATACCAGCGAACAGCCTTCATAATATGAGCAGTTTAAAAATCCTGTAAGTATACCACAGGAGAAATTGAATTTATCTTTTAGTCAAATACTGTTAATTAAAGAATCCCGCCCACCCACTTTGCATTGCGCGCCTCTATTGTTGTTATTATCCGGGGACTCCTGATATCCGTTCCTTATATGGGCACAGATCTAAGACACCGTATCTGTGTACATGCAGAGAAAATATGAGGATTTCAACACAAGAAAACAAGATCCAGTTCAGGAACGTCAACAAATGGACAAATGGCTTGAAAACAAACTTAAAACTAACAAAATTAATTACTGTTGCTCTCTAGACTGATGTGAAATATTTTAGTAGACTGGTTTAAACAAGGAATATTTCGCTCAGAACTTACTTGGAACGACTTCATCTTCATCTGCTTCGTATGATCTGCACCGTTCACGAAGGTCTTCCAGGCTTTGGTGAAGTAATATTTCGGCAAACTGGCTATTACTAAGCCCTTTGATACCAAGGCTTTCCTTCCTTTGAATCCAGGGGTCGAACGTTGATTGCCGCAGAATAATTTTCTTGGTTTGTTCCGTCTTCCGCCGACCGCGCTTTGGAACGCGAAATGCCATCCGACATACAAACGAGTATTTAAATGACAAATTGAAAGAAACCAATAAAATAGACACTCGAAATAAACCACAGATAATTACTAAAGATTTTGACGGGAGTTAAAGTAGCGAACACAGCGTGTTCGCGAGGATGCGCTTGGATTGTTGACCAAAATATTGAAATTATCCAAAACTAGATGTCATACAAAATGGCGGATTATGCTTTTGAGGCGCGCAATGCAAAGTGGGTGGGCGGGATTCTTTAATTGCTGCTAAAGTCATTTATCTACAGCTTAACATTAAGCACAAGTATATATGTAGGGGATTGAGAGGAAAGGTGAGTGCAAGACCAACTTCCTTTCACATTAGATTTTCAAAGCAGAGGCATCCTTTCTGGCATTGTCAAAATGTATTATTGGGAAAAGGAGCGATGGGGTGGGCATTATCCACCCTAAAATGGACGCTGTACAATATCCCAATTTCCAATTGCTTAAATTGGAAATTCACTGCGACGATCATTTATCACTCTCATATACATCCGCAGTTCATATATGAATCATTTCATATACATAACATCATTTCACTCCTCTCACGGAAAAATATGAACTCACAATTGACCTCGCTCCCAATGTGTGGCTTCAATAGCTCAGTTGGTAGAGCATCGCACCGGTATCGCGGAGGTCACGGGTTCGAATCCCGTTGAAGCCCTGAATTTGTTTCAGGCTTCTTTATTCCAATTGCTTAAATTGGAAATTCACTGCGACGATCATTTATCACTCTCATATACATCCGCAGTTCATATATGAATCATTTCATATACATTACATCATTTCACTCCTCTCACGGGAAAATATGAACTCACAATTGACCTCGCTTCCAATGTGTGGCTTCAATAGCTCAGTTGGTAGAGCATCGCACCGGTATCGCGGAGGTCACGGGTTCGAATCCCGTTGAAGCCCTGAATTTTTTTCAGGCTTCTTTATTCCAATTGCTTAAATTGGAAATTCACTGCGACGATCATTTATCACTCTCATATACATCCGCAGTTCATATATGAATCATTTCATATACATTACATTAATATCCCAAAACTATAATATTATTCTTCACTAGCGACCTTATAGGTCTTACATATTACACCATAAAACTGATTAACCCCTTTAAACAATCAGTTTAATATGTCTCAACACTCGAAAGTTTTATATGACGAACTCTTGGCGTTTTTGATTTGTTCCTTAGAGATCTTCGGCTGAATGAATTACGCACCTTTAAGTCAGATGTGTTCCGTGATCTTCTGGAACTTCGAGAATTGTAAGTTTGACCGCTCTACTCTATCAACCGTTCTGCTTCAGTTTAGGTCAATGAAAAACCCGGATATTATCCTTACGATAACTGTTTTAATCAAAACTATAACAAAATTCTCGAAGTTGATTGGCTATCAGCAGCCCGATTTGAGCACTAATAGGACAGTGTACGCGTCATGCTTGTAATTGGACAGTGTAATAGGACAGTTTACGCCTCATGCCTGTGTAATTGGGCAGTGCGCGTCATTTTGCGCGCGCTGTTGTTGTGCATTTTGTTGAGTAAACTGTTATGTTTTGCAGTTTTTAAAAAAAACGTTAAACCATTTGACTAAAGGATAGTTTGTTTCTCAAATTTTGTCATACTTTTGATTAATTGGTAACAGGACTTCGTGTCGTCCAATTCTGTATGTAATCATACTCGTGATTAAACAAATCGGACTTCCGCTTCGCGGTCGTCCGATTTTGTTAATCACTCGTATGATTACAGACCGAATTGGACTCCACTCATTCCTATTACCATTATTAATTGTCTTAAAATGCACGAAATTCAAAACACGGTTAACTAACTTACACAATTAATTCATCTGGGGAACTGTTAAACTGGTATTCAACCTTTCTAATTTCAAATCTCTTTTCTTTTTAATTATATTTTTGCTATCGACTTTTGCTATTTTGTACACACAACACAGCAAATTATAAGTTGGAATAAGCGTCTCTATATCATTTTATTTTAGGTTTCTTATGGGTAATAAAATCGAGGACCTACCAGATGGTATTTTTGCAACACTGTTTAACTTACAGATACTGTGAGTAGTACATCTTCTGTAACTAATCATGGTTGTTTTTATCGCATTTTTTTTTCTTTTGCCCATCTTTAAATAGTACAATTAAGACGCCATATCGTGCCACATTTATATTACATTTATATATTCTGCTATCAAGATTTCTGTTTTTGAGGGTATAATAAGCAATGAGCATCTTTATATTTATTTTTTGTTTGTTTGTTTTTCAGTGATATAAGTTCAAATCAAATTGAAAAGCTCCCGAAAAAATTGTTGGCAAATATGGTGACCCTTCAACGACTGTAAGCAAACTGCTTTTTTTACAGACAGCCTCATTTTTTTTTTCTCTTAGTAAAATATGGGTTAAGTTATGTCATTTATTCTATAAGAAGCAAAAAGAATATATATCAATTTTTAAAGTAATTTACAGTCGTTCGGATTTTGTTCCTCTTATTTAAAGCAGAAAATGCATTATTAGTATTATTTCCCTTGAAGTGAGATAACGTTTATAATTAATTTCATAATCCATATAAGACATTTATACTCCTTAATTGTAGAGATGCCAGTAACAACAAGATTGACGAGATATACAGTGAGACATTTTGGAATTTATCGTCACTTGTTCGACTGTAAGTTATTACAATAAAACAACATTTTACTCTGTTTACAACGGATTTAATTTTTATTTGTCAAGTTATTTTTTAGAGGAATTTTTTTTAATTAAGTTACGTTTAAGGTTGTTTTGCCTTAAAACTAGTTTCCTTCACAGTTTCTCGATTAACTTTTTTAATGGTGTTTATCTTCTTAAGTATTTTTGTAAGTATAGACTGATGTAAATGTAATCATATACGTCATGTAATTAGCTTCGTATCTCTTTTTCACCGCCCAAGTGAGTCTTTATGTGGAAATATAGCATGATAAATTTTGCATCAACAGAAAAACTGCGAATTTTTCCCGAGTTTTTCAATTGATGCAAAATTTATCATGCTCTATATTATCTCTTTGTGATATCTTATTAACAGGCATGCCACAAAAACAGAGTAAACAATTATTGAAATGAACATTATGTCAAAAATTGTTATTGCCTCATTCTTTCAAACAATGAACTTTTTCGAAACTACAGAGCGGGAGTTTTAGACTTATTTCGCTTTTGAGCGATCGAGTCAGTTTCAAGTCGGCTTCGAAAACCGGTTTTCACAGATACGCCACTCGTTATGCTCATAAATGTGCACGAACCCCACTCAAGTGGGGTTCGTGCATAAGTAATGAATTACACCTTTTGTCCGTCCCGAAGTTGTAAATAGTTGAAAAATCACAACTAGCAGGAGGCAGAACAGTTTGATGTAAACAAAGCGTGACCAAGGATTTGAACTCGGCACGCTTGTGACATGTTAGAAGGCTTAAACCCAGGGCCTCCGGATTACAACACCAACGCTCAAAACCACTCTGCCTCGCGGCCTCCTTGTTCCACATGACTACGCTGCCTCCTTTTTCCAACTGATTGAAAATTAATGGGACTGTGCATTAAAAAAAATAACATAATTTATGTTTGAGAAGGACCTCGCTAGCTTAACTAAGTTACAAGAGCTGGTTTTGAAGTGATAACGCTATATGTTATAAGAACATGTACATCCCTTTTTGTTTGTAGCAGAATGCATTGTTTAAGGTTTACTAATTATACCTTTTGGTTTATCTACATATTTTAAGCAGATAACTATATTAACTTTTAGAAGAATTTGGCAATTTAAGTTAGTATTTTGTTGTAATCATACTTTCATTTACCGATGGCCTCCCTTTTAATGTTCTGTTTTTGTTTTTTTTGATGTTTTTTGTTGTTGTTGTTGTTGTTTCTTTGTTTCGTTTTTTGGTTTTCAGCGAGCTGCAAAGGAATGCAATTACAAATCTTCCTGCTGGTGTTTTTGACGATTTGAAGTCCCTTTCGTATTTGTAAGCCGATTACGTTATTTTAAGTGTCGAGTGCTTCCGTAACTGAATAACTTACTTGTAAATTAGGCCTCTTTTCCGTCTATAAGATGGATGAGTTATTTGCTGGAAAGCAAAGAGAAGAAAATTTGTCTGTTTACTAGGCCGTAAAATGTGCTTTGACTGTTTACTCGACCTTATATTGAAATTTTTCCTCACAAATAACAAAGTTTCACTCAACCGCAAGCAAAAGTAGACATACGAAAATTTGGTCTTTTTCACTGTATTTATGGTCTTGTTTCTATACTAGTGTAACCCCGTATTTTTCCAGTGTTAACCTTCTTTAAAACAGCCATAGTTTAAAAGGAAATGAACGAGACATTATTGGGTGGGACGGTTTCGAGCCCTGGCCCAGCTTCGAGTCCACTGCGTTGTGTTCTTCGGCAAGACACTTCATGCTTCGGAAAATAATAAGCTCCGGTCGATGGGCCACTAGGCACCTTTGATTAATCTAAACTAGTGTAACCCTGTAATAACAGCTAGCCAAAAAAAAAGAGAATAAACTTGACATGATCTGGTTCTTTTTGTTTCATATTTAATACTTTCTGTCTTTCTACAAGGAATTTACGTCAAAACAAGATAAGCACTTTGCTGCCTGAGGTGTTTAGAAATCTTAATAGATTGAAGACAATGTAAGTGCTTTTAATTATTTTTTTCCCGTAGGTGGACAATTCATTCATGATCCCTGGCACAAACAAAAACTACATATTTTAACCAACCTGATAATGTACCTGCAAAAATTCACCTCAATAATTCCGAAATTGAGTACAACAAGTCGAAATTGTTAAATCAATTGAGGACAATTACGAAAACACGACAAAATAATACGTTCTGATAACATGATAACGTTTTAGTCGCAAAAGTTTCATTATAAGGCCCACATTTTACACTCACTCAAGCTTTTCAGGCAGTTTATTCCGAGCTCCCCAAAGAGTAAAATGGGTCTTAATTTTATCTCATAATTAGGGACTTGAGTATCAATTTAATACAAAATCTTGAAGTGGACATCTTTCATCAGCTGACTCTTCTGGAATCACTGTAAGTGGCGTGTTTCTTTTTGTGTTTTTGAGATAACAAAGCAGTGTTTCGTTATAAATATAAACTTCAAGGCAGTCAACTAGAATTTTGGATTCATTTCTTAAAAACAGACTCGCCGACTTAAGATTACGTTGCATTGTTTTATTTGCCTTCATTTTAAAATAATGTGAATGGATTGATCCTGATTGGTTGAGAAATGATTGCAGTTTATTCAACGAGATCTTTTGGTATGATTTTTTTTAGGAATTTAGCAAACAACAGCATCGAGAAAATACCAGCCGGCCTATTTCAAGAATCAGCTCTACTAAGACACTTGTAAGTTTCGCTAAAGGTATCAAATTGACAATATGTTTTGTTGAATGATTATGTCCTCTCGTCACAAACCTTTCCTTTAAAGACAATTGCATCCTCCATGCACTGCGCGCCCAGCCCGAACACGTTCAGCTTACTCAAGTTTTTTAAGCAGTTTATCTCGAGTGCCCAAAATACACTATTTTTGGTCAGGAAAAGATTATGAAACCAATTAGTTTTCACGGCAAACTACATCAAGGGGCATCTAATGTAAAAGCGGGCTTTAATTTTATCTCATGATTAGGGACTTGAGTATCAATTTAATACAAAATCTTGAAGTGGACATCTTTCATCAGCTGACTCTTCTGGAATCACTGTAAGTGGCGTGTTTCTTTTTGTGTTTTTGAGATAACAAAGCAGTGTTTCGTTATAAATATAAACTCTAAGGCAGTCAACTAGAATTGTGGATTCATTTCTTAAAAACAGACTCGCCGACTAAAGATTACGTTGCATTGTTTTATTTGCCTTTTATTTTAAAATAATGTGAATGGATTGATCCTGATTGGTTGAGAAATGATTGCAGTTTATTCAACGAGATATTTTGGTATGATTTTTTTTAGGAATTTAGCAAACAACAGCATCGAGAAAATACCAGCCGGCCTATTTCAAGAATCAGCTCTACTAAGACACTTGTAAGTTTCGCTAAAGGTATCAAATTGACAATATGTTTTGTTGAATGATTATGTCCTCTCGTCACAAACCTTTCCTTTAAAGACAATTGCATCCTCCATGCACTGCGCGCCCAGCCCGAACACGTTCAGCTTACTCAAGTTTTTTAAGCAGTTTATCTCGAGTGCCCAAAATACACTATTTTTGGTCAGGAAAAGATTATGAAACCAATTAGTTTTCACGGCAAACTACATCAAGGGGCATCTAATGTAAAAGCGGGCTTTAATTTTATCTCATGATTAGGGACTTGAGTATCAATTTAATACAAAACCTTGAAGCGGACATCTTTAATGAGCTGACTCTTCTGGAATCGCTGTAAGTTTTTGTTTCTTTTTGCGTTTTTTATATAACAGAGCAGTTTTACGTAGTAAACATAAACGTCAAGGCATTCAAATAGGATAATGAATTCATTTTCTTAAAACACACTCACCGACATTGATTACATTGCATTGCTTTATTCCTTATTTATTTTATATTATATATACATGGATTGATTCTGATTGTCCAAGAAAGGATTGCAGCTTTCGTGTAACAAGAGTGCAAAAATATGTAACTTTCTCTGATTCAACAAGATCTTTTGGTACCTATTTAGAAATTTGGCAAACAACAGGATCAAGGAAATACCAGCAGGCTTATTTCAAGGAACAGCTCTATTGATACACTTGTAAGTTTCGCTAATATTAACAACTTAGCAATACTTTTTGTTAAATGATCGTCTCCTCTTGTCACAAACGTTTCACTATAATTACAAACCCTATTGCATCCTTCATGCACTGCGCGCAAAACTCGTTCAGCTTACTCAAGATTTCCAGATGGTTTATCTCGAGTGCCCCAAATACACCTTTTTATTGTCATGGAAAGGTAAAAAAAAAAACAATGAGTTTTCGCGGCAAACTACGCCAAAGGGTATTTAGAGTAAAAGTTGACCTTTAATTCTATCTCACAATTAGGGACTTGAGTATCAATTTAATTCAAAATCTCGAAGCAGACATCTTTCATCAGCTGACTCTTCTGGAATCACTGTAAGTGGCTTGTTTCTATTTGTGTGTTTGACGTACCAAAGTAATTACGTTAAACGTCGAGGCAGTCATCAAGGAAGGGCAACAACTTTTTATGTTTCCATCCTCCTACAAGAGACTAGCTGACCTCAGGCAAATCAGATTAATCCTATTCAAACCGGGCTTTTTTTAATCTTTTCAGACCGGGGGTGGGGGCAATTCCCCCCTCCCCCCCCCCCTGTAACTTCCAGAATATTAAAGCAATCACACTGAAACTTACAGGATATATTGTATGTCCGAAAATCTAAGTTTTGGTATACGTAACGTGGGATGATGACGTCACATCACGTGACAATTTCATCGTAAGGTCAAAACAGCCGCCATCTTGGATTTCGAAATCTTTCCAAAACGTCAGAGATTCGCCCAAAATTACTGCAATGTACTTAAAACCAATAAAACGTTTAAAAGTTTGGCAGCGTTTGGTTGCATATTGAAAAAGTTTTTTAACGTTCAAAGTCAGCGCGGGCCGAGGGGGGGGGGGGGGGGGGGGGGGGGAAGAAAGTCGGCAATTTTCTTTGAATACATAGCAGTGCCTGGAAACGGTGCGAGTCTATGTCAATCAAGTCGTTCCTAAGAAAGACGTCAAACCAAAGTTTTTGTTTTCTCAGAAAGATTCAAATATCAATGACTGCGTGCATGTGAAATGCGTATAGTCGCGGTGTTTGCGTTTGATGTTTTACGCCGCTGAGATGTTTTTGGAATTTTTCAGCCAGATTTCTCACCTAATTTCTCACGTCACTGAGAATGTTTTGACGGCGTGGAAAAACAAGCGAAAAAATTGTCACGGTTGAAATTTAACAACCAAAAACTGGGAAATATTTTCAGAACCATTGGAGTTATTTTTAATTAGTACAATTCAATAGCCTTATTTTGCCAGACTGGTCACCGTTATCACTGTTTGTTCTTTTGATGTCCGAAAGACTTCAAAATAGCAATCAAATATGTGCACGGTGAAGACCAAATCATGCGAACTAAACAATGAACTTTGTCAAACTATTCACTACGCCCTTACCAACCATTGGATAGCTACTGCGCAGTCTCGGTTGCCCGGTACCGCTATGATTACTTTTTGAGTCGTGTAACAAAGGAAGTTTCTTCCCTCCCTGGCGCACTTTTAAAACAGTTAATTTGGTAAAGTATGATTGATGGAAAGTAAATGATGCTTTGACATTTCTCATTACAGGAGACTAGAAGGCAATGAAATCGCTTACATCTCACGTGACATCTTTAAAAATCACAAGGAGCTAAGGCAATTGTAAGGACCATTTTGTTCTAACTATGTGTAGTGCAAAAGAAGAACATTCTATGCCTAAACCCCATAAATAATCCAAGGCGACAGAATCCCCTCTTTTGGATCCTTGTTTCTGTTGGTGTTGCTGTTGTTTGTATGTTTGCTTGTTTGTTTTTTAATTTGGTCATATGTTTTTAAAAATTGATGACAAAAGTTGGAATTGGTTGACGTCGCCGATTGTTTTTATATTTTTTCCCCGTGGGTGTGTAAACGTTGTTTTACATTGCGTTAGCACCTAAAAAGATGTCAATATCAATAAATAAAACCGTTTTGTCTTCTGATTCGTATGTAACCCGTGTCATGAAAGTTTTAATTGACAAATTTCCAGTGAAAAGTCTTTAAAAGGAGGCTCGATGTAGTTTTTTTAGCCGAAGGGTGGTTGTTTTGAAAATTAAAATTACCTAGGAAGCCAATGTTCGATTTTTGCCAAAATACACCATAATGATCAAATATGACCAAATTTTAATTTTTTACCTGTCACTTAGTCACAACGGTTACCATAGCAACGATTGACGTTTTCTTTTGTTCTCAAACAAGCTTGATTTTCTCGAAATCTAGATTGATTCTTGGTGTTTATTTTTTGATATGTTAAAGTTTAGTAGATTGACTAACTGTTGACAAAATTTTAGAAAAATTTGTAAGAGAGTTTTCAAGTAAATCAAGAATGAAATTTTCAGAAAAACACTGTTTTAATATAAAATAGGCGCTTTAAAATTGTTGCGTATTATTTGAGCACAGTTACCCTCACTGAAATATAAATACTTACACCATGAAAGACCATTAACTAAAAGCGAAAGACTTTTTGCTCTAATTTGTTAAAATATATCAACTGCCGATTGTAAGAAATTATAAGAAAACACCGAAAACTTCATTCTTGATTTACTCTAAAACGCTCTTACAGATTTTCTTAAAATTTTGTGTACAGGTAGTAAATCTACTATACTTGAACATATCAAAAAAGGAATACCAAGAGTCAATCTAGATTTCGAGAAAATCAAGCTTGTTTCAGAACAAAAGAAAACATCAATGGTTGCTATGGTAACCTTTGTGACAAAGTGATGGGTAAAAAATTAAAATTTGGTCATATTTGATCATTATTGTGTATTTTGGCAAAAATTGAACATTAGCTTCCTAGATAATTTTAATTTTCAAAACGACCACCCTTCGGCTAAAAAAACTACATCGAGCCTCCTTAATAGGTCATTCCAGAGTTACCCTTTGCCTATATTTCAAAACGAGTCTACGTGGGAAACCATTCATATGAAAATGATTTTCACCTACAGGCCCATTTTCATGCAAATCAAACTCATTTTTATTTGAAAGGTTTTGCACGTAGACTTTCTTTTAATCACAGGCAAAGGGCAACTAGGAAATGGCCTATTAACTCACCCTTTCTTGTTTTTGCTGATATCTCTATAGGTTACAATAAATATTCATACTGTATAGACATTTAAAACTGTCAGTTTGCTCAATTGATTTTGTTTAGGGATTTGATGAATAACAAGCTTTCTTTCCTTGAGGACGGACTTTTTCAAAATAACACCAAGCTCGAGAAATTGTGAGTGTACAGCAATAATGCAGCAATAACTTCCTGTTTACTTAACAAATGGTGATGTAGCTTCGTGGTAGTAAAAGAAATAAAACTGTAGAAGTGGTTAAAAAGAACATCGAAACCTGCAGTTGCTGGCTCATCACTGTCACTTTAAGGCAATGCATGTACATGTTGCGGTTAATTTTTGATTCCAGTTATTTATTTTTTTTTTTTTTTACTATTTATTTTTTCCTAACTCGTTGGTTTTCCTAAACTAAGAAAATAATGGGGTTAGGGTATGGTTGAATTCATTATTTTAAAAAAATAGTGGTCACCGTATGTTTCCTGCGTGGCAAAGTGAATAAGGGGTTGGACAGCAAATCCAGAAGTTAAGAGTTTAAAATAAGTGCAAGTAAGCGGAGGGTGTAATTTGCAGGTTGCAGCTTGCAGCTTGCAGGTTGCAGGTTGGACTTATGCTCTTATAAATGTACGTGCAGGCTATGAACAATATAAAATAGAGTTGATTGGGCCGAACCTTTCCCTTTAACTTAAGTTGGTATCGGCTAGAGAAGACAGAAAACATGAAATAGAAACGTCAACTTTATTATTACAGTTTATTACATTTCAATATTTACTTTTTAAACAATCGGCACTTCTTTGAATACCTTAGAACTTGGACTTGTTATTGAAAAAATAGAAGATTTAAATTCACGATAATAATTGTTGCTGTTGTAACCCTGTTGATCTCGATATTAATTATCATTAAAGTATTTAAATTACCCGAACATTTGTGTAAATTTACTTTGCTGACGAATACCATAACATC
>NC_135761.1:44087530-44092530 GCF_052425735.1 Oculina patagonica
AGAGATATTCAAGTTTTTAAAATATGCGAATTAGAAAAGTTGTGACGTCATAGACTCAACCAAATTTTGATCAAATATAAAGAAAGTGATAACTTAGCCAATTTGTATCGCAACTCTCTGATTTTTTGCAGTTTTACTCTGCTAGTTGAGTTGCACAATATGAACTTTACAATTTGGTTACCATGTCAACATACTAGGTTCCAGATCCCCCGTTGCTAAAGGCTTTTCTGGCCAATTCTGGTATTTCTTTTCAATATTTGCCGATGATACTTAACATGCGTGATGTGGCAAGCATATGAATAGATTAGACAGGCGTCTTGGCCGTGTTACATTTTTCCGAACTGAAAAATTCTAAAATATTAAAAAGAAATTCATGGGGACTGGAAAAGAGTTAGTTGCCATGGTAACATAATGTTATTATACTTGTAAGTGTGTCAGCTACTGAACTATTACATAATAAAGTTAGAGTTTCGTTTTTGCGCTAATTTTTGTAAATAAATCCAGACATTTCGGGACTTCTGTCCCTTCATCAGTCGAAAATCAAAAATTTTTTCCACTTATGAAGGGACCGAAGTCCCGAAACGTCTGGATTTATTTACAAAAATTAGCGCAAAAACGAAACTCTAACTTTATTATGTGATCAACAGACTGCGCTACACAGTTTTTAAACAATATTTTGACAATATTGTGATCTTATTATACAGAACTATTAGTCTGCCAAGTTTCATTAATCTTCGCAGAAAAATGACTGAGATAACTCCATTTTGGTACTTGCGATAAAACTGGGTTGAGTAGATGACGTCATCAATCCCCTAATTTGCATTTTTTACGATATTTTTGAGCTTAAATATCTCTGGAACTAAAAATGATATTTGAAATCGTAAAACGCCATTTTGAATCTTCCGTTAAATATTCTATGAAACGCCTAAAATTTCAAGGGGTGAAAATTTGATCATAGTATCACTTTAAAGGAGCTGAAAAAGTGCGGTACATGTATAAGCACAACATGTATGAAACTGGCTCGTTCTTTTATTTATTTATTTATTTTTCAGACTGCTGAACAAAAATAACCTTAGTTCCATTCCAGATGAAGCCTTCCTAAATCTACGAAAACTTAGAATAATGTAAGTTTTTACTCAGTTTTTATTTTATTCCTTGACCTTTATATTTCACATCGTTGGAGATTAGGCTCGACCTTTTTTTCCTAGTTTTACGTTAACCCAGTTTAACATAAATACCTAAGAAATGTTTAACTTTGGAATGCCTTTCAGCATACTTTCCGACAACGACATAAGTTCCATTGGAGCTAAAGCATTTGATACCGGTAACTCAAGCATGAGAATGTGAGTTTTCATTTCTGTTTTTATTCATCCATCCATCCTTACATCCATTTAACCATCCATCCCTCTGTCCGTCCATCTCTCCACTGATCCATAATACCCACTGCACTTATAAATGTACAAGTATCTTGTTCGTCTGAAGCATTTATTTAATCTCAAAAAGTGATGTAAACCTACAGAGTTATTAATGTTAAGCAAACGCAACTAAAAAAACATTCACCTCTGCATCTTTCCCTTCAACAAAAACAACAACAAAAACTTGTTTTTTTTTTTTCGAAGTTAAAAATTATTCATGATTGTTCATCAGCAAGCTAGCTCAAAGCATGCTGAAAGATATCTTTTTATATACATTTTCAGATATTTGATACGTACGGCAATGATATTTGTGGACTTAGAGTCACTGAAAGGATTCAGCGGTTTAAAGCCAAGAATGCAAGTATCAAAACAAGTCTTTTTTTACCTATCGTTTTTAGGGAAGAAGAATTGTAATAAAATTTGAGCAATTTTTACGTTAGCAAGTATCTTTATACCTAGTTATTGTGTTACGTGATTTCAATCCTTAAACCTGAATTTTTTAAATCATTGATCCAACAAATTCTATCTGACATTGGCTGCGGTCACATCTAGACTGCTAACTATAGTTGCAAACGAAAAGCCAATCAGAATGCGACAATTCTTTTCGCACGTGCGAGATGAACATAAATATGCAAAACAAAGCGTCAAGGGAAAGAAAACAAGAAAAACAACATAAAACCAAGAAATTACATATCATCAATGTTAGCAAAAGCTCGAATTCTTCGGTTTCTAGCATCCTTACTTCATTTTATTCTTTTCAACGCCGAAATGCCGTGCAAAAATTAAAAATATAGAGGAACAACTGGACACAAATAAACAACAACGGCTGTCATGAACTAATTATATACCAAATTATTCGCAACCTAATCAGAACTAACTATAGTTAACTGTATTGGTGTGACCGCAAAGACGACAAAAAGCATTAACTATAGTTAGGTATGACGTCACGTAACTTGAGACTAACTATAGTTAAGGTCGCGCAGGACCCTTGAAATCATTATGTATGTATTTATTTAAAGAGTATGCACGAACTGCGACGACTGAAGCCGACAACAAACGAAATATTCATGAGAATTTTTTTTCTCAGAGTTCTTTGTACAAGTAATTACACGGTATTGTTCTCAGCCTCGCATCCCGTGCGCTGGAACATAGCGATTTATCATAATTAGATTCACAGCTTTAAATCAAGCACACGTTGTTGTAAACATCGACTCGGAAGGTCTTCGGAAGCCTCAAAGCCTGCAATTTTGTGTCCAAGTTTTCTCCGCCGATATAAAATTTCAAGAGTTGATTCGCGAGGAACATAAACTTGGTGTACTCTATTGTATTCTGGCTAGAGCGAATTTTTAAATTTCCTTCTCAAAATGAAGATAGCATGTTTCAAAGTTTAGATTTCACATTTTTACTCTCTTAGAAGCCATTAACTTGTAACAGTTTTTGAAATCAAAAATTTCGTTCTAGTGGGAACACAAAAGAAGTTACGATTTATCACTAGGCTATATAATCATTTAATGTGGTGCGCTGTGCTAGCTGAAAACTTGGACACAAAATCGCATTATCTTCAGTTAAACTTTTAAGGGCTTGTAACATCACAGACAACGGTCATCTCTCAGTAAAAAGACAATCATGATGTAATTCCATCATCCTTGAGTATCCTTATTAAATTTTAGAGGAATCGATATTCAAAAAGTAGTGAATTAAAGCTTTACAAGACAGCACTCCAACAAGAAATTTGGCTAATGAATATATTAATGAGCAAGCGTCCTGCGCGACCTTAAGGTCGCGGGGGACAGCTTAGGTTCATCATTATGCATTTATTTAAAGCGTATGCACGAAGTGCAACGACTGACATCGACAACTTTACGACGAGATATTTGCATAAAAATATGAGCACGCGCGCGTGATTTGATGTGTTTGCGTGCGGAATTGTTTATGTCTTTTTGAAAACGCATTGTTCTCACAATAAAAGCGTGTAATATAATTACCATAATTACCATTTGGAAACCGTGTTTTGATCGGGACACCTTCGGAAATCTCAAAGTTTGGACTTTTCCGACAATTTTGTGGCAGAGAATTCATCCCGGATATAGAACTTCATGACCTGCCACTGCAGAAAGGCAAACTAGGAATATTGTAGTGTGTCATAACAGAAGCGGAATTTTAAAAGAGCGCTTTTAGAAAGAGATAGGAAGCATTAAATTCAAATTTGCGCATTTAAACCATCATAACTTCTGGCAAACTTTAAATTAAAAAATCCGCTTCTGTTATGACACACTAGAGGTATTGACTGATCAGTTATTGACAAGATCATAGAGTGTTGTCTCCTAATCGATCCGCAAACTCATGTTTCTCCCAATTTGTCACTTCCGAGGCAATATCACCGCCGTCAAGTGAAATCTTCCAAGTAAAAGATGGCATTCATAATATTCCATCATTTCTTTACGTCTTTGTAAAATTTGAGCTTAATCGCACCCATAACAGCCGAGAAATAAGCGTTTTAAAAGATGCAGGTCAAGCAAAATTTCGCCTAATGAATTTATTCATGCTGTAGGTATCCCCCGCGACCTTAAACTTTAGTTACGTCGTAGATGAATTGTATGAATTGTAAAGTTAATGTACTAGGCAAAGGTTGCCGAGTTTGAAGGGGGTAGAGCGTGATTGACGCGGCTCGCGGGAAAATTTATAGACAAATGTATAGGAAATTAAAAACGTAATTTAACGCTTTCTAGCCCAGCTACATCCTTCAAACATGGCGAATACAAACTTTTGCCTAGTATCTTAACTTTACAATTCCTAAGTTGTCCATAATTCAATTTTTGCAAAAGATATTTGCCGTCGGATTCCCATACAAACACTGTAATTTATACCCACTTTGCCTACTCGTCAAGATGGCGTCGAAAACCGTGATAAGGGCTATTCTTTTATATATAACATGCCAGCCATCTCTTAACAAGTTTTACTTTTGCAGAAGCATGAACGAAGGAGAAATAGGCTCAGTGGCGTATATGAATGAGGAATCATTTTGTATTCTTCACCTGTAAGTGGTCTATTAATTTTGTTTATCAACATTTTTATTATTTAATAAGTTGGTAAAAAACGCTCTCTGGTTAAAAATGATTTAAAACATAAGCTTTCGGCTATTAGACTGTAGCCTTTAACGAATGAAAATGTTACTGCGTGAATGGATAGATATATACAGAGAAAGGGTGCAAAGAAACTTATGAAAAACAAAAAATATAAACAAAGTGTGAAATAAAAGCTCAGAAATGTAAATGATATCTAATAACAGTAAAATTGAATATTGCCTAGGCAACGGTTTCGATTTGTTATCGGCGCTGGCAGTTTTGGCAGTATGCCAAGTTTCTAACGTTTTTCGAACACTAGCACTATCAAAGTCAATTAAATGAATATTTTGCCACGCATGATTGGCAATATTCGATCCTTTTGTGTAGTTTTTTCTGAAAACGAAAACTCTTGCTGGAGTGTCTTAACAGGTTTGCTGACAACTTGAATTTCATGATTGCGGAGTAGTCTCGTGAGAGCAAGAGTTTCTGTCACCAAAAATTTAGATCACCTTTAGATCTC